>NC_051226.1:27097689-27406856 GCF_015220715.1 Pygocentrus nattereri | reverse complement strand
GACCACCTGATATGTGAAGCACAGTTATGTATCCTAGCAGACTACTATATGCTGTTTACCAGTAGACTACATGTTTTTTTAATTCATCCTTTGTCCTCCTCTTTTTGTGGTAACCGTATAATACTACTAATAATAATAAGAAGATATAAAAAGACACTTTTCGGTCGATAAGGATTGCAACGTGCGGTATTGTGAAAACGTTTGAGAAAGGTTTATTTTAAAAGCTATTTATCTGGGCAGTAAGTTTAGGAAAACACTTATAATACAAAAAATACAATTAACAGTATTATAAGTATGGATTTTATCTGTCAATATTTTCATTTCAACCTTTTCAAGCCCCTTTTCAAAGAAGGCCAGGATTGTGGTTTGGATAATCAATACTTGATAAATTATGTTAACCATTTAAAATCCCTGGCTTATTCCACACTAAGCCTTATTGTTCAGTAGCTACAGGCACTTCAGTGCCAACTGGTTGAACTATTCTTAGGTTATAAAAGGCCTTTTAAGGAGATAAAGACATGGTCAATAACTGTTATTAAGACTCCCAACAGCAGATGTAGTGTAATATACCTCTTAACTTTCATAAAACCTCACTGAAGCAGCACTGCATTCATTTACTCAGGGGGAAACCTTCAGGGCCTTCCAGGCTGTCAGAGAAGGCCTTGTGATTCATGGGAACTAAAAAATACAAGTCTGTAATTTTTACTTAATTTTTATTTAATATAATCATCAGGCTTGTTGTTAATCTTCAAGTATTATTGTAAAACTTATTTCATTGTTAACTTTGCCCAACTGAAAATTGTCCAGTTAGGAACGTTTTTCTCTGTGCCATTAGGTAGATACAGCCTAGCGAGCTCTCACTGGTTAGGACTTCAGGAGCTGAACAGAAAGCCTAACTTATTAGATTAACTGAAATGAAAGAGACAAGGGAATCAAGCAATTATACTTTGATCTACAATGGGTGAAACCAATTTCATGAGCAAAACTCCTAGATACGTCTGCGAATGGAAGTCTAACCAAATGGAAAATGCCAGGGATCTTTACTGAAGGAGTCACTGTAAAACTACAAGACAAAATATACAGTACATGAAGTTACATATTTTGTTGATTGAATAACAATGAACGATAACACATTCTCCATAGGAATTAAAGATAAATATGTAAGCATTGTAGAGCATATTGAAAAAATAAAATATAAAATTTGCAAACATTTGCATGTGACTGTATGTTAATGTCTGCTACAAGTTTCAAATGAAACCTTGTGAAATGTTTTATACAAGCTTCAAGTAAATGTGTTTAATTTGGCAAAAAAGTTTGCACAAACGCACTACTAGATTTTGTGAATGGGTCCAAAATTTCACATTCATGGCCCAAACTGAAGGCCTGTATGTGGTCTTTCAAGTAGAATAATACAATATCGCTTCATTTTATTTTTAACATAAAGACTGCTCGCTCCAAAAGCCCCCAAAGAAAATCTAAATGACATGAATTGGACATCTGTGTCTCTTTTTGTTGAACACACACATCTCAGGTGGCAGATAAACCATGCCTTTCATCGTCCTGTTCCTCTTTATGCTGATCAGCATGTGAATCACAGGGTGAATGAGAGACATAATGTAGATGAGGTCAGTTTATTTCCAAAGACCCTTCACCTCTTCTGCATCACAAAGGCCTTACACGCATTACAGTCCAGCTTGTGACTCAGCAGCTGAAGCAGTTATATGAATACAGTCCACTCCAACTCTGAGCAAAGCCCAGACTCTGTGTCTCAAATATGAGTATTTTCATAGTGTACTAGCCAGTGTTGGTGCAAGACACACTGGAAAATTAGCAAGATAGTGTACAGTGTACTGTTAGTACACGGATGATGTACTACAACCACTGAGTGTGAATCGCTGCGTCCTGCTTGCACTCATACTTGCAATTCGAGCCATAAAAGTCGAAACTAAGTCTAAACATTAGAAAAAACCCACCTATACAACAACGCTACTTTCTGTTCGCATCCCTTTGGGATGCAAGCAGTGTGTCAGCACTAACACCTGAACATTTTTTGTCTTATTAATCAGTTATTGAATAAACACAGACATTTGAGGCTTCTGAAAGACATTCTATGTTTTACTCACATCTTGTGACAGACATAGTAGCATATATTTTATCTTGTAACAATTTCAGAGCTCTGGTACAGAACTGACAACCCACTGACTAGACTGCGACTTGGATCCACAGTCACTGACATATTTAGTACTTACAAATGTTTTTTTTTGCAAAGCAAAATGTGATTGGTTGATTTCTCCATCACTTTGTTATTTGTTATACAATTCCTAATTGGCCAATATTCCACTGGGCGTTCTGAGAGTGTAACCCTTTTGTTTCCATGCAGAATTCGAATAGTTTCTGAAACTTGTAGAGTTGACAAATTGTTATGGTTTCTGTGAAGGACTAGAAGGCCCTGAAGATTTTCCTTTGGTTATTTCCACTCAGGGCACTCAGCTATGTGGCAAAAATAGTTGCATGTCCTCTGTTAAGCAATAGAAAAATGTAACAAACCCGCAGTGAGAACGACACCTGCAGTAAACACACCAGTGACTGAACTTGCAAAGCTATTTTATTTCAGAAACATGCCATCTATCTAGAGGAGTGCTGGTCCTTTTTTCATTTCTGAAGCCATTAAAGTGTTGTTTTATTGTTTTATTACTGTCTTAAATTTATTAAGCTGTTAAAAGTTTGTATATAAGACCACACAAAGGTCAGTGACAAAACTATTAGCAGACAGACTTAATTCACCAAATTTGTGAAGATAAATATTTATGGAGTAGCACAAATGAAAATATTTTTTATTGTTTTATTTACATTTGCTAAAAGACCTCATGTATGAAATGACAAGGCTTCCTCAGTAAACTGATGCACCCACTAGCTTTAGCATTAGCTTTACCTCATCTGAAGCGGCAACTTCCATCACTCAAATCTCCTCAATAATCTCCATAAATATATGTTTGTTGATTATTGTAGAGGTGTATTTATGTCCTAATTTGCCCAGATTTATGGTAGGTATAGGTGAGCCAGCGACCAGAAGGTCCTAGGTTCAAATCCCTGACTGGGTATATCTGGCTGCTGCCAGACTGGGCATAGTTAGGAAGCAAAATGACAAATTTCCCTTGTATGATCAATCAAGTACATAACCAAATGTAAGAATATAGCGCATAGAGCTGAATCAAGGTGCAGAATCAATCTTAGAAAACCTAAATGTTCCTGAATTCTGTCTCCTGAATAACAGTTCCACGTGAGGACAATCATTGTCTTTGCCTCTCACAGCAGCACAAACAGCCTCCAGTTTATTAAAGCCACTTTGAAGGTCTGGATTTGTTCCTATGCGGATGAATGTTAACCTGATTCTTCAGGCTTGTTGCACAGGCGAGACGTTGCCAAGCACCAGCCTGGCTCGAGCACGGGGAGGTGCCATGTTCAATTCCAGCTCTGCGGGGATTTGCTGCTATCAGCGCCAGCCTTGTTTTTGTTTTCTTCTCACAAAGTCGGTGTTTTATTCCCATTCCCTGCCAAACTGGCCCTCCGCAATCCTCTTTTCACCTTTTCTGACCAGTGCTGTGGCTTAAATGGATTCTGTAAAGGAAAACGGCCTTAGCAGCAAATCTGTGCTGGTGCCTGGAAAGCTTAGCCTGCTCTTATTCAGCCCATTAAGAGTAATAAGCATAATAGTGCAGTTATCCCTAATATCAGGCAGGACGCAATAGACTGGAAAAAGATTTAGATATAATTTGTTGTCCTCAAGATAGGGCGAGATTTTTATTCCTGCTCATCCCTACAAAAAATCACGTCTGTTTCACCTGTAAAAATATTAATTTTGCACTCTTTAAATATGAAACATATGTGACTTTTCAACATACAGCAACACACTGACGTATGATTTAAGCTTGTAGCTATACATTTCCATTTATTTATCGAGATAAAGCCCTTTTCATTTCAGATGGATTTTTGACAGCAAGCTAAAAGGTAAAGTTAGCAAGGTAGCCATCTGGCTAAGTAGATACCTTACCACAGTTGGGTTTGTTGTTGTTCCACATCCAGATATACTGCAATGTGCAAACACAGTGCTAGCAAATTGTGTTTATTAGCCTACAGTTCGGTGGCTAGGCTAGCAGTCATAATATGTTCACACCTCAGGGATTCCCAATGGATGTATCTTGGATCTACGGAATGCGGGTTGGGTACTGTAGTGAGAGAAAATTGATGGATGAAGCTCATCTACAGTTTTGTATCAACCCTTTAAACTCTAATAGCCTGTATGTGGGCCTACAATTCAGCTACTTGCCCTCTTAATTAAACTACATAACTTATTCAATTCAAAGCACAGGGCACAACCTATTAAGGCGTGGGAATGGAATCCTAATGAACTTCATTATCTCATGCTCATGCCTTACTAAATCATGGCCCCAACTTTATTATCTCATTTTCATGTCTTACCAGGTGTAGCAACCGCTAAATTATCTCTTTCCAATGCTTTACTAAGCTGCATCCACAACTTAATTGTCTTGTTCCAAAGCTTCACTAAGCCATGGCCACAGCTTAATTATCTTGTTCCCATGCCTTAATAAGTCATGGCCACAACTTAATTATGTCATGCCCATGTCTATCTAAATCATAGCCATGGTTTAATTATCTTATTCACATGCCTTACTAACTACAAGCAACCTTGTTTTAATGACATGATAGCCATGTCTTACTAACTTGTGGCCACAGTTTAATTATCGTATTTCCATGTCTTGCTAAATTGTGGCTATGAGTCAATTATCCCATTCCCATGCCTTGCTAAGTGTGGGCCATGGCTCAGTTATCATGTTCCCATGCCTTACTAAGTTGTATACAGAACTTATTTATTCAATTTCCTTGCCATAGTAAGTCATGACCACTGTTTTATTATTTAATTCCCATAGCTTACTAAGTCATTGCCACAAGTTACTTGTCTCACATCTTTGCTAAATTACAGCTAAATTATCTTATTCCCATGCCTTACTAAGTTGTGGGCACAGTTCAATTATTTCATTCCCATGTCTTACTAAGTCAAGACCATGGTTTAGTTAACAATATAATTCCCATGCCTTACTAAACTGTGGCCACAGCTTAATTATCTTATGCCCATGCCTTACAAAGCTGTGGCCATGGCTTAATTATCTTGTTCCTATGCCTTATTAAATCATAACCATGACTTATCTATCACTACTTCATTATCAAATACCCATGACTTAGTAAATTATGGACACTGTTTTATTATCCTATTCCCATGGCTTACTAAGTCATGGTCACAGCTTATTTATCTTATTACTATGCCTTACTAAGTCATGGCCACAGTTTATTTATCTTATTACTATGCCTTACTGAGCCATGGCCACAGCTTAATTATCTTGTTTCTAAACCATGGCCATTAGTAAGTTATGTTGTTGTTCCCAAGACTTACTGAGTCAAAGCCGTGGCTTCATTTATTTTTATTTAAATGCCTTACTAAGTACAAGCCACCTTGTTTCAACAGCCATGTCTTACTAACTTGTGGCCACACCCTAATTATCTCATTTCTATTGCCTTACTAAGTCATGGCCACAGCTTAATTACCTAATTTTAATGTCTTACTAAATCGTGACCATGGCTCAATCTCATTCCTATGCCTTGTTAAGTTGTAGCCATGGCGTAGTTATATTGTTCCCATGCCTTACTAAGTTGTAGACACAGCTTAATTTTCTCATTTCTATGCATTACTAAGTAATGGCCACTGTCATATTATTTCATTCCCATACTTTACTAAGTCATTGCCACAAGTGGCTTGTCTCAAATGTTTGCTAAATTACAGCTAAATGATCTTATTCCCATGCCTTAATAAGTTGTGGCCATGGCTTATTTATCTTGTTCTTAAGCCTTACTAAATCATAACCATGACTTATCTATCACTACTTCGTTATCAAATACCCATGCCTTACTAAGTCATAGCCACAGCTTCAACATCTTGTTCCTATACCTTACTAAGTTGTGACCACAGTTTAATTATCCCATTCCTATGCTTTACCAAGTCATGGTCACACTTTCGGATTGCCTTTCTTCACCTTAACAAGTTGGGATCACTCATTATTTTTAATAGGAAGGCATCACTCAGTAACTATCCATCCATCCATCCATTTTCTAAGCCGCTTCTCCGTCAGGGTCGCGGGGGGATGCTGGAGCCTATCCCAGCAGTCTACGGGCAGAAGGCAGGATATACCCTGGACAGGTCGCCAGTCCATCGCAGGGCCACTCAGTAACTACTACAAGATTAATAGGTCTAGAGTTCAAAAGGTTCAATTATATAGAATATCATGCCCAATTTACTGCACTTTGACTGTGAGAAGACAACTTTATTTCATACTGTGACGTAATCATCTTAAAGGCAAAGTTCATTTATCTAGTGCTTTTTACAATAGGCCTTGGCACAGTGTAGTTTTATGGAAAATCCGGATCCCAGCCCCCAGCCCAGGTGACAGTTGCAAGGAAAGGAAAAGCTACCTTAGCCAGAGGAAGAACCCTTGATAGGAGCCAAGCCAACTCTGGTTGTCAATGTATAGTAAAACAACGCCACAACAAGTGCACCATGAATGGAGGATGAGATTTTACAATTAATACGCAATATTAGAAATGGAGAAAACAAAGCACCATGCAGCACTGAGGCTTCCCCCAGCCCTAGAATAGCATAGTTATTCCTGGCTCCGCATTTAGAACCTTTTATTAGGAACGGCATGCTGGTGTCTTGGAATTCAAAAAGCATTAAAAAAAATTGTCTGTGCTTTTTGTCAGGCAGGGTATTTCCAGTAGAGAGAAGTTGAGGATGAATTATTTGTATGGCGGGCTGGAGGAAGCCTCAGTGCTGCATGGTTGGATGTATAATTGAGTCGCAGGCAGAGGCACTGAGGGCTCCTGCCACTGCAGCTGTGATTCCATTAGAAGCTGCCGCTGTGGCCCTGTGGAGCTCTGTCCTCATGACTCCTCCTTCTCACACACACACACTCACACACACAGTCTGCTCTGAACAGCACCCCTCCACTGGGGGCTTGTGGTGCACCGCCATACTCTGCAATGTGGGGTTTTTCACACGCTGCAGACGCGCTGCGGCCCTCAGGTACTGCGCTCAGCATCTGCTATGCTAGGAGAGATAATTGTTTAGGTTAGCGAGGGAGCGTGCACACAAAACACACACACACGTACACAAGGGCCCGACTGATATGGAAATGTCTCACTGACACAGTTTAAGCCGTTTAGAATTCTGATAACAGACTGAAAGAAGAGCATGAAGCAACAGTCTTATGCACATGTTTAAACACTCCTGGTCAAATGACATGATTTGTTGATTTTCTAAGTGAAAATGCGGTAATACGTCCTCTACAACAGCAGTGTCCAGCTGTGGTCCTGTAGAGTTTATTATCAACCTGCATTCAATAAGCTGCTCCAGCCCTTATTCAACTCTCATATATCTGATCCAGCCAGTCAGGGACTTGGGAAGGAGTTGATTAGCTGGAGCAAGGGTGGTAAATTGTAGGAAGGCTCTAAATTGTAGGCTGTGCAGGAAGGTAGCTCACCAGGACTAGGGTTGGAAACCACTGCTCTATGGGAAACAAACTCGAAGCTGGCGTTTATTTATTTGCTGAGTTCAATATACTGGAAAAATAAAAGCTAAAATATTAAACAGGCCATAAGTTTTGCACAGGCCATTTCCTTCCAGGGTTGTCCACTCTTATCTGCAAAGGGCTAGTGTGGCTGCAGGTTTTCACTCCTAGCAAGCTGAAGCACACCTGATTCTACTTTATCATGTGAAGTAAGGGATCAATAAAACAGAAAATAGTGCTCTAATATACACATATAAACAAAGACATGCACACTTGCATGCCAGTGACACAGGCAAACTTAAGGAGGCCTGCTAACAATGCATTAATACACAGAGACATCGCTGTGGTGAAGATGATGACCACCAACCAACGAGCAGATGGACAAGGACTGCAATGTTCCTATCACTGTTTCACAGCATTGAACTTCGTTTTCTTCACCACAGTCAGTTATTACTTCTCGTTAGCCAGGTACGTAGCCTGGGGGATCTTGCACAACTCAGCTACGTTCTCACTGTCAGGAGAAACAGTGGAGCAGGGCACTGCTGCGTTTACATGTTACCTTTGCCTTTTTGTGCAACCGATGTGAAAATGTTGCCATGGTGATAGCATCCTTGAAAAAGTGATACTGATCTAAAGAGCATCTTTGTCAGTCAGATTTGTCACACTCTTTTATTTATTTAAGGTAAGAAAAAAAAATAATGATCATGCAAGAAGCCAGCGCCTTTGTCCATGACAGCATTAAATTTAGTAATACTTTCACTGGCAACCTTTTTTTTAAACAATCAGAAAGCTATATTTTTTCTCCATGGCAACCAGCAAAACATCAACAGAAAAGTGTGTTCATGTTTTGCTCTGATTGTGAGCACATTTGGCGCAGGCCCTACATCAAAGGGTTATTTAATCAATCATCATGCACCACAGACAGACCATTTTGTACACACTGTTGTAGTGGTAAACAACAAATGCATAATAAACTCAATAAATAAAAAGAATGGAAGTGACACTACACTTCTTGTAGTATAAAGGGCTATATAGGCTGTATAGTATATTTGCATTTTTGTTTTCTAGAAAGGTGGACCTTTGGTCATTTGCTGTAAATTTGGCTCTCCTATAGAAAATGTGGCACCATAGGATAATCAGGATAATCAGAGAGGACAACTTTCTTACAAATCTACCTTAGATTTCAAGCCCTTACTGGCCATTTTAGCAAAAACACCTACCATCTACTTTCACTAACTGGTCACTTTATTGGAAACGTCTACCTTCTACATCCATTCACTGGCGCCTTTTTTAGAAACACCTGCCATTTACTTCCACTTACTGACCACTTTAGTAGAAACATCATTCATCTACTTCCACAAACTGGTCACTTTATTGAAAACGTCTACCTTCTACCTCCATTCACTGGCCCTTTTATTAGAAACACCTACCATTTACTTTCACTAACTGGCCACATTATTGGAAACGTCTACCTTCTACCTCCATTAACTGGCCCCTTTATTAGAACCACCTACTATTTACTTCCACCTACTGGCCACTTTATTGGAAACACCATTCATCTACTTCCAAAACTGGTCACTTTATTAGAAACATCTACCTTCTACCTCCACTCACTAGACATTTTATTAGAAACACCTACCATCTGCTTTCACTAACTGGTCACTTTATTAGAAACATACACCTTCTACTCCCACTAACTCACCATATTATCAGAAGCAAATACCGTTAACTTCCACTAACTGGCCACTTTATAAGAAACGTCTTTTATCTCCACTCACTGGCCATTTTATCAGAATCCCCTACCATCTGCTTCCACTCACTGCCACTATATTAGAAACACCTACCTTTTTTCCACCCACCTTCTATTTCTACCTTCGCTCACTGTCAACACATACACACACGCAAACTGTATTTCTGCTATGCCCACATCTAACCCACTCCTAGCAAAGACATCTCTGAACTCTTTCATATTTTCAAATGAAAACATTAAAAAACAGACAAAAAAGCATCTTCTTAACACACAACCTTAAAATGTTAGTGTTTATCACTTTTGGGCATTTGGTCCCCACAAAGAGCTAAATATGTATTCTCTCTCTTCAAAGAAAAAGGTGCACCCACCAGACGCACACATGCCCACACAACAAGCTACCTTTTTCAATCCATGGCGTCTAATGACTAATTTATTGCCTGTAACCCCTCACATCTAAAACTTGTCAAATATACATGAGAGAGGATGGTGCTATGTTTATGAGGGAATCTATAAAAAGCTTAGCTGAGTTTTCACAATGCCTGTTTGGGTTTGAGGCCCAGACCTTTTCTATAACCTCCATCTAAATAAGCGTGTGTGAAAACAAACACGTCCTACTTCCACAGGTCTCTGATGCATGCAGACAGGCCATGGAACTGGGTTCTGTGTGTGTGTGTGTGTGTGTGTGTGTGTGTGTGTGTGTGTGTGTGTGTGTGCGTGCATACAGGCAAAAAAAAGAAGGAGGTTGCTGTAATCCACTCATATAGCCAGGCAATAACAGCAGATTAAAGCAAACACTTTCGTGGAAGGTAATTATTCCTGCATAGCAAATGCGCTGACCTAGATTTTGGGTGGCGCTCCCTCTGACAGTTTTCAATTTCCTTTCATTAAAGCGGATGAAGAGACGGAGCCGTGTTGTGGAACTTTTTAAAATATATGATTAGAAGGAGGGTTGGTTGGAGAGGAAGGATTAGTCAAGGCATTTTTGATTAGGAATTCATAACCATAGGCCAAATTGATTTTTTTTCTTGTCATTGATAGACACCTTTATGCAAATCCAAGAGTTTTTCTCTTGCCATTTTACCATTTATGACATTTCAGCCACACTATATGGTCAAATGTATGTGGACACCCCTCCCAAATAGTTCAGATGTTTCAGCCCCATCCATTGCTGACAGGTGTATATAATCAAGCACATAGCCATGAAACAAACAATAGACAAACAATGCAGTGGAATGGGCTGTGCTGAAGAGCTCAGTAACTTTAAACATGGCAATATCATTGGGTGCTAATTTCTGCCCAACTATGCCTATTCTGGTCATATGTAAATGCTATTATTGTGAATTGGAAGCAACTAGGAGCATCAACAACTCAGGCTTGAAGCAGTAGACCACACAAACTATCAGAGCAGGGTCACTAAGTGCTAAAGTGAGTACAGCAGAAAAATCACCTATCCTGTCATATTACTCATTACTTCATGCTGCCTCTGGAAGCAACATCAACACAAAAAGGGCAGTCGTGGGCAGTTGTGGGCTGAAGGTTAGGGAACTAGCCCTGTGACCGGAAGGTTGCCGGTTCGATCACCAGCGCTGACAGTCCATGACTGAGGTATCTTTGAGCAAGGCACCTAACCCCAATTGCCCCCTGGGCACCGTGGATAGGGCTGCCCACCACTACGGGCAAGTGCTCACTACCCCCTAGTGTGTGTGCGCTGACTAGTGTGTGTGTGGTGTTTCACTTCACGGATGGGTTAAATGCGGAGGTGAAATTTCCCCATTTGTGGGATTAAAAAGTGTCACTTAACTCAAAAACTGTGGGTTGAGAGCTTCATGAAATGGGTTTCCATGACTAAGTAACTGCACCCAAGCCTAAAATCACTATGCATAGTGCCAAGCAATGGCTGGAGTGTTGTAAAGTACTCCACCACTGGACTCTGGAGCAGTCAAATCATGTTCTCTAGAGTTATGAATCATGCTTCACTTTGATTCAAGATTGGATGAATCTGGATTGGTGGATGCCAGAAGAACACTACCTACTGAAATCCATAACATCAACATCAAGTTGAGGAGAGGACGAGGGATAATGGTCAGGGTTTGGGCTCGGCCCCTTAATTCCACACAAAGAGGTTTTAGACAATTATACACTTCTATCTTTGTGTCAACATTTTGGAGAAGGTCAGCATGACTGTGCCTCTATACACAAAGCAAGGCCCATAAAGACATGGTTTGGTGGGTTTGGAGGAACTCTAGTGCCCTGTACAGAGCCCTGACCCCCACTGAACACCTGTGGAATGAATTGGAACATTGATTGCGAGCCAGGCCTTCTCAGCCAATGTCAGCGCCTTACCTCACAAATGTTCTTTTGAATGAATGGACGCAAATTTCTACAGAAACACTCCTAAATCATGTGGAAAGCCTTCTCAAAAGAGTGGAGACTGTTATAGCCACAAAGGGGGTCCAACTCCATATTAACACCCACCGTTTTTGGAAAAAAGTCCCATAAGCTCATGTAGGTGTGATGGTCAGGTGTCCACATTCTGTTGGCTATACAGTGTATGTCACATCACTGTCATATACACTGGGCTGCTAAGTCAGTAGATATAATGTGCTGTTATTTCACCCGTGAAAGTATCATTACACAGCCTAGTGCTGGAATAAATCAATGTCTCCTGACACAACATTTATAAACGCTTAAGTAGGTTAGAGTCAATTATTATGATGAGCTTATGTAGGTGTGATGAACACTGCTCTACAGTAAAATGTTGTAATCATGACAGCAATGCAACATTCTTAACAATGCATTAGATATTGTCACATACATATGCATGCTACATCTTCTTCTTCTTTCGGCTTCTCCCTTTAGGAGTCACCACAGCGGATCATCTGCCTCCATCTTGCCCTATCCATTGCCTCCTCCACTTTCCCACCAACCATCTCCATGTCCACCTTCACTACATCCAGAAACCTTCTCTGAGGTCTACCTCTTCTCCTTCTGCCCGGCAGCTCCATCTCCAACATTCTTTGACCAATATATCCACTATTCCTCCTCAACACATGTCCAAACCATCTCAACCTGGCCTCTCTGGCTTTATCTCCAAACTGCTCCACCTTCACTGTCCCTCTGATCTGCTCATTTCTAATCTTGTCCATCCTTGTCACTCCCAACGAAAATCTTAGCATCTTCATCTCCGCCACCTCCAACTCAGCCTCCTGTCTTTTAGACAGAGCCACAGTCTCCAAACCATACATCATAGCAGGACGCACTACTGTCTTGTAAACCTTTCACTCTTGCTGCTATCCTTCTGTCACACATCAGCCCTGACATCCCAGTCTCCACCCACTCCATCCTGCCTGCACCCTCTTCTTCACCTCTTTTTTGCACTGTCCATTGCTCTGGATGGTTGACCCAAGATATTTGAAGTCATCCATCTTTACGACCTCTACTCCTTGCATCTTTACCTTTCCACCTGCCTCCCTCTCGTTCACACACATGTATTCCGTCTTGTCTCTACTGACCTTCATTCCTGTCCTCTCCAGTGCAAACCTCCACCTCTCCAGATTCTCTTCCACCTGCTCTCTACTCTCACCACAGATTACAATGTCATCTGCAAACATCATGGTCCATGGAGCCTCCTGCCTGACCTCATCTGTCAACCTGTCCATCACCATTGCAAACCAGAAGGGGCTCAAAGCTGATCCCTGATGTAACCCTACCTTCACCTTGAAACCATTTGTCTATCCTCATACATGTCCTGCACCACCCTAACATACTTTTCAGCTACACCTGACTTCCTCATACAGTACCACAGTTCCTCTCTGGGCACCCTATCATATGCCTTCTCTAGATCCACAAAGACACAATGCAGCTCCTTCTGACCTTCTCTGTACTTCTCTACCAACACTCTCAACACAAAAATTGCATCTGTGGTACTCTTTCTGGGCATGAAACCAAACTGCTGCTCACTGATCTGAACCTCTCGCCTTAGCCTTGCTTCAACAACTCTTTCCCATACCTTCATGGTGTGGCTCATCAACTTTATACCTCTGTAGTTACTGCAGCTCTGCACATCACCCTTGTTCTTAAAAATGGGGACCAGTACACTGCTTCTCCACTCATCAGGCATCCTCTCACTCTCCAGGATTTTGTTAAACAACCTGGTTAAAAAGTCCACTGCCTTCTCTCCTAAACATCTCCATACCTCCACAGGTATGTCATTTGGACCAACTGCCATTCCATTCTTCATCCTTTTTAAAGCTGCCCTCACTTCCACCTTACTAATTCTCTGCACTTCCTGATCCACTATCTCTCCCCCGTTGTCCTCCTCTCTCTCTCGTTTTCCTCATTACTCCTTCCATCTACTCAACACTCTCTGTTCACTCACTAGTACATTTCCCTCTCTATCCTTTATCAGCCTAACCTGCTGTATATCCTTTCCAGCTCTGTCTCTCTGTTATATGCATGCTACATAACCTGTAATATTCCCAAAGCTGGCTGGTAATGAATACACATATCCTTGCCTTTGTTCCATCACCCATAGTGTTGTGTTTCATGCATTTGTGCTGTCATATAGACTACTGAGTGACTTATCACCCCATACCAGGCCTTTAGATCCTGCGATCTCTCTCACTTATCGCTACACACCTCCCTCACGAACCTTATCTGTTCTCACTTTTCTATATGTCCTATCACGTCTAGAATAAAACAATTGGCAGGCGGTTATCCGAGGGCTTGTCCAACAGTTGTGTAGGCCTGCACTGCTGATATTCTTGTTGCAGTTCTAATTGTGAAAATGTGACTTTTTTGCAATAATAATGTTGATATTGTACCCAAGGTTTAAAAAGGAAATGACTCTTTTGTAAATAAAACCTATATCCATCACATCACTGTAGAATGCTGTCACATATTGTACCAGTTAAGTTATTCACAACAGCAGGAAGCTTCCTTCATGAAGGAAGCAATCACCCACGCAAACAAAAGCCTCAAAACATACACATATTTGGACACCCAAGCTCCTACTTAACAGGCAGCTCTGATGATGATATATGAAACCATTTATCACCAAACTACACTCTTAAAAATATGCAAATGAAGGGCTTTCTGTAGCAGAACCATTTTAGGAAAAAGAACCTTTCATTCAGTTGGTTCTTTAAAGGGCCCATATCATTACTTTTTTGTATGTTAGTAACATTTGTGTGGTTTTAAAACAGGCTGTTTTTATTACTATGAGTTTAAGACTGATATACCTAAATGACATCAAAAAGCAGTCCAGACTGAAACACTCATTAGAACTTAGAAAGGGTGGGGGAAAACTGCTGTAGTCTGAATGGGCAGAACTAAACTGCTGTAGCCTAAATGGGCAGAACTAAACTGCTGTAGCCTAAATGGGGACTAAATGGTGGGGCTAAACTGCCTTAGTCTGAATGGGGGCTAAACGGATGTAGTTTGAATAGACAGGGTTAAACTGCTGTAGCCTGAATGAGGGGTTAAACTGCTGTAGCCTGAATGAGAGGTTAAACTGCTGTAGCCTGAATAAGAGGTTAAACTGCTGTAGCCTGAATGAGAGGTTAAACTGCTGTAGCCTGAATGAGAGGTTAAACTGCTGTAGCCTGAATAAGAGGTTAAACTGCTGTAACCTGAATAAGAGGTTAAACTGCTGTAGCCTGAATGAGAGGTTAAACTGCTGTAACCTGAATAAGAGGTTAAACTGCTGTAGCCTGAATGAGAGGTTAAACTGCTGTAGCCTGAATGAGAGGTTAAACTGCTGTAGCCTGAATGAGAGGTTAAACTGCTGTAGCCTGAATAAGAGGTTAAACTGCTGTAACCTGAATGAGAGGTTAAACTGCTGTAGCCTGAATGAGAGGTTAAACTGCTGTAGCCTGAATGAGAGGTTAAACTGCTGTAACCTGAATGAGAGGTTAAACTGCTGTAGCCTGAATAAGAGGTTAAACTGCTGTAGCCTGAATGAGAGGTTAAACTGCTGAAGCCTGAATGAGGGGTTAAACTGCTGTAACCTGAATGAGAGGTTAAACTGCTGTAGCCTGAATAAGACGTTAAACTGCTGTAGCCTGAATGAGAGGTTAAACTGCTGTAGCCTGAATGAGAGGTTAAACTGCTGTAGCCTGAATGAGAGGTTAAACTGCTGTAACCTGAATAAGAGGTTAAACTGCTGTAACCTGAATAAGACGTTAAACTGCTGTAGCCTGAATGAGAGGTTAAACTGCTGTAACCTGAATAAGAGGTTAAACTGCTGTAGCCTGAATGAGGGGTTAAACTGCTGAAGCCTGAATGAGGGGTTAAACCGCTGTAACCTGAATGAGAGGTTAAACTGCTGTAACCTGAATAAGAGGTTAAACTGCTCTAGCCTGAATGAGAGGTTAAACTGCTGTAGCCTGAATGAGAGGTTAAACTGCTGTAGCCTGAATGAGAGGTTAAACTGCTGTAGCCTGAATAAGAGGTTAAACTGCTGTAACCTGAATGAGGGGTTAAACTGCTGTAACCTGAATAAGAGGTTAAACTGCTGTAACCTGAATAAGAGGTTAAACTGCTGTAGCCTGAATGAGGGGTTAAACTGCTGTAGCCTGAATGAGGGGTTAAACTGCTGTAGCCTGAATGAGAGGTTAAACTGCTGTAGCCTGAATGAGGGGTTAAACTGCTGTAGCCTGAATGAGAGGTTAAACTGCTGTAGCCTGAATGAGAGGTTAAACTGCTGTAGCCTGAATGAGAGGTTAAACTGCTGTAGCCTGAATGAGGGGTTAAACTGCTGAAGCCTGAATGAGGGGTTAAACTGCTGTAACCTGAATGAGAGGTTAAACTGCTGTAGCCTGAATGAGGGGTTAAACTGCTGAAGCCTGAATGAGGGGTTAAACTGCTGTAGCCTGAATGAGAGGTTAAACTGCTGTAGCCTGAATGAGAGGTTAAACTGCTGTAACCTGAATAAGAGGTT
Organism: Pygocentrus nattereri; assembly: GCF_015220715.1. Taxonomy (NCBI): domain Eukaryota; kingdom Metazoa; phylum Chordata; class Actinopteri; order Characiformes; family Serrasalmidae; genus Pygocentrus; species Pygocentrus nattereri. The sequence continues at coordinate 27,390,529 of NC_051226.1, read as the reverse complement.
AAACTGCTGTAGCCTGAATGAGAGGTTAAACTGCTGTAGCCTGAATGAGGGGTTAAACTGCTGTAGCCTGAATGAGGGGTTAAACTGCTGTAGCCTGAATGAGAGGTTAAACTGCTGTAACCTGAATAAGAGGTTAAACTGCTGTAGCCTGAATGAGAGGTTAAACTGCTGTAGCCTGAATGAGAGGTTAAACTGCTGTAACCTGAATAAGAGGTTAAACTGCTGTAGCCTGAATGAGAGGTTAAACTGCTGTAGCCTGAATGAGAGGTTAAACTGCTGTAACCTGAATGAGAGGTTAAACTGCTGTAGCCTGAATGAGAGGTTAAACTGCTGTAGCCTGAATGAGAGGTTAAACTGCTGTAGCCTGAATGAGAGGTTAAACTGCTGTAACCTGAATAAGAGGTTAAACTGCTGTAGCCTGAATGAGGGGTTAAACTGCTGTAACCTGAATAAGAGGTTAAACTGCTGTAACCTGAATAAGAGGTTAAACTGCTGTAACCTGAATAAGAGGTTAAACTGCTGTAGCCTGAATGAGAGGTTAAACTGCTGTAGCCTGAATGAGAGGTTAAACTGCTGTAACCTGAATGAGAGGTTAAACTGCTGTAGCCTGAATAAGAGGTTAAACTGCTGTAACCTGAATAAGAGGTTAAACTGCTGTAGCCTGAATGAGGGGTTAAACTGCTGTAGCCTGAATAAGAGGTTAAACTGCTGTAACCTGAATAAGAGGTTAAACTGCTGTAGCCTGAATGAGAGGTTAAACTGCTGTAGCCTGAATGAGAGGTTAAACTGCTGTAGCCTGAATGAGGGGTTAAACTGCTGTAACCTGAATGAGAGGTTAAACTGCTGTAACCTGAATAAGAGGTTAAACTGCTGTAGCCTGAATGAGAGGTTAAACTGCTGTAGCCTGAATAAGAGGTTAAACTGCTGTAACCTGAATGAGAGGTTAAACTGCTGTAACCTGAATAAGAGGTTAAACTGCTGTAGCCTGAATGAGAGGTTAAACTGCTGTAACCTGAATAAGAGGTTAAACTGCTGTAGCCTGAATGAGGGGTTAAACTGCTGTAACCTGAATGAGAGGTTAAACTGCTGTAACCTGAATAAGAGGTTAAACTGCTGTAGCCTGAATGAGAGGTTAAACTGCTGTAACCTGAATAAGAGGTTAAACTGCTGTAGCCTGAATGAGAGGTTAAACTGCTGTAGCCTGAATGAGAGGTTAAACTGCTGTAACCTGAATGAGAGGTTAAACTGCTGTAACCTGAATAAGAGGTTAAACTGCTGTAGCCTGAATGAGAGGTTAAACTGCTGTAGCCTGAATGAGAGGTTAAACTGCTGTAACCTGAATAAGAGGTTAAACTGCTGTAGCCTGAATGAGAGGTTAAACTGCTGTAACCTGAATAAGAGGTTAAACTGCTGTAGCCTGAATGAGAGGTTAAACTGCTGTAGCCTGAATGAGGGGTTAAACTGCTGTAACCTGAATAAGAGGTTAAACTGCTGTAGCCTGAATGAGAGGTTAAACTGCTGTAGCCTGAATGAGAGGTTAAACTGCTGTAGCCTGAATGAGAGGTTAAACTGCTGTAACCTGAATAGAGGGTTAAACTGCTGTAACCTGAATAAGAGGTTAAACTGCTGTAGCCTGAATGAGGGGTTAAACTGCTGTAGCCTGAATGAGAGGTTAAACTGCTGTAGCCTGAATGAGAGGTTAAACTGCTGTAGCCTGAATAAGAGGTTAAACTGCTGTAGCCTGAATGAGAGGTTAAACTGCTGAAGCCTGAATGAGGGGTTAAACTGCTGTAACCTGAATGAGAGGTTAAACTGCTGTAGCCTGAATAAGACGGTTAAACTGCTGTAGCCTGAATGAGAGGTTAAACTGCTGTAGCCTGAATGAGAGGTTAAACTGCTGTAGCCTGAATGAGAGGTTAAACTGCTGTAACCTGAATAAGAGGTTAAACTGCTGTAACCTGAATAAGACGTTAAACTGCTGTAGCCTGAATGAGAGGTTAAACTGCTGTAGCCTGAATAAGAGGTTAAACTGCTGTAGCCTGAATGAGGGTTAAACTGCTGTAAGCCTGAATGAGGGGTTAAACCTGCTGTAAGCCTGAATGAGAGGTTAAACTGCTGTAACCTGAATAAGAGGTTAAACTGCTGTAGCCTGAATGAGAGGTTAAACTGCTGTAGCCTGAATGAGAGGTTAAACTGCTGTAGCCTGAATGAGAGGTTAAACTGCTGTAGCCTGAATAAGAGGTTAAACTGCTGTAGCCTGAATGAGGGGTTAAACTGCTGTAACCTGAATGAGAGGTTAAACTGCTGTAACCTGAATAAGAGGTTAAACTGCTGTAGCCTGAATGAGGGGTTAAACTGCTGTAGCCTGAATGAGGGGTTAAACTGCTGTAGCCTGAATGAGAGGTTAAACTGCTGTAGCCTGAATGAGGGGTTAAACTGCTGTAGCCTGAATGAGAGGTTAAACTGCTGTAGCCTGAATGAGAGGTTAAACTGCTGTAGCCTGAATGAGAGGTTAAACTGCTGTAGCCTGAATGAGAGGTTAAACTGCTGTAAGCCTGAATGAGAGGGTTAAACTGCTGTAACCTGAATGAGAGGTTAAACTGCTGTAGCCTGAATGAGGGGTTAAACTGCTGAAGCCTGAATGAGGGGTTAAACTGCTGTAGCCTGAATGAGAGGTTAAACTGCTGTAGCCTGAATGAGAGGTTAAACTGCTGTAACCTGAATAAGAGGTTAAACTGCTGTAGCCTGAATGAGAGGTTAAACTGCTGTAGCCTGAATGAGGGGTTAAACTGCTGTAGCCTGAATGAGGGGTTAAACTGCTGTAGCCTGAATGAGAGGTTAAACTGCTGTAACCTGAATAAGAGGTTAAACTGCTGTAGCCTGAATGAGAGGTTAAACTGCTGTAGCCTGAATGAGAGGTTAAACTGCTGTAACCTGAATAAGAGGTTAAACTGCTGTAGCCTGAATGAGAGGTTAAACTGCTGTAGCCTGAATGAGAGGTTAAACTGCTGTAACCTGAATAAGAGGTTAAACTGCTGTAGCCTGAATGAGAGGTTAAACTGCTGTAGCCTGAATGAGAGGTTAAACTGCTGTAGCCTGAATGAGAGGTTAAACTGCTGTAACCTGAATAAGAGGTTAAACTGCTGTAGCCTGAATGAGGGGTTAAACTGCTGTAACCTGAATAAGAGGTTAAACTGCTGTAACCTGAATAAGAGGTTAAACTGCTGTAACCTGAATAAGAGGTTAAACTGCTGTAGCCTGAATGAGAGGTTAAACTGCTGTAGCCTGAATGAGAGGTTAAACTGCTGTAACCTGAATGAGAGGTTAAACTGCTGTAGCCTGAATAAGAGGTTAAACTGCTGTAACCTGAATAAGAGGTTAAACTGCTGTAGCCTGAATGAGGGGTTAAACTGCTGTAGCCTGAATAAGAGGTTAAACTGCTGTAACCTGAATAAGAGGTTAAACTGCTGTAGCCTGAATGAGAGGTTAAACTGCTGTAGCCTGAATGAGAGGTTAAACTGCTGTAGCCTGAATGAGGGGTTAAACTGCTGTAACCTGAATGAGAGGTTAAACTGCTGTAACCTGAATAAGAGGTTAAACTGCTGTAGCCTGAATGAGAGGTTAAACTGCTGTAGCCTGAATGAGAGGTTAAACTGCTGTAACCTGAATGAGAGGTTAAACTGCTGTAACCTGAATAAGAGGTTAAACTGCTGTAGCCTGAATGAGAGGTTAAACTGCTGTAACCTGAATAAGAGGTTAAACTGCTGTAGCCTGAATGAGGGGTTAAACTGCTGTAACCTGAATGAGAGGTTAAACTGCTGTAACCTGAATAAGAGGTTAAACTGCTGTAGCCTGAATGAGAGGTTAAACTGCTGTAACCTGAATAAGAGGTTAAACTGCTGTAGCCTGAATGAGAGGTTAAACTGCTGTAGCCTGAATGAGAGGTTAAACTGCTGTAACCTGAATGAGAGGTTAAACTGCTGTAACCTGAATAAGAGGTTAAACTGCTGTAGCCTGAATGAGAGGTTAAACTGCTGTAGCCTGAATGAGAGGTTAAACTGCTGTAACCTGAATAAGAGGTTAAACTGCTGTAGCCTGAATGAGGGGTTAAACTGCTGTAACCTGAATAAGAGGTTAAACTGCTGTAACCTGAATAAGAGGTTAAACTGCTGTAGCCTGAATGAGAGGTTAAACTGCTGTAGCCTGAATGAGGGGTTAAACTGCTGTAACCTGAATAAGAGGTTAAACTGCTGTAGCCTGAATGAGGGGTTAAACTGCTGTAGCCTGAATGAGAGGTTAAACTGCTGTAGCCTGAATGCGAGGTTAAACTGCTGTAACCTGAATGAGGGGTTAAACTGCTGTAACCTGAATAAGAGGTTAAACTGCTGTAACCTGAATGAGGGGTTAAACTGCTGTAGCCTGAATGAGAGGTTAAACTGCTGTAGCCTGAATGAGAGGTTAAACTGCTGTAGCCTGAATGAGGGGTTAAACTGCTGTAGCCTGAATGAGAGGTTAAACTGCTGTAGCCTGAATGAGAGGTTAAACTGCTGTAACCTGAATAAGAGGTTAAACTGCTGTAGCCTGAATGAGGGGTTAAACTGCTGTAACCTGAATAAGAGGTTAAACTGCTGTAGCCTGAATGAGGGGTTAAACTGCTGTAACCTGAATAAGAGGTTAAACTGCTGTAGCCTGAATGAGGGGTTAAACTGCTGTAGCCTGAATGAGAGGTTAAACTGCTGTAACCTGAATAAGAGGTTAAACTGCTGTAACCTGAATAAGAGGTTAAACTGCTGTAGCCTGAATGAGGGGTTAAACTGCTGTAACCTGAATAAGAGGTTAAACTGCTGTAGCCTGAATGAGGGGTTAAACTGCTGTAACCTGAATAAGAGGTTAAACTGCTGTAACCTGAATAAGAGGTTAAACTGCTGTAACCTGAATAAGAGGTTAAACTGCTGTAGCCTGAATAAGAGGTTAAACTGCTGTAGCCTGAATGAGGGGTTAAACTGCTGTAACCTGAATAAGAGGTTAAACTGCTGTAGCCTGAATAAGAGGTTAAACTGCTGTAGCCTGAATGAGAGGTTAAACTGCTGTAACCTGAATAAGAGGTTAAACTGCTGTAGCCTGAATAAGAGGTTAAACTGCTGTAGCCTGAATGAGGGGTTAAACTGCTGTAACCTGAATAAGAGGTTAAACTGCTGTAGCCTGAATGAGGGGTTAAACTGCTGTAACCTGAATAAGAGGTTAAACTGCTGTAACCTGAATAAGAGGTTAAACTGCTGTAACCTGAATAAGAGGTTAAACTGCTGTAACCTGAATAAGAGGTTAAACTGCTGTAACCTGAATAAGAGGTTAAACTGCTGTAACCTGAATAAGAGGTTAAACTGCTGTAGCCTGAATAAGAGGTTAAACTGCTGTAACCTGAATGAGAGGTTAAACTGCTGTAACCTGAATAAGAGGTTAAACTGCTGTAACCTGAATAAGAGGTTAAACTGCTGTAACCTGAATAAGAGGTTAAACTGCTGTAGCCTGAATAAGAGGTTAAACTGCTGTAGCCTGAATGAGAGGTTAAACTGCTGTAGCCTGAATGAGAGGTTAAACTGCTGTAGCCTGAATGAGAGGTTAAACTGCTGTAGCCTGAATGAGAGGTTAAACTGCTGTAGCCTGAATGAGAGGTTAAACTGCTGTAACCTGAATAAGAGGTTAAACTGCTGTAGCCTGAATGAGGGGTTAAACTGCTGTAACCTGAATAAGAGGTTAAACTGCTGTAGCCTGAATGAGAGGTTAAACTGCTGTAACCTGAATGAGAGGTTAAACTGCTGTAGCCTGAATGAGAGGTTAAACTGCTGTAACCTGAATAAGAGGTTAAACTGCTGTAACCTGAATAAGAGGTTAAACTGCTGTAACCTGAATAAGAGGTTAAACTGCTGTAGCCTGAATGAGAGGTTAAACTGCTGTAGCCTGAATGAGAGGTTAAACTGCTGTAACCTGAATAAGAGGTTAAACTGCTGTAGCCTGAATGAGAGGTTAAACTGCTGTAGCCTGAATGAGAGGTTAAACTGCTGTAGCCTGAATGAGAGGTTAAACTGCTGTAACCTGAATAAGAGGTTAAACTGCTGTAGCCTGAATAAGAGGTTAAACTGCTGTAGCCTGAATGAGAGGTTAAACTGCTGTAACCTGAATGAGAGGTTAAACTGCTGTAACCTGAATGAGAGGTTAAACTGCTGTAACCTGAATGAGAGGTTAAACTGCTGTAGCCTGAATGAGAGGTTAAACTGCTGTAGCCTGAATGAGAGGTTAAACTGCTGTAGCCTGAATGAGAGGTTAAACTGCTGTAGCCTGAATGAGAGGTTAAACTGCTGTAGCCTGAATGAGAGGTTAAACTGCTGTAACCTGAATGAGAGGTTAAACTGCTGTAGCCTGAATAAGAGGTTAAACTGCTGTAACCTGAATGAGAGGTTAAACTGCTGTAGCCTGAATAAGAGGTTAAACTGCTGTAACCTGAATGAGAGGTTAAACTGCTGTAGCCTGAATGAGAGGTTAAACTGCTGTAGCCTGAATGAGATGTTAAACTGCTGTAGCCTGAATGAGAGGTTAAACTGCTGTAGCCTGAATAAGAGGTTAAACTGCTGTAGCCTGAATGAGATGTTAAACTGCTGTAACCTGAATGAGAGGTTAAACTGCTGTAGCCTGAATGAGGGGTTAAACTGCTGTAGCCTGAATGAGAGGTTAAACTGCTGTAACCTGAATGAGGGGTTAAACTGCTGTAGCCTGAATGAGAGGTTAAACTGCTGCTAGACTTAACTTGACACATAAGAAATTATGTGTGACTGTACTGATTATTATGATGATTCCACAATAGAGATATAAGTATGCAGAATCAATAATGAGAAAATTTTTAAAACGTGTCCCTCCATTGACTCCTGTCACAAAGTATATACAATATATTCTCTTTGTACTTTAGAATATACTGACCATATGGATCATTCTACCAAATTGGTTCAAATTCAGAGTTCAAAGCACATTTGAGCTGACTTGGACTTTGGACTAAAATTATATGTTTTGCACTGAATGACTCTAAAACATCGTTATGTTTATTCTATTAATACAAATGACTAAATATTCCACTTTGATTTTGACACTACCAAAACAATCATGTCACTCCTGAAATTAATATGTTGGTAGCGATTGTTTCAGCAGAGACAACTTTAGATCATTTTGAGCATAACTCAAAAAGGCTGGGCGGTACGTGGCCAGAAAACACTGATTTGACCAGATGTACACACATAACATTGTAATATTTTTACTGAAACACAAGACAATTACTTCATATACAGAAAATATGTGTTCCTCTAATGACATGAAAATGTGGGGCAGCATTTCTTAAATAAAGGTTCTTTTTTCTTTAAAAATGAAACTTATCATAAACCTAAATCATTCAGCTTCTCTTTAAAAGACATTTTAAAATTGAACATAAAACAAATTTAATAATGAAGTTTTATTCCCCCAGCTCGGGGATACCCTATTTGGGGGCATTTATGGGCTGGAGGTTAGGGAATCGGCCCTGTGAGCGAAAGGTTGCCGGCTTGATCCCCAGAGCTGACAGTACATGTCTGAGGTGTCCTTGAGCAAGACACCTCACCCCCAACTGTGGATTGGGCTGCCCACCACTCCGGGCAAGTGTGCTCACTGACCCCTAGTGTGTGTGTGTGCTCACTAGTGTCTATGTGGTGTTTCACTTCACGGATGGGTGAAATGCAGAGGTGAAATTTCCCTGTCATGGGACTAATAAGGGTCACTTGTAATTAATGCGGTGGCACGGTGGCGTGGTGGGTAGCGCTGTCGCCTCATAGCAAGGAGGGCCTGGGTTCGATTCCCCGGCTAGGCGCCCGGGGTCCTCTCTGTGTGGAGTTTGCATGTTCTCCCCGTGTCTGCGTGGGTTTCCTCCGGGTTCTCTGGTTTCCTCCCACAGTCCAAAAGACATGCAGTCAGGCCAATTGGACGTGCTAAATTACCCCTAGGTGTGAGTGACTGTCTGTCTGACCTGTCCAGTTTTATTGCGATGGAGGAGGCACTGTGGTTGAGGATTACACAGACTGCCATTCTCTCTGCTGCAGAACTGTTCATAAATCTTCTGAAATATGCAAAGTGCATACTTTGTACTTGAGGATTAATGCTGGAAAAGGAGACACTTTTTTACCAAGTCTTCGGCTGAGATTTCTGCAAAAGTGTGCCCGCTTCTCATGTTGTGCGCTGCAACAAAGACCTCCAAAGACAGCCTTTATTGAATACGTTCACAAAATAATGAGAATGATTCCCAACAGAGTGGTATTTTTAGTGCCTCTTGACACCAGAACATCATGCTTCCTTTATGCAACTGTCATCACACTGTTTGCACGAATAGACGATGAATGATTTACGCAGGCCTACTTAACACGTTTTCCCATCAAGCTATTTATGAGCACATGTGGCAGGCGTTTTAGTATTCAATAGGCCTGTGTGATGGAAGTGCTTCTCTTTCAAAATGTATTGTGTGAGTGATGTTTAGCCTGATATGAAGAGCTTGGATATTAATCAAGTGTGAAGTATCTATAGCGCATCAGCTCTGTTCATATTTCAAGAACTGATTAGCACATTTTTAAAAATCTCCATTAAGTAATATTTTGACTCTGCAAAGTAATTTCAAACAATAATACAGAGGAGTTTCATTCTCCGCTGCTGGTTCAGTGCCTGGATTGTTTTGATGTTGCTCATACCTCCCACATTCGTGCTTTAATATTTTATTTTAGAAGAGAACAATGTGCATAACAAACTAAACTCCCATGCTAAAATATGCTGGATGTTTTTTGACCTGATACTTTTTTAAAGGGGAGTTGCACCAACTTTTCAAAATCTCTTCTCTTTGAGATGTAAACAGAGGCATTCTGAGTGGTGTGATGTGAAGTGGTTCATTGTAGAGAAACGTACACACTGATTTCTTTACAGTGGTGGGGATGGGAAACAGATGTCATCATGTCTGCAACACAGATATAGCAATTTTGCTTACTATCCATCCATCCATCCATCCATCCATCCATCCATCCACTTTCTAAGCCGCTTCTCCGTCAGGGTCGCGGGGGGGATGCTGGAGCCTATCCCAGCGGTCATCGGGCGGAAGGCAGGATACACCCTGGACAGGTTGCCAGCTTACTATCCAAAGCAACCTAAATGTGGGCCTAAATGTGTCTTCTAAGTTTTTATATGTAATGCTGATATTGGTTATAAATAGTCATAAACCTGAACAAAAAAGTAGTTCCTTGGGGACTACTTTGCCTTACAACACCCTGCATGCATCCCTCCGCCATTAATGGGTTAAAATAAATGGTGTAAAATACATTTTAAGCCATAACCTTACCACAAAACTATCATAAAACAATATCCTACGGAGCCCCGCTGGTGTCAATATGTGTAAATAAAAATAATGCATGGCCACGACTTAGTAAGGCCTGGGAATGAGATGATTAAGCCATGGCCACGACTTACTAAAGCGTGTTAATGAGATCCTAATGCGTGGCCACGACTTAATCTCCACGATCTCGTTCCCGCACCTTACTAAGTCATGGCCACGACTTAATCATCTCATTCCTGCACCTTATTAAGTCGTGGCCATGCATTAGGATCTCGTTGCCACGCGTTAATAAGTCGTGGCCACGCATTATTTTTATCTATACAGGATGTCACCAGCAGGGCTTCGTATATATCTAACTGCTTGATCTAACAACTTTCTGAGAGGGAGCTATTATAGGTGGATATCTAGTTCCTATCGCCACCACTGTGGACATTTTGACTTGGTACGATTCTCTAGAACAGAGCCTTCCACACCAAACTGCTGTTGAACGACTGTTTCCATCTCCACCATTTAATTATGGAGAAAAAGAATCAGCGTAGTTCCCCTTTAACCCTTGTAGGAGCTTCATTACTTCTAGTTTAGTCTTTGAAGTACGATACGTTTAGGAGAATATAGGGTTTTAATAAACTTTTTACACTTGTTCTTTGTTTTGGTGCAGCATTACACACTCCCACCTACAGAGGGCGAACGTTGCTTTTGTAAAGGGAGATTTTCGGTTCCGCCCATGTGAACAGGCGCAGTCGGAAATGCTGTCATTATTTCTTTCTTGACACGTAGTTAGCCGAGTTGGCGGTTCTCTCCAGCACAGGTAAGACTGCTGCTACGCGCCAATACATGGAAAAATAAAGGCGTTTTGTGGTGCAGAAGTGTTTTATACATCTGCATGTTTCGTGGGGACGTTTATGTGGTTCTTCGCCGTGTTTTGCTGCGTTAGTGACTGTTGGCTTGGAAAACAAAGTCAGTAAGTTAGCGTTAGCCTCCTAGCAACAGTACCTAGTTCCAGTTTTATCAGGTTTTTCTTCTCGAGTCTTTATAAACCAGACAGACCGATTAAAGCATATTGAGTGTGGCATTGTGTCAGCACTTTCTTCAGTGTTACTGCTACTACGGCCTTTTTGGTTCAGTACATTGTTTTGGTGATGAAGCTGTGCCTGCTCGTTAGACACACCGAGCCAGAAATAACTGGTTTAAGTTTTGGCTCGTTTTTATGGAAACCCTTTCAACCAGATTGGGACTTTAACTTATCCTGCAGTTTGGCACGTTATGCGCCTGTGTGTCCACAGTGTGTACAGTTTTGTCTCTGATGGGATTGCTTGTACATGTAGCTTCATTTGCAAGCTAATAATGTGCGGTGTTACCATAATGGCCAGTAGTAATATTTAACACTCACTAACTTCCTAGCCTTCAGTGTTGTTAACTGAAGTTTCAACATAGCGTTTTTACCCAGGTGGTTAGTCTCTTTACTAGATAAAGTCTTTAAAGGGGAATTCCACAATATTTTTTTTCAGTTCAGTCAATGAGATGTAAACAGAGTCATTCAGAGTAGCTTGACGTGAAATGGTGCATTGAAGAGAAACACACGGACTTCTTTCTTTACAGTGGTGCTGAAAGGAATCGGGAGACACAATGTTTAAAACATAAATACAGCTATTTTATTTACTATCCAAAACCGCCAGTGGACTCGCACGTCTTCTGAGTTTATATGTGTGATGTCGATAGTTATAAAATAAGTCATAAATCTGAAAAAACGTTTTCTTTGGGGACTATTTTGCCTCATAATGTCCTGCTGTATCCCTCCATCTTAAGTTGATTAGAATAAATGGATTCAAATCTGATTTGTCATCGAAAGACTGCCTAACCCTAACCCTAACCCTAACCCTAACTTTCCATGAGGAAGATTTTTAGAGGTGGATGTCTGGTTCCTATCACCACCACTGTGAGCAATTCTGACTCTGCAAGATTCTCTGGAACAGAGTATTTCACACTAAAAAAACCTCTAAAATTCACTGTTAAAAATTGTGTTCCCTTCTAAATGATTGGTTTCCAGAAGCTCTATTGTGCATTCATTCCTTTAGCCAAATTAGGCAGTGTTCTGGTTGGGAAGCTTAATGAGAGAGAATAAACATAGACAGTCAGCAGCTTTTTAGCAGTAGTAATTCATCAAAGTCATGGTGAATAATGCAGTGAGTCTCTGTACTTTAATCACCATGATATTTTACTTTGGCCTTCAGCCATTGTTCTCATCTTTTCACTAACTAGTTATCTTGTTCTTTTGCATAAGTCACAACCTAGCCAGTTATTTTCTATGAATACCCTGCAATTAACTAGCTGACATGCTGTGCCATATGTAATGGCACAGCTTCTGTTTCAGTGCCGATTCTGTGCCAGTGCAAATGGCCACATGGTATTAACTTGTGTTTCTTGTTTAGGAGCAAAATGGCTTTGTGCTACATGGATGCTATGCACAGCTAACATTTGTCTTTCTTTTTTTAGGGTGCTTGCAATGTCAGGATTTGACAACTTCAACACAGACTTCTACCAGTCTAGCTATAGTGTAGATGAACAAAACCAAGGAGGATATGCCTACAACAACACAGAGGACCCGTACAACAAGTATGTTTCTTCAGCACTAAAATCTCACATGTTCCCCCATTCAGCAGCATCCTCTAATCGCACACTAAGCAGTCCTGGATAGAGTACTGTATAATCTGCTTTAACCTAATGTTTAGCAGAGCCTTATATTTTGCATTTAGTTTTATCAGTGCTATCTGGTGTCAACAACTATGACTTAAAAAGGGAAACTCTCAAGGTTTCTTCATGCTCTCATGCCGTTTGTCTTGGCTTGCTCACTAGAGACATGGATCTGGGTTTTACTAAAGCTGCTTTTTGGCAACGGCACTACACAAATGCATTATGAATTGAATTGAATTTACAGCATCACAACATGGAACTTGTAAAATTGTAGGTAACAGAGATGGATGTAATCTAATTCCAAGTTATCTGTGTCAGGGCGATATCAGCAGAAGATGCTGGATCTGAGGAAAATCCAATCCAATTCTGTAACAGATGTATCCTGAAATAGTGCAAACTCGCACTGATGTGAAATTAGCTGTGTATTTATTCATGTGTGGTGGTGGAATGTTTGAGTAGGTTTAATGATTGCCAACTTATTGGAATTGCTTTTAATTAATAGTAGTAAATAGTTATTTAAAAACAAAATAGTTGTTAAATAAAAACTACCAGGTTGATTATTGGTTTTGGCCAATAAGTTACCTTTTTAGTGATTTATCGAGATAGAATAATATAATTTTTTGTAATTCCAATAAACTTTTTTTTTTTTTAAAGGCATGCTATAAATGAATGTCCTACTGCTACAGTCTTTCTGCAAAGCACACACATGCTTACGTAATCTGAACAGTATTGGTAGACCTTCACATTTAAATTGTAGTTGGCAAGTTATTCATGAACTGAATTCGAAGCATTAGATTAGGGTAAACACAAATCTCAGCAGCACTTTGGCCCAGTTTGAGATGTCTGTATTAATTTAAAATGGCTACTTTTAAAGCATCTTCAAAAAGAATTAATCAGATCATTTATAGGTATAGGCAGATACTAAGGATTTTGTTTTGTTTTGTTTGGAAAGGACCTCATGAAGTGGCCAGTGAGCATAAGTACAGGGCTTCATTGCATCAGTCCTAAGAGAGCAAGGGCTGAACTAATTTGTTTGTCTTTCATGTTCTATTGAAGTACATCTGTTAAGCTGGAACATTTATAGTGTTTGTCTTTTACGCACAGGCCATATGGTCAATATGACTATTCACAGCCTATGGGATACTCAGCACCCCCAGGGATGATGCAGCCACAGCAGCCCTACACAGGCCAGATCTACCAGCCCACGCCTGCCTTTACACCCGCCTCCTCACAGTCCATGTACAGCAGCACCTTCGAGGATGAGCCACCACTATTGGAGGGTAAGAGAGGCAGGTTTGCTTTGTCTGTAAGGGAGGGATGTTAAGTTTTCAGAGGCAAGATCTAAATTTTGTGATGTGGTAAAAGACACAGCACAACAACATGCATCATGTCTCTGTGACTGTATGTATGTATGTATGTATGTAACTCACACATTGTCTGAAATTGGGATTGGACAGTTTTAATACCCAGAGGGGTAACACCGAGGGGTAAAATCCAGAGAAAATCATACTGTTTTAGTTTAGTTTTGTAGTTTCTATAATAATGGCTTTCTGATTATTGTGGAAGTAAATGGCTTACTGCTGCAGTTACCCTGCAGAGCATTTGCCAGTGGACATGTTTATACAGTTATAATTTAAACATTGAGTGACTATTGTAATGAATTTTTATTTAAATTGTGAGTTTTGTAAGTTTAAATTGCCCAATGTAAGGTTTTTTTGATAAATGTGAAACTAGTGTATATATGAGTCAGGAAGGGGGGAAAAAAAACAAAACAACCCAAAATGTGTTTGTGTGCTGCTGCAAGTTACTCTGGGAAAACCTGACATAAATAGCCTGAAAGTCAGAGGTGTCAGGCCAGATTTCTCAGTGGTTTTTCAGATCACATCATATAGTGTATATACATACTTTGTGTTAACAGCACACGTCTCAATTGCAAAATCAACATGATGGTGGTGAAGATATGATGATAGTAATAGGTAACTCACATCTTCAGAGTTTTGACAGAGTTCTCTTAGAGATCACTTTTAACATGCTCATGCTCTTTCGAACACATGGGGAAAGGTTCTGAAGCACAGTCAGAATGACATCAAAACAAAATGATTTTGGTGCTGCGCTCCCTTAACTGGCTTCCTGTAGCTGCATGCATCAGATTTAAAACCCTAACGCTTGCCTACAAAGTCAAAAATGGACCAGCCCAGACCTACTTGATGGCAATGATGAAATATCGAACTGTACCATGAGCCCTTCGAGTTTCGAGTACAGTTCGGCTTAACCCGTCATCCTTCCAAGGCGCATGGAAGACAAGCATCAAGACTGTTCTCCATACTGGCACCCAAGTGATGGAACAAACTCCCACTGGCTGTCCGTACAGCAGAGTCTCTCACTGTCTTCAAATGCAGAATGAAGACACATCTCTTTATACAACACTTAAATGAGCACTGAATTAAGTACTGATTGTAATGTACTGTACTGCACTTATATATTGTTTTATTGTTTTGCACTGTTCTGTGTTCAACTCTGTTCCTTTTTCCTCTCGGTATTAACAGTGAATTTTGTTTCTAGCAGTATCTGAGCTCAGGACAGGCTTTCTCTCTAACCTGTTGGTAACTAGCAAAGATACTTTCTGTAGATAGATATAGCACTTCTTGTAACTTGCTCTGTTTAAGAGCTTCTGCTAAATGCTGTAAATGTAAATTTGTGCTATAAAAAGTATTTGAGGAAAAAATAGCATATAACAATATCGTTGACAATACCTTAATATCAGGCACAGATGTGATTTTGTCACTTTTGTACCATCTCTTCCATAGATACCGTAAGAATTACCTTTCTAAGCACCCTACCGTTGGGGGGAGTGCAGTTCTTTTGCCTGCTGATGTCATAGCCAACCATGTCCAGAAGTGTAAAAGTGTATAATTGCCGCACAATGTGGTTAGCTTTGTCTTTCATGTGCTTTGAGCTGTCCAAGGATGTTGTCGTAATGGCATTTTGAGAAGATGTAGTGATTTACTTTACGTGTCTCAGACAAAAAACATACCAGCCTTCAACCTTCAAGCTTTGCAGCATTGTGTGATGGGTCCTAGCTAGCAATTGGGTATTTTTTGGCATTGTGGGTTAGAGTGTATTCATTTAACAACCAGACACTTAACTGGCATGCTGCCCAATTGAGCATCCATATGGTTGCATAGCAGAGATGTATTTAACATTGCTGCACAGCCACTGGTTCTGATAAAGAGAGTATAAAGCCACAGTTAGATTTGCCACAGTAGGCTTAGCTGGGTACTACAGTGGGATGGAATAAGGAAAGATGATTTGTGATTACTTCAGGTGCTTGTGAAACACAGGTAATTGTTTCAAGGGAATTTGATTGGCTGACGACATGAATTTTCTTCCTCACGAACGTATCTTGCACTGGCTCAGATTAGTTGCTGAGAGTCGTGATGGTAGTTTGTCTAGGGGCAGCATTGCTATTGTGTAGTAATTCCAAGGGGGTTTGATTGGGGGCAGGAATGTTCATTTTTCACTTGAGCTTCACCTACACAGGAGCAGGTTGGGTGTAGAGTTGCCATAGTAATTTATCTAGGGCAGCTTTGCTCTAACCTGCTCCAGGTCTGTGGATTCCTTAGAGAGTGCCTTGTTTTTAACTAGGGTATGTGTGTATCAGCTTACACACTCATACACATCCAAACCTGATAGAAGCATATAATAAGTTTTTGTGAGGTTACGTTTCTGATGTTTCACATCCATTTTCTGTGTTCATGCAGATCGTTTTGAATTTGTAATATATTATGGACAATCCCTTGGTGCCAGTGCAGACCTCTTCTCAAACATGCTGCCTAGCAGTCAGTCATATATTTGTAAAGTTCAGGCGAGAAAACTCATACCACATTGCCAAAAACCACAGCTTTAAGAATGACTCATTGCTTCATGGAAGCTCATAAGCTCAGCCAGAAGGCATATTCTATGTGATCTCCAGCCCGAATCCCTGCACCCTTTAAGGCAGGTAGTCCTAGTTAAGCCAGGCCGTCCCAGTTCCTCGTTACTGTGATTAAAATGGGTCACAAGCTAACAGTCCCATTCAGCAGAGCAAATGGAGGCAGTGCAGGGCACTTCTCATCTGATCTTATCTAAACTGAAGGTGGAATTTCGACCTGTTTAATTAATGACTTATGGTGGGGTGTGTGTGTGTGTGTGTGTGTGTGTGTGTGTGTGTGTGTGTGTGTGTGTGTGTGAGAGACCTTGGAAGTTATATTTGGCAGTATGTCAGTAGTTTACAGGGACATGTCAGACGAAGCTGAAGGCAGCATTTAATGATAATAAGCAACACCACAGAACAGGTTTCATTTTGCCTTTCTTTTCATATAATGCCAGTTGCTCGACTTCATTAGCTCAGGTTTGAGTCATTTTCGTCTAATCTTGTGTTGGTTGTTTAGTCTGCGAGAATCAAACTGGCTCTGCTCGCCACAGAACATTTCTTGCTAAGTAAGCTAATGGTTGGACATTTAACAGTGGTTAGAGCGCTTGATATACACTGCTCAAAAAAATAAAGGGAACACTTAAACAACACAATATAATATAAGTAAATCAAACTTCTGTGAAATCAAACTGTCCACTTAGGAAGCAACACTGATTGACGATCAATTTCACAGCTGTTGTGCAAATGGAATAGACAACAAATGGAAATTATTGGCAATTAGCAAGACACACTCAATAAAGGAGTGGTTCTGCAGGTGGGGACCACAGACCACTTCTCAGTACCTTTCTGCTTTCTGGCTGATGTTTTGGTCACTTTTGGATGTTGGTGGTGCTTTCACACTCATGGTAGCATGAGACGGACTCTACAACCCACACAAGTGGATCAGGTAGTGCAGCTCATCCAGGATGGCACATCAATACGAGCTGTGGCAAAAAGGTTTGCTGTGTCTGTCAGTGTAGCGTCCAGAGGCTGGAGGCGCTACCAGGAGACAGGCCAGTACACCAGGAGATGTGGAGGAGGACGTAGGAGGGCAACAACCCAGCAGCAGGTCGGCTACCTCTGCCTTTGTGCAAGGAGGAACAGGAGGAGCACTGCCAGAGCCCTGCAAAATGACCTCCAGCAGGCCACAAATGTGCATGTGTCTGCACAAACAGTTAGAAACAGACTCCATGAGGATGGTATGAGGGCCCAACGTCCACAGATGGGGGTTGTGCTCACAGCCCAACACCATGCAGGATGCTTGCAGGCCTGATTTTCAGGCGCCACGCCGGAATTCCGCCGTACCGACGTGTCTGCAAGGGGAAAAAAAAAGGTTTGCCTTGTGCAGGGGTCGGCAACCTTTTTGGCTCAGAGAGCCATAAAAGCAAAATAATTGGAAATTTATTTCAGTGAGAGCCATGTAATATATTAAAACGACGACGACATCTCACTCTAGCGAACCGAAACTAAATACCGGACGTTTGTGATATTTGTGATTTTGTTGTCAGCACATTCAACTTTATACAGAACAAAGTATTCAATGAGAATATTTCATTCATTCAGATCTAGGATGTGTTATTTGAGTGTTCCCTTTATTTTTTTGAGCAGTGTATATTGAATGAGGTCTTCAAAAACTGTTCATTTATTTGCTGAACATGGGAGAGAACTAAACCTTTTGATCGTTAAATTTTGAAATCCTGTAGGAGAAGACGGCACAAAAGCACCATAAATGCTTTTATGTGAATTATTATCAGGGTACTGAGGACAGTGGTAAAAAGAAAGTTTGAAGGTTTGAAACAAGTGGGTGCTGCCCAATCCTAAAAATGGCGCCATCTTGCTATGTCAAAAAACATCTTTACACTAAACTAACACAAATGGAATGGCACATGGGTTAGGTGTAAGCTACAAACAAGCCAATTCAAAATTGAAAGTGAAAGAGCATTAAAACATTTCTCTTGCTATTTACTAGCTGGGCTAGTCTTTGTCCAACCACAGACCATTGAATACATCTCACGACAACTTGGAACCTGCTGCATGTAAGGGTGTTAATGTGAATAGACAATAAGAACAAAACTGACAACCTCAATAGTTGTGACCAGCTTACTGTCTAAGAGAGATTAGATGTTCTATGTACATGTGGAGAATTCATCTGAGGCTGAGACTTCAACTGGATGTGCTCTCATAAGAGCTATGTACACACTTACACATTGAAGCACTTGAAACATTGCATGATTTTGATGCACTGCTGCTAGTTAAGCGGAATGAATAGGAACCCAACCTAAACCAAATAGGCTTTTGGAGTATTTTCAAAGCCCTGTCCTCTTTGGCTTTGAGTGTTGCTTGGTCTAAGGCTCAGATGTTGGATGTTTTTCTTCGTCTGAATAAATTGGAGTTTAGACTTTTAATGAAACATGCAATCATTTGTTCAGTCAGATTCAGCAATCATCTTGTTTTTTTTTCTTTCTTTTGTTTCAATAAAATGAAGCCTTTAGTGGCCTCACATCATGTTGCGTTATTCAGAAAACTTGTTTACCAGTTTGAGTTGATTTCCAGCTTGACCCAGTTTTGACTGGCTTCTGTCAAAGCATGGACATTCCATCATTTCCCCTTTTGCCTTTCAGAGTTGGGAATCAACTTTGACCACATTTGGCAGAAGACCCTAACGGTGCTGCACCCACTGAAGGCAGCAGATGGCAGCATAATGAACGAAACAGATCTGGCTGGACCAATGGTGTTCTGCCTGGCCTTTGGGGCCACGCTACTGCTTGTAAGTGGCACTACTGTTGACTCAATACTGGAGTCTTATTTCTTATTAAGGTGTTGTCTGAAAAATTGAAAGCCTTCACTTCGACAAAACATACTGGTTTGTTAGCCAGACAGTTATGTAGACATTTTTCATGGTTTCATGCAACCAGCATAAACAAAGCCAAAAATATATGGCTTATGTTTGATGTACTGAACTAAAGTTGTTTTTTGAATTAAAATGATATCCATTTTGCAGCTTCTCCTTTGTTCTGGAGTATTATTTTCTTAGGCCTTACTAATCTGTTCTAAGCTTTGGTAACTTTTTTTCTTGAGAATAAAAACTGTTCTTAACTTATAATGAACATTAATGTAAAAGTATAAAAAGTAATATTGGACCAGTTGTTGTGAAATTATCACACAATGTAAACAGCTGGTGTTTATGAATTGTTTTAAAAATGGTGATACAGGTTTTGCCATGGTGACAGTGACAAAATACCAATTTACTTTTAATCTGGTTTTAAAAACCTGTTCGGCTTGCGTTCTTATTTTCTGGCATGCAATAGAAACAGATCTTCCATCATTGGCTGCTCATGAATCTTTGTGTTTGTTGTAGACGGGAAAGATCCAGTTTGGCTATGTGTATGGGATCAGTGCCATCGGTTGCCTGGGCATGTACTGCCTCCTTAATCTCATGAGCATGACGGGCGTCTCTTTTGGCTGTGTGGCCAGTGTCCTGGGCTACTGCCTGTTACCCATGATCCTCCTCTCCAGCTTCGGTGTCCTCTTCTCCTTACAGTGAGTAACTTTTTGTCTATAAGCTAACAAGCTGATCAGGTAGTTGGCCTTCTCATGGCATCATGATGAGGTGTGGTCAGAATGTGAAATGACCATGGAATATAATCGCACATTGTGGTGACTGATGAAAGCAATGTTGTCTGGTTAACTACAGCTTCATATTCAGGTAAACAAGGCATAGTTCACTTGATTAAACTTGGATTACTTCATTTTAAAAACATTGTTTTAAAATGGATCTTGTCAGTTAGTGAGTAGGTGTTAGTTGGCATGATGATGATGCATATTTTAAAATCTCTTACTGGTTGAAACATGACCTCTTGGACACACACATGCATTTTTCCACAGAGTTTTATGCATTTTATATCTTTTTTTTTTTTTTTTTTTCCCTCTTTCTTTCTGGAAAAAAAAAGCTTCTACTTTCCCAGGTCATCTGTAGCACTTTAGTCCTTGGATGTTTTGTGTCCATTTTTGTTTGGTTTTAAAAAAAAAAAAAAAAAACAACTGTTTACTGGTTGAACTGTCAAAATAATCAGTACATTACTTGATTTCTAAAATGATGGAAACCATCCTGGCTAGCTAGCACTGAATGAATGTTTGAAGGATCTCTTTAGAATAATTTGTCCTGCAAAATCTAGTTGGGCACTAACTGTGAGGAAGCTTAGTGCTAAGCATAGTGAAAAGGGAACAGAAACTTTGAAACTGAAGTTCTTTTGCTCCAGTTTGCAGTTTGGTCTGATCCTATTGAAAAAATATTCAGTGCAATCCATTTTTTTTCCTTTGAGAAATGCTGACACAAGAAAAGTTTAGAATAACTCTGCTAATTGAACATCCTTCTGTGTGTTTCAGAGGCATGTTGGGTATCGTTTTAACAGCCGCGATCATCGGCTGGTGCAGCTTCTCTGCTTCCAAGATCTTCATCTCTGCTTTAGCTATGGACGGTCAACAGCTGCTGGTCGCATACCCCTGTGCTCTGCTCTACGGAGTCTTTGCCCTCATTTCTGTATTCTGAACTCTACTAAACTTACTCTACAGGACACAATGGCCCGCCAACACGTACTTTTACTCAAGGACCACTTGGTTATGAAGTGCATCAACAAAGCCGCAATTCAGCCAAGTCGAAAACCTCCCCATGTAACGCATTCCATATTTAACATCTGCACAAAGGCATTGACCGCTCTTTTTTTTTTTTTTTTTTTTTTTTCCTTTGTTTTTCAGCCCCACCAACTTTAAAGACTGCCCAGTAGAAAAGCAACATTATCTAAACATTATAATGATTGCTTTATTTGTTTGTATTTGTTTTGCTTTATTTCTTTTTGCTTGAAACGGGTAAGAAAACAAAATTAAATGTTCCTAGCACAGCCAGAATTTAAAACTGAGGTATGGACAAAGAATAGTGGAGTGCACAATCAACACACCTCAGTCCTCTGCCTCGTAATACGTGCTTTTTGTGTTGCGTTCTGTCATTAAAGAAAATCGCGTCTCGCTTTCAGCAAGTGTTCGCATGATGAGTCTTTCCTGACTCAAAATCCACTGCATATGCATTGATTGTTCAGCGTGTTAGTTCAGAGGCTGTAGCCAGTACAGAGAGCCGAGCATGTGATTAGGATCACGTACACAGTGGCTGCACAGTGGTTCACCCCCTTACATGTTCATGTGAAATAGTACACTTGGGGGCTTTTTTTATTGTAAACAACGAATGTCATATTTTACACATGACCTGCAGATAAAAGGTGTTGAAATGCAAGATGCCTCTTGGTAATTCAAATGACCTTTCAGTCCCTTCTTATCAGTACCCAACTTCATCTGTATTGGAAGAATTTGCATCTGAAAGCAGGGCATAAGATCTCTTTGTTTACTAATGTTCTTGAACCTAATTGCCATGATGTTTTTGCATTTGTTCATCTATTAAGATAGAAGTGGGGACATGGTACAGATGATCAAGAGCTGTTTGGTCAAGT
The DNA here is from genome assembly GCF_015220715.1 of Pygocentrus nattereri. Lineage (NCBI taxonomy): Eukaryota > Metazoa > Chordata > Actinopteri > Characiformes > Serrasalmidae > Pygocentrus > Pygocentrus nattereri. Next base: position 27,369,003 of record NC_051226.1, on the reverse strand, counting down.
ATCAGTTTGTTCAGTCCCTGTAAAAACTGAGTAATGCATAGTTAGGAAGAGCTTTTTTCCTTCGCTCTTAGTTCTGAATATTGTAAGAACAGGGCATCGTTGTACTGCAGAAGTCAGGGAGCCAAAGCCACGCTCTGTATCTGCCCGCTATATTTATACACAGTGTAATTTGTTTTTGTACATACAGAGAGGTCAAGTGGTTTATATCTATCTTGTCTTGTGGAAAGTCAGTGATTGGTTGGTTGGGTGTTCCACTTGTGTTGTTTCACGGGCCATTTTACCAAAATAAACGGACAAGTTTTGGTTGCACGTGTGTCGGAAGGCCACATTTTTGACTTGAGATGGTTATTACTCAGCTGTTGTCAGTCTAGGTCTTTTGTAACGACAGCCCTTTCACAACGGGGCACTGTTTACTACCTTATGTCAGTGTATAGTGTGGGCGAGGGTCTATTTTGTGTACCGAGGAGTTCTCTAAACCCAGCTGGGAGAATGAGCTCAGCTCCGTTCAGTTCATTTGCTCTACTTTCTCATGGCTATTCCAGTGCATACCCTGTTACACAAACACAACACCTCAGAGTGCTAAGACTTGTTGTTTTAGTGGTCACGTTAGTTTGTAAGGTCTGAGAGACCACATGTTTAACCTAGTCTTCAATGACCCAAATGAGTTTCTGCTCTGAACCCTGAACATGTAGTATTATGTCTTTTTCAGTATATATTAAGGTAACATACAAATCAGTTATATTAATTTTATTAATGCAAGTTTGGGAGACCATTCTTCCTGAATACTGTTACATAGCTTGTAGCCAACATAGCTTGTTTTAATGGGATTGGACTGTTTTGTAGTTATTTTTTTTTCTGCTTTTAAAATACCAAAGGGACCAAATGAATCTTACATAGGTTTATTAAAAAAAAAACCCATGTCCAGAAGGTAACCTTGCTGTTAGTTTAAAAAACATAAAACTTAAATTATCTCTTTTTATAAATAATCTGAAGCACCTGGTGTGCTTTAGTATGATGCAGAAGTCAGAGATCACCCCTCATTTATTTAATTTCCAGTCAGAAGACCTACTAAGTATAGGTTCCTGATCTTTTGGAGGTATTTCTGAGGAGATTAGATGTAAGATATTGCACTTACAGGAGGAAGAGTAAAGTCAAGTCAAAGCAATGTGGAGCAAATGTGACTCCTAGCAACTGCACAAGACCTGGTAGACAACTCCGACTCTTACCATCAGATAAATGGTCCAGAGAGAGAGAGGAAAAAAAAATCAAGCTGCGTGATTTCTTCATATCCGGAAAAAAGTCCACAGATGCTTCTGTCCATCTTTCCACTGTGAGAAGACAACTCTGAGCTATATTTCTGAAATGACAGACACAGAAGCTGCTGGAGTTCTCAGAACAATGAACTGTCCACCCCAGAGACCAGACCTTAACATCATTAAATGTGTTTAGGATTATTTGAATTGAGAATCAGAAAATGCAACCAAGTCTTCAGAAAAGAGTGGGTACAATCCTGAGTCTTCAGAAAAGAGTGGGTACAATAAATACTGAAAATTTGATATTTAGTAGGTAGCTTAGTAATTTTCTCTTGCATATGTGTTGTACTTTTCCTGACACTGAAAAATAAATAGTCTGTGCTTAATAACTGCTCTGACTTAAAATTAAATAACTGAAGCATTGTCTCTGAAGTTTGCACAGGACTATACATTGCAGTTAACTGTAATGTTTTGGGTGGTATGTATATAGTGTGCAAACTAGAAAATCAATATTGTAGTATGACACCAATACTGGTATACTGCTAATGGGTCTTATTCACCAACTGTTCTTAAAATAAATATTCTGCTTAAAACACACAGAGACACACTTTAAGACACAGTTAAAAACACACTTTTTACAGAGATTCTGATGTTTTCTATGCACACTCGAGCACAAAAGTGCGAGCATTTATGCCGTTTTAAGAACATATCATGAATCTGACAATAGATTTTTTCTTAGGACCTTTTTCAAGAATGAATTTAAGAAAAAACTTGCTGAATGAGGCCTAATGGTCATACATTGTCCACAACAATCCCTGCCCTCTACCTGGCTAAAGTGCCGTAGGAGTTGGCCTAGATTGACCATCTTTTCCACAAAACAGCCCTTTGAAAAGTGTCCTTTGATCAGAGTTCTAAAGGGCTGCAGAACTGGACATTTTGGTGTCCTACTCAAACAATACTGATGTGGCTTGGCAATTGATTCTCATGAACTGAGTCAGCTGGCTCCAGTAAAACGCTAAACTCGTTTCTTGCTATCGGTTGTATGGCCAAGAATTCCTGCAGCAGACTAAGATTTGGCACAGCAGGTTCCAAGAGATGAGGCTAATAAAAGCCATTAAAACCACGGGGGCTCCACTGAGAATGATGCTTAGCAGCCAATCACAGTAGTCAGATTTTGTGCATTAAAAGAAGTATTTTTCTTTTATGTTTCACTCCATAAGACATCTATTGGAGAGTTTGGAACCATTCAGATCATGTGAGGAGTCTCAAAATAACAGTGTAATCCACACGTACATTTGGATAAATATTTTTCCCCAAGTTCACAGTGGGAGTTATGCAAGGAGCTGGGCTGTCGTGCGATGCTTGCTGTGTCTGAGCCCTAACTGGCCCCTTCTGAGTTAGGCTTTGGACTCTGAAGACTAGAGGCCTCCAGCATCTGGTCTTGATGAAGGGCCTTTGCTTTGCAGGACTGGTTCATGCACCCAAATGTTACTCACGCAACTAAGCAGGCCCTTTGCCAAATGGAGGCGTCAAGTCTGAGCATGCAAGCTAAACAAGCTAATCATGACGGTGGTAGTTTGGGCCTTAAAGATTGTCAGCTTATCTTTGTGTTTTGTTGTCGTTGCTAAGGGATTTCACAATGTGCTGTTAATTTATCCTCAAGAAATACAAAAAAAAAAGTCTTGAGTGCTGGGTTATATATTAGGGAAATCTAGAGTTATTGCCTACTCTATATTTTTATTTATTAAGATGTTTCTTTCCCACCTTTGCTCCCTGATCAGGAATGCTAAAACTTATTTAACATGCTAACTATCTGCTAACTGTAAGCTAGGTGTATTGACATTTTATTGAAATGAAACTTGTCTGATTCATTTCTAACAGCGAGATGGCAGTTAACCTTTGAAGAGAAATACTAGATTTATGGAGTACATTTCAGAGATGTTATTCCTTTTTAATATGTGTCTCTGACAGTTTACTGCCTAAACTGTTGATATCATATGACCTTGAAGATTTTTCAGTTCATTAAGATGTTCATGTTTGACAGAAGACACATTTTCTTGAACCCACTTCACTTATCAGGAAACTGTATCTGTTATCTCACATGCTAACTGTGATGCTACAATATTTCCTCTAAGGAAATTTGTCCAGTTCCACAGTGAGACTATTAGCTAACAGTACGGTTAACTTAAGGTGAGATATACTAGATTTCTTGTGTAATTTTATTCATGTGAACTTATATATTATGATAAATCTATAAGCTAGCTCTCTATCTGCTAATTGCTAACAGAGAGTCTAGCGTACCAGGTTAGCCAATCCATCTCTAACAGAGAGCCCTATTAGAAGGCAGCTAGGTTGACGTATGAAGAGAAATGCTGCTTTATTGCTTAAAGATGTTTCACTTCAGATGATTTTTTCATGTTTGCCCTAAGACCTCTTGTCTAAGACTTCACTGATCAGGAAACTGTAACAATTGTCTCAGATGCTAATTATCTATTTGCTAACTGAGAGCTAAGTGTACCTACAGTGAGCTTGTCCAGTTTTACAGTGAGACTCGTTGGATGGCAGCTTGGTTAGGTTAGAGAAGAAAGACCAGCTTTATTCCTAAGGTTCATCTTTTCCATCTTTGCTCTAAGATGATATGGCTAAAGCTAATGTACTTATATGAAATCTCTTTTGACTCCCTGTGATAAGGAAATTTTATCACTTCTGACTTTGAAGATATCTGTCTTTCTTCCAATCGCTCAGAAATTGTCTAACCTGCAAAGTTTTCTTCAGTGGAACTCACCCAGTTCTTCATTTACAGCCTGACCCATTAGATGGCTAAATTATTTACTTCCACTGGTCAAGATTTTAAAAATACTGAAGATATTTTTATTCATCAATGTTTTTTTCTTCATATTTGCACAAGGGACTCTGGTCTAAGACTGACAGTCTTACTGTAGATTAGATGAACACTTTTTGACTTCTAATGAAGCCCATTAGATGGCAGTGTTGAGTCAGTGACTGTTCCAGCTCTGTCTGGCTAGACCTGATCATGGTCATCTACAGCAGAAGTTGCATAATGGAGGCCCAGCTGGGCTGCTTGATTGACAGCCCTGTGAAAAGAGCTTCTCTGGCAGAGTGATCCGCAGAGGAACCGTAAAAAAGCTGTCTGCTCTTTCAGTGCATAAAGATGTGCTGTGATCACAAAGCTACAGTATAGGAGGCAGTGGGCAGTATAGGAGGCAACTTTGGCTGCCCTTGATGACCTGTCAGATTTTTCCAAAATCAATTCCTGTACGACTGGGGAATTACTGTTTGGTATGTTTTGTTACCTGGAGCTGTCCAGCACAACTCAAAAAGAAGTGTCTTGCTAAAAGTGTTTGTAGTCACATAGCAGGCCCTTTGCCCCCAGACACTTTTGTGAAACCTTTGCTGCTCCAGCATCATCCTGGGGTCAACTCTACCTTTGGGAATCAGATTTGACCTGTAATGTCTGGTTGCAGAGTTTCTCACTTCCCAGCTTACAGTGCAGTACCAGTGGATCTGGATCTAGAGTTTTTTGGTCTGTGGCTGAATCAGATGTTCTGCTTTCTTCAAGCAGTCATATGAAAAGTGAGGTGCTGAGACCTGTACTACCTATAATCCTCCCAGACTGGTGGTTCTGTCCTGCACCATAAGAGACTGACCATGTTGAATATGGGCTACTTTAAAAATTGTGTTAAAATGAATAATCATTGATTAAAAAGCAATGAAAAAGCACATTCAGGGATCTTTTAGTACTGTTTTTGTTCATTCTTAAGTGTTGATGTCTTGTGTGATGTCTCACTTACCAAGTATAACTGTTATGGCCCTTCTTGAACCATAGTGGGATGTGACCACACTACTCGCAGAAGACATGCCAACATACACAATACACACAAATAATTACATAAGAACTGTCAAAATATAAAATATTATAGAATTGGCTGTTGTTTGTATCCAGAACATTTTTGTAAAGAAATATGCCCCAACTCCTCACTTCATGGTTTAGAATTATCTGCATTATTGCACATTTCAAACCATTTTCCACTCACCCCAAATTATGTAGTCAAGCTTCCAAGATGTTTGGTGTCCAAAATGTCTTTTGAAATTCTTAGATTTACCCCGGAGCTTCAAGCCTAATATCGCAAGTTCCTTAGCATCATGCACACTTCATGCCTCACATTTACCTCAAAAAAAGTCAAGATTTATTTCAATAACACTTTTTACGGTGGGCGTTGTCAAGCTGCTTTACAGAAAAACCAGGTAGAAGCTTCAAAGCAAGCCAAGGCTGACACAATGCCCCAAATCAACGTAACTGCAGTTATGAAACAGATACTGAGCGTAAAATGTCACAAATCAGTAAACATACCATACAAAAAAGCCTGCAGAAAATACGTTTAAACTCATTTTCTTAACAACTAGAACTTGGCTGAACAACTTGCCAGATAGCTAACAGGCTCCTCCATTGGTATCCAGTGTTAGGCTTTGAATTAAAGTATTTACCAAAGGATTTACTGTATTACCTATTACTTAAATGTCTTACAAGCTTGGCAGATCTGCCATAAGCAGTATTAAACCCAGTGTGCTTAGTGAAAGTGTATGATGAGTCATTTGCAGAAATTAGCATTGTTGCATTGGTCAGTGATAAGATAAGGTGATGGTTTCACTATTAAACACAGCTAAGGCATGAGATTCATATCATATGACAAAATGGGTGACAAAGTTATTGTCCTCAGCACTAGGAAGGAATTATATTTCTTGGTGAATGAATGATTTGACAGTACCATTACCAATAAATCAAAGTGCTTATTGAACATGTGTGTTTAATCATATTGTATGTTGTCACCATAAAGCAATAAGCCACTCGAGGCCATGCATTACAGTGACTATAAAGCAGCGGTCACCAACCCTCCTCCTGTAGGCTCCTGCTGTCCTGCCCTTACCTTACACATCTGATCTAGCCAATTGAGGATTTTGAAAGAGATTCATTAGCTGGAGCATGTGTGGCAGATTGTAGTTTAAAATACAGTTCACAGCAAGGTAGATCTCCTAGACCAGGACTGGGGAACGCTGCTGGAAAGCATTTCATACCTTTTTTATGTGGTTTCTGACACTGTATGACATACTGTTGTTTAGAAATCTGGACTAAACTTGTTGCATAACTACAGACAGTAGCAGCAGCCAACTTGAAGCCGGAGTCATTTTCTTTCTCAGCAAATGCTGTGGTATCATTCCACACAAACATCAGTCTCAGGTTACCAGCTGGACTGAATGACTGTGTGCTGTCATTGGCTGAACACAAGTCAGCACAGTGGCAAACTATGACCTTGAATGAAAAGATACTGGCTGTTGGTTTTGCTTCCACTATGAATGTAGTAAAACAAAAATGCCCCGTTCTGCTTCAAGATTTTACAAGCCATTACGGGGAATCCATTCTCTTCCTCTCAAACAAGTGATTACAGCTTTCTGTGTTTTCCTAATGTTGGAGAGTTGTGTCATAGCTGCATGGCTATATGGGCTGTGAGAGTAAGTAACTGGAAATCAGCCTTTTACTCTTGAGGTCACGGTGAGATGATACAAGGGCCTTTCTCCATGCTCCTGCACTACAACAGTGAAAAGGCAAATATGACATCTTTTTGGCAAAATACAAAGTGTGAAAACTCTCTTTCTGTCCAAAAGGGTTGATGGTGTCATGCAGGCTTTGTGACACTTCAGTCCTCCCAGTGCTGATGCCTGAGGTGACCGTAACCCCCAGTCAAGCTGAGGTTGAACACTGCACATTGAACGGATGGAAAGCCCACAATCCTGTGTCAAGATCACTCATCATTGCGGGTGAGTGAGACTGCAAGACCTCCGATTCATGAGAAAAAGGGTGACACTGCACAGCTGTTTAGTAGGTTGTACAGCACACTCAATATATTGTTTGCAAATTTTAACTGTTGCAATGAATTTCCACCCCCCCACCAGCTCTTTTACTGTAAGTGCTTGGTCCTGACTCATCTGGAAAGTTATGAGGCTAGATAGGGATCTAGACCTTCAGGCTCATTGAGCTGTCAATAGATGCAAAGTTGAAATCATTGCCCTCGTCTGTGAGGAAAAAGGAAATGCTTGTTTGTGTAAAACTGCCTTCACTCCAAAGAGGGCTTTGTGGCCAATCCAAAATTGTGCCTGTGAGAGGAACGATCCAAAAATAATGATGGCAATGAGTGTGATTAGTCTGCTGTTTGGTGGGAAAACTCAGCAATTGGTATTCAGTAGCATAGGGCATTATCCACGCAAGCCCCCAGTGCATGAATATTCACGGCCGCAACTGTTACTTGAGCACTGATTGTGACTTCCTGCTGTGTCTGCACTTCATTAGACTAATTGTTGCACTTGTTGTGCGAACCCTCAGTCGATTCGGAACTCGGTGAACCACCAGCCAAGCACGATGACTGGCAAGCTAGCACACTGCTAGTGGTAATCACAGGTTATAATTCTTAGTGTGAGTAATAAACTGGATAAATATACGGATTCAGCTTTATGTTTACTACCTGACTAGCTTTTGTTTCTCAACTACAGAGGCTCTATTCAGGCATTTTACACTGTAGACTATTCACAGTGTACTTACTATGTACTGCTTAATGTTCGGCATTAAACAAAAACAACAAATTACAGTATTTCATGTCTAGAAGTGCACCAAGTTTGGCATAGGAGTTAGATATAATACACTCAGTTGCTATTATAATACTTTGAAATTCTTATATCACTAATGTCCTAATACAATTTAAAACTCTTCTTCTCTTTTTTAAGACCCAACGTGGTTTATCATCTCCTCACATTTCAGCCCTCCTGTATTCACGTTCAGCTTCATGCTAGTCTCGTAAGGCATTCTTGTAACAAGGACCAGGAAGCCATGAGATATTTTGAGCTGAATGTGGGTAGAAAGACTTATTAAGGTGAGAGTGCTTTGTAAGGGTGGAGCTCCAAGTAGAAGGAGATGGTGCACTCATAACAGTGTCCAAGAGTAAAATGAGTTTCATTTTCAGTTTTAGTGTAAATTTAATTTTGTTTCTAAATCATTGTCAAACGTTGTGTTACTGTTTTATTGGGCCCTTAAATGGTCAGGTTCTGCCAGTGGGCCTAAAGTTTTATTACAAACTTCTATAACTTAAGAATAGCTCAACCAGTTTGCATTGAGTCTCCTGTAGTTAATAAATAATAAGGCTTAGTATGTAATAAGCCTGAGATATTAAGGGGTTCATTTTAACTGGGGCTTTTACCTGTGATTTTCTCATTTGTAGGTCCCTGTTATTATTATTATTTCTATTTCTGATCTTATGTGTTTCTTTTGTCTTTGTACAGTGACTAAGTACATTGAAAGGTGCTTATAAATACATTTCTGTTCACATTAAATTATTACAAATACATTCCCTGATACCTGGGTTTTGGCCTAAAATGCATTTCTTATTTTTAATCCAATTAGGGCAGAGATGTATACGTATTGTAAGGCAAAATAATATGCAACGACATAGGTTTTTTGGATTGGCTATATAGAAACACTTTTTAAACACACTTGCATGACTCAATTTGAAAACATTGTCCATTACAGGGTTCATTAGGGAAGTACAATTTTATTTCTGATTCTGTCTGCTAATAAAATAATAAAGTCTTTTTGACATGTAATTGAAAATCTATTTAAAAACATGATCTTTGACGTTTTACCTTTTTTCACTATTTTTATTTATTTTTTTGTAAATATATGCCCATTCCAAATATTATGCCTGCAACCCATTCCAAAACAAATGGGACAGGAGAATGTTTCAACAGCACTTAAACACAACTGTGTGGAGACACCATCATTCACCCAATTTTGAAAGCGTATATTTTTGCTATTTATCTGTTGTCTTCAGATGTGCAACAGTATAGGGCCTTCGTTGTCGTATTTTGTGCTCTATAATGTAGTACAGTTTCAAATGAGGGAGAGGTCTGTACTGCCAGCAGGCCAGTCTAGCACCTGCACTGTTGTAATTAGTGCAGAATTATTTTTTTGGCAATGTCACATACAAATAACCTTGGATAATAACCCTGAAACAACCCTGAAAAAGATGTCATCTAGAAGGCAGCACATCGCTGTTTTTGGAAGAAAATATTGTATTTCCATTTTTGATGTTCTTCAGTTTTTCATGCCCAGAAAGAGTACCACAGATGCAATTTTTGCATTGAGAGTGTTGGTAGAGAAGTACAGAGAAGGTCAGAAGGAGCTACATTGTGTCTTTGTGGATCTAGAGAAGGCATATGATAGGGTGCCAAGAGAGGAACTGTGGTACTGTATGAGGAAGTCAGGTGTAGCTGAAAAGTATGTTAGGGTGGTGCAGGACATGTATGAGGATAGTGAGACCGTGGTGAGGTGTGCAGTTGGAGTGACATATGGTTTCAAGGTGAACGTAGGGTTACATCAGGGATGAGCTTTGAGCCCCTTCTTGTTTGCAATGGTGATGGACAGGTTGACAGATGAGGTCAGGCAGGAGGCTCCATGGACCATGATGTTTGCAGATGACATTATAATCTGTGGTGAGAGTAGAGAGCAGGTGGAAGAGAATCTGGAGAGGTGGAGGTTTGCACTGGAGAGCGTCTTGTTTCTTTGCTTCTAGTATATAAAACTCCATGGCAATTCACACACAGAATTGCCCACACGGTTTCCCATCTCCACCCCTGCTCTGTTCCTTTTTAAAGACATTTTCATTGGTTTCAGCGCTACTAGCTTTGACACCTTTCTAATAAATCAGACATCAAGTGTCATTAACGAGAGAAGAAGAGGCCATTAGTAGAGGCCTGCCTTGCATGATTCACATGATTTATCGGCTTATCGTCTTTCTCAGCATTGCTCCAGCCACGCAGGCTCTGATGAAGAGAGAGAGAAGAACTGAATCAGCTGGAAACCCACATAGTCACATGTTCAGATAATTAGATGGTGGTTTTAAAAAGACTGGTGGCAGGATTTACAAGCATCAGATGAACCATGTATGGCCTAACAAACATTACTTGAGTTAAACATTTAGAAACTGGGAATTGAAATGACTACATGTGGTTAAAGCCAAGAACACAGAGCAAAACTGTTCAAAGGTGAAGGCAGTACCAGTGAGACATGGTTTGGTGAAAGATTAAATGGGACATCATACTTCAGAGCAACAATCTGTCCATCAGTGACTTTCAATCTCAAAAGCAACAATCTGCATTAAAATGTTCCAAAAGAGCGATAAGGTCACATCAGAAGAAAAACCCTAAAAGGATTTTACAATGATAATCTCATTTCAGAAACTTGGCAACTTGTGGGTATAAGTTAGTGGGTGTCTTCAAGCATGGGAGATAATTATCTTTTTTTTTCTCACAGTAGAAAAAAGGAAATTCACTTCTCTGTACTGTGATGTGCATGGACGTTAGTCACAGTGTGAATTCTGCTTTTCATTCTGAATAAGATAACTAAATCTTGCATTATTTCACTGGAATATTTGAGCAGTTGTACAATACTCATAATTTTCGAACCAGCTTTGTCAGTCACTTTGTTATTCAAAATGAGTCATGAGGAAACCGATGCGCTGATTGTCTTGCTTTGCTTTTAAGCCTTTAGAGTCATTGTTAAGCATCTGGCTTAACTAGACTAGTCCCTAAGAACTAAGTAGGTGGTGAATAATTAGCCTACTGCCCTAAAGCACTGTAGAGAGTGTGCTGCAGTGTTTGAGCTTTTGGACTGTACTTGTTTAGTCTTGTTGTCTTGCTAATGATGTCAGTGTAGTTATTTGGCAGTTAGCTTGGCTTTTATCAGAATCTCACAGTGTCTTCACTCACCAGCATTAGTAGCAGATAATACAAACATTTATGTTCTTTACAGCAATGCATTGTGCACTCTGCTAGAGTAGATATAATTTTAGTTGATCACCAGGGCATTTCACCATCAGATATATGCTTACATTAAATTGCCACCTTAAGGACAAACTGTGTTGCTTTAATCCCCTCATCCATATATTTAATGATTTGCCAAAAGGGATGTATTAAGTTGGCTTGAGAAAGATCCACAAAGTTTGGTGTTTCTAGTTTGAAAACTGCAACCTGAGAAAAACATCTACTTATACATGCAATTATCTAAGCAGCCAATCATGTGGCAGCAGTGCAGTGCATAAAACCATGTGGATATGGACCAGCAGCTTCAGGTAATGGTCACATCAACCATCAGCACGGGAAAAAATGGGGCATGACGGTTGGTGCTAGTATGAGTATTTCTATAACTGTTGATCTCCCTGGATCTTCACCCACAGTAAGATCTAGAGTTTACTCAGAATGGTGCAGTAAAGAAAAAAACATTCAGTTAGTGGCAGTTCTGCAAAAGGAAAAGCCTTGTTGATAAAAGAGGTCAACAGAGAGTTCAATCTGACAGAAATGCTACAGAAACACAGATCACTCAGAATGCACAACACATCAAACCTTGAGGTGGATGGGCTACACCAAAATTGGACACTTGAAGGCTGAAAAAATATAGCCTGGTCTGATGAATCTTGATTTCCGCCAAGGTGCACAAATGTTAGAGTCACAATTTGGCATTAACAGCATGAATCCATGAATCCAGCCTGCCTTGTGTCAACAGTCCAGGCTGGTGGAGGTGGTGTAATAGTGTGGGGAATATTTTCTTGGCATGCTTTGGGCCCCTTCATACCAGTCAGTCATACCTTGAATGCCACAGCCTGTTTAAGCATTATTGCTGACCATGCACATCCCTTCATATCCACAATTTACCTGTCTTCTAAAGGCTACTTCCAGCTTTATAATGCACCATGTAGAAAGCAAAGGTTGTCTCAAACTGGTTTCTTTAACATGACATTGACTTCAGTCATCTTCAGTGGCATTCCCGTCACCAGATCTGAATCCAATAGCACACCTTTGAAACCATGAAACACCATGAAAGTGCACCTGATAAATCTGCAGGAACTGCAATATATACCATAATTCCATAAACAAAGGAATGTTTCCCCCTGGGATATTAGAGCAATTACAACACCTTAGCAACCACCTGGGATACCATAGCAATGGGCTAGTAACACAGAGCAAGCACTTGGGATGCCATAGCAATGGCCTGGCAATACCTTATCAACCATCTGGAATGATATAGCTGTAGCCTTGCAACACCTTAGGATCCACCTGGGATACCAATACAAAGGCCTAACAGCAATTTGCCAATCCCAAGGTCAGGCTACATAAAGAACCATATTGAAATAATATTTCATAAGAGGCTTAGTTATGTATGACACATAAGTGCAGTTTGATGTAATACTAACTTCACTTGTGTTTTGGAGAACACAGGAATGCTTTCTCTAGGTATTTTCTGAGTATCATTTGAAGAGAGAAATATTTAAACTGCAGCAGAAGGAAGAGAGTGACTAAGTAGATGCGACTGCAGTGGGAGATTCATTCCACTATGAAAAAAACAGACTGCCTAAGCAGAGGTCCCTCTGGCCATGCTGTCTTCAATGGATCAGGCAGCCGGATGTCCTGAAGAAAAAGGTTGCATTCTCAGGGAGGAGAGATCTGCGCAACATATATGGAATTTCAGAAAATTGTGTAACTTGCGTAAGGAGAAACGCTGTTAGGACTGAGAAAGAAATATTTTTGTTGGCTTGTTTAAACAAAAATTGGTAATAAGCATTACAATTGTGTACAACTGCTTGGGTACTCTGGTTTGTAACTGTGTGACAGTGAGATTGATTAGGAGTCACTTCATAAAATGTGTCATATTATCACACATGCAGTGACACAATAATCATGGCATAAATTATCATAAGCACCTCTTAACATTTTTTGAAGTACTCATTCTTTTACCTTGCTATCCTTACACATTCAGGCCTTCCAAAACCAGGCCTTTCTCAAAAAGCCTTCTTTAACTCATCACCATCATGTTGCCTGCCTGTAGGTTACAGCAAAGTAAAGATAATGCAATGATTATTTTAGGATTTGTCATAAGTCTGCAAAAAAGTAGTGCATGCCCCCTTTTTATTCCTTCTCCTGCCAACCTGGAAGTAAATTGGCAAACTGCTAGTGAGGGGGTGTGTGGGGATATGTACTGCTCCATGGTGCTTGACTGGATAACGTGCCATGACAGTGCCTTAGATAAACTTTGATGTTCTGCATTATTTAATGAGTGGCCCTCTGTCTCACATGGCTGCTCTGCTCCGTGATCCAGCTAGGCCTCGCTGACCAGAAAGACCGAGGAAGCATCCCCTGGGAGTAAAAAAAATAGTGTCATAGAAAGAATGTTGCTTGGGTGTAGAGATCTCTCATGTGGACATGCTGAGTTTTCACATGTCCACAAATACAGATGCAATAAGGACACAATTGCACAGTGCATCACATTTGCAGGGCATCACCACAAATAGTCACATAAGTTGTTTTAAACAGGGTCAGAATAAAGGGGTGACCAGTGGTGGCAAGTGCCAGTGGCCACCATTCCAGCTATTGAAGTGGAACATCATCATTGGTGCAGTTGTCCTACTCCGTGTGAATTAATACCTTGTGTAAATTGTGGAAAAAGAATAGTAGAGGCCTGAGAATTGATCCCTGGGGAACACCACCGTCATATTTGCAAATGCACAGTCAAATAAGCTGTGTTCAAAGTTTCTACACCAGGAAATGCAAGTTAAAGCACCTAACAATTCTCTACTTTAATATAACACTTTTTTGTCATTGTCTATGAAAAGAGTTCTGTTTTCTTAAGGATTTTAATCTCAATGTTGAAATGTCAATAACAGAATCAATGTTGTATGATTCATTGTATACATTGAAGTGCCAAAAGTCATGGGATAGGAACTAGTATCGCACAGGATGTCTGGAAGGATGTTGAGCCATGCCATCTGGATAGCCACCCACAGTTCCATGGTATTTGAAGGTGCGAATGTACGTTCAAATACCTCATCCCGTTAATGCTCCATCAGGCTCATCCCTACCATCAGTCTGAAACATATCGGACCGCGCCACATGTTGCCAATCCTCAAGGGTCCAGTCAGCAACCTCACAAGCTTAGGTGAGGTGCTGTGTTCAATGTCATGGTGTTAACAGAGGCACTCTCATGGGTCTTCTGCTCCCATATCCCATGGAGCTAAAGAATGCTGCACTGACCTGTGGGATATGCATGTGGGGCCTCCTGCATTGAATGTGGATATGATGTCTGCCAGAGTTGCTTGTCTGTTCACACGGGCAATCAGAAAAAGACACTGACAGTCATGATCATTAAGCACCTATGGGCAGTCGCTGCACTGTTCACTGTGGGTGGAAATGCCTTCTCTGGCGTATTCCCAGCACACACGTGACACTCTGGATCGAGGAGTGTTAAATGCCAGCATAACTTTGGACATGGAATGTCCCATTCATCTGGCATCCACTATCAGGCCTCAGAGTCTAATAAGTCACGTCACCTTGCCATGAGCAAGCTGGCCAGTGTTCAACCTCACTCATAAGATAACACCTCACAACTTATACAGGTGCCTGCGCTCCCAAGCCATCCCCTGAGGTAACACCACTTCATAATCAATTTACATACTGCTGTCCCATGATTTTGACATGTCAGTGTGTTTCATTAGTTCATTTTGCCATCCCAGTAAGATCACTTACCTAGTCAGTCTAATACACTGTAAGTTCTGCTACTCCCTGCTTTATAAGAAAACATCAGGGAACATATAAAGAACACAAAAGAGCCATTGCTCATACAAATGCATACATACAGTTAGGCCCAGAAATATTTGGACAATGACACAATCTTCATTATTTGGGCTCTGCATACCACCACATTGGATTTGAAATGAAACAACTGAGATGCAATTAAAGTGTAGACTTTTAGGTTTAATTCAAGAGGTTGCACAAAAATATCCTATGATGTTTAGGAATTGCAACCATTTTTCTACAAAGCCTCCTCATTTCAGGGGCTCAAAGGTAATTGAACATAAATTACCATAAATAAAGTG
This sequence comes from Pygocentrus nattereri, assembly GCF_015220715.1. Classification (NCBI taxonomy): domain Eukaryota; kingdom Metazoa; phylum Chordata; class Actinopteri; order Characiformes; family Serrasalmidae; genus Pygocentrus; species Pygocentrus nattereri. The sequence continues at coordinate 27,353,762 of NC_051226.1, read as the reverse complement.
TTCATTTTTAATACTTTGTTGAGAATCCTTTGCAGGCAATGACTGGCTGAAGTCTGGAACTCATGGACATCACCAAACGCTGGGTTTCCTTCTTTGTGATGCTTTGCCAGGCCTTTACTGCAGCTGTTTTCAGTTGTTGCTTGTTTGTGGGTCTTTCTGTATTAAGTTTTGTCTTAAGCAAGTGAAATACATGGTCGAACGGGTTAAGATCTGGTGATTGACTCAGCCATTGCAAAATATTCCACTTCTTTGCCTTAAAAAACTCCTGGGTTGCTTTTGCAGGAAGTTTTGGGTCATTGTCCATCTGCACTGTGAAGCGACGTCCAATCAACCTTGCTGCATTTGGTTGAATCTGAGCAGAAAGTACATCCCTGTACACGTCAGAATTCATCTGGCTGCTTCTGTCTTCTGTCACATCATCAGTAAACACTAGTGACCCAGTGCCATTGGAAGCCGTGCATGCCCATGCCATCACACTGCCTCCACCATGTTTTACAGACGATGTGGTGTGCTTTAGATCATGAGCCGTTCCAAGCCTTCTCCATACTATCTTCTTCCCATCATTCTGGTACAGGTTGATCTTAGTTTCATCTGTCCAAAGAATGCTATTTCAGAGCTTCCAGTTCCAGGCTTCTTTATATGTTTTTTGGCAGAGTCTAATCTGGTCTTTCTATTTTTGAGGCTGATTAGTGGTTTGCACCTTGTGGTGAACCCTCTGTATTTGCTCTTGTGAAGTCTTCTCTTTTTAGTAGACTTAGATACTGATACACCTACTGCCTGGAGAGTTTTCTTAGCTTGGCTGGATGTTGTGAAAGCTTTTTAATTCACTATGGAAAGGATTCTGCAATCATCCACCACTGTTGTCTTCCGTGGACGTCCATGTCTTTTTAAGTTCCCGAGCACACCAGTGCGCTCTTTTTCCCCCAGAATGTACCAAACGGTTGATTTGGCCACTCCTAACATTTCTGCTGTCTCTCTGATGGATTTCTCCTTTTTTTCAGCCTAATGATGGTCTGCTTCACTTCCATTGAGAGCTCCTTTGACCACATGTTGTAGATTCACAGCAACAGCTTCCAAATGCAAATGCCACACCTGGAATCAACTCCAGACCTTTTACTTGTCTAATTGATTATGGATTAGCGAGGGAATTGCCCCTGCAGCCCATGAAATAGCTTTTGAGATAATTGTCCAATTACCTTTGGACCCTGAAAAAGAGGAAGCTACATATTAAAGAGCCGCAATTCCTAAACCCTTCCTCCAAATGGGATGTGAATACCCTCAATTTAAAGCAGAGAGTCTGCACTTTAAGCACACAGCTGTATCTTTAATATGTTTTGGTAAACAGCTAAAATACCAAAACATGTGTCACTGTCCAAATATTTCTGGGCACAAATCTGCCTTCATCAGTATCAACTAATTCTGCATGTCAGCTACAATCAGGACCTGTGCAGACTTGTTCATTCATTCATTTGACATCACATATGCTTTTTTCCTGAATAATAGTCTTCCGTCTGTTGAGCCAATAGTTTTGAGTGGAATTGATATTGCACATTTCAGGAGGTCATGGCTATCCTTTCCTGCTGATGACATCATGTGCAGAGAGTGCCCTTTTTGAGAGGCCTGCATTGAGAGGTGTCAACAAGGGCTATTTTTAATACAAAAAAGGGGCAAAAGAGGGAAGAAAGGAGTGGGAGGAAGAATCTGAATCCAAACGACGTAGATAAGAGTAGACATGCACTTTTCCCAGTCTTGCTGCATTACTCTTTAAATTTCTTTATGGAAATTGCATATATTGCATATATTGCCATGTGGCTGTGACTGATAGATGACACATCACAGTGAGCTAACCAGATCAAAACAAAGCAAATAGCACACATCTCCTTCTCTTTGGCCAGCTGTGTTGCTTGTGGCTAAATACATACCTGTGGGCCTGCAATGAGTGCATGCCAGCTGAAGTTCCAAGAAGGTGAAGATGTAGCAACTGCGAAATCAACACAAAACCTTCAGAGCAGGAGTGTTGCACTAGTGGAATATTCCAGCATTTTAAAATTGTGTGAGGAAAAGTTTAGTAATTCTATAAAAAAAACTTGAGTAATTGTTCTCGTCTGTGTTCAGTTCACACAGATTCTAAGGGCACATCCTTTTTTGAACGAAAGAAAGAAAAAACATTGATGAAAATACTTCTAATCAGTAGTTTAGAAGAAATGTCATGTCATATGTTAGTGCAGTCTTGAGGACAGACAATAATAATTTGGGAAAATGAGCATTGGGAAAGTATGTTTTTTTTGGGTGGTGGGGTTGTTAGTTGCAGGGAGACTTGCTCTGCCTCTCTTCTTAAAGATGCAAACACCCACTCCATAGCAAGGTGGAAGCCAATGATGTGGCAGAATTTTTGGTGTGGCCAATTGGATTTTGGAGCCTCGTTAAAATAATGCATAGCTGGAGCTCAAAGTAGTGGGCGATGGTGTGTTTGTCAACATAAATAACCCGCCTGTTGTGTTGTTAGCCCAGAGATGTAAGTTAGCATGGCTGAAAAATCCTCCCAAAGCCTACAATTGAGTAGGTATTATCTCCTGCAAGGGAACAAAAATCCATTAGCCACTGATAGCAATTCACTAGCTAGTTTGTTTTGTTACTGATTGTACTCCAGCATGGCCTATAGAGGAATTTAGGGGGGCAGGTTTTACGAGGAGTCTACCCTCATTAGTGGTGGATTTCACTGCAACCTGAAATACTGTGATGGTGTGTTGAGCTGCTACTGAGCAATGAGGAGTGATAACCACCTGCTGTGAGAACTAGGGATGCATTGATACTAATACTGATATTGGGTTTCAGACTGTGCTCATACTGACGTAAGCCAAGTGTAGCTGCCACACTACTGAGTAAACCCAGTGAAGGAGGCTCTGCTCACACAGAGAAGAATTACTGAGCCCATGGCAGTTGGACACAAAGTTATCAATAACTTTAAACATTCCCCCTTGGCACATTCCCGCCAGACTTACACTGTGATTTAAGCCCATTTTTAAACACAAGCACAAACACAATCACAGCTGCTTTCCGAATCTGGGTGGAGACACACAAGTCAATTAAACAGAGAAAAAAAGCAGACATTTGCTCCCAAAGTCTGTCTATGCCAACTTTACTCTGACTGAAATAGCAAAGTATAAACATTAATATGCTGCTTCTTTTGTGAAATATTTTGTAGAGAGACCGTATATCACAACATGGCTTTTTTTTGAATGAAGCAGATTTATTTGAAACTATCCTTAGCCAGAGGTGTCCATGAGGCTGCGTTTCACATGCCTGCACATGATGCTCTGTTCAAATGTACAGTGAGAGTCACTTGTCTTTAGAGGGCATTCAGCTAAAGCTCAATCAGTCAAATAAAATACCCTCAACAAGACGTAAAACTAACAATCTCACTGGATGTGTTAGCTTCACATGTGATTCCTGCTGTCACTGAGCTCCGGAGACTGTTGAAAGAGAGAGACAAGGAGCAAAACTATCACTTGTACTTTGCTTACAACTGTGCAGAGTTGCTTTTCTGCCCATTATTCTCTGTGCCAAGAAAAAATGGAATACACAACTGGAGCTTTCTTGCCATCAACAAAATTGTGTACAATCGTGTGCAATCAGTGTAACCTCACGGTAAAGACTTTGATCAACCTTGGCTCTTAAGCTGATTTGGAAGGCTAGATTTGAGGGAAAACGCTGTAATGCTTTCTGAATGTTCAGCCTCTTATGCCCGTGCACCCCCTTCCACCCCCAGTGGCAGGGCCCCTGAAAGCTTTCACCTATAACCCAGAACATGAGGTCCCCCGGACTAGTAATGGGACCACCCAACCTCTGATTGCCCTCTGTGAGGACTGTCTGTACAAAGGAGTGTAACCACATTCTATTTAAAGCTAGCTTTGGTCTCCATCCCTTTTTCCCTCTCTCTTTCTGTCTGTCTGTCTGTCTCCCTCTACCTTCTCTGTCCCTCCACCTTTATTGCTTTTGCTTTATCTCCAAGAACCCTCTGTCCAAGACACTCTCAAGCACAGGCGACTAGTCACGCATGCGTGATATGGTTTTTCATAGATGAGATCACTGTGGTCAGTTTAGTAGGGCAGCTCAACCTTCAGGCAAAGACAACGGAAAGTGCTGTGTTTAAAATGAACCGGCCAAACAGATGGAAAATAGGGAAGATTTGAGAACATCTAGCCAGGGCTGCAGATCGAGTCCAGATAGGGTTTATTCTGGAGCTTTGTGGTGGAATTACAGGAAGGAAAATCAATGTTGTGAAAATCCAGGGCATGCTATATTATAGTAGGTTCATAGTGCATAAACCCCTACTACAAAGACAAAATGCATCCTTGGAAAAAACATTGGTCTGTAGAGATATGGGAAAAAGTGATTTGGTCAGGTGAGACATCATTCACCATGTTTGCCAAAAAGTGCATACACCAAGAGGTTGTAACAGGCCTTAATACTTAACCCCTAGAGTGAGGGGGCTCTCTGGATCTGTTATACTGTGGGGGAGGTCACTGAATGGTTTGGATCCACTCATCTCCTCAGACGATCACTCCAAATCAATGCAAATTTATTCTAACTGATCACCTTTATCCTAAGATGAAGCAATTCTGTCTTGATGAGCCTGGTTCCAGGTTGACAATGCTCCTATGCACAGGGGTCACTGAACAGTTTGATGAGGATGAAAATGCTATAAATCATATGCTATGGCCTGCACTGTCATGAGATCTTAACTTCATGGAACATCTATAGGAGAGTTTAGACCAACATGTTAGACAAAGCTCTCAAACACCTCCTTGAAAACACCAATTGAGGGAATATGATGTAGAAGAATGGTCTTCCACCCTTGTAGCTGTTTGTGGTGGCCAAACATCTTACTAAGACATTTTAAGTTGTTTTTTTTTTCCATTTTATAAACCATTTATATGTGTTATAATGTTGGCTGTGTTATCCCACATGGGGCACCCATGTGAGATAACGCAGCCAACATCCTAACACCATGTGAGAGCTGAGCCTTAATTAAAGTTACAAATCTGTGGTTCAAGTCATTTTAAAGGATTGATATTTGAAACTGATCTATAAATCTTGACATGCACAATTTGGGTTTGCTGCCCTCTTCCGTATTTATTGTGGCCAGTTTCAGACCACAGGACCGCTGTTGAGCATAAGTTATTTGGATGGTTGAGCCAGAGAGCTAGTCAGCCCCATTTGCTTACTACAGGCATTGCGTGATGTCCCGCAAATTATGCAAGGGCCCCACTTCCCCTCAGGTCAAGGATGAGAAGATGAAGTGAAACTACCCATCTAGTTATAAAAAAAGACAAGACACCATGAGAGTGAACTGCGAGAACAGCATCAGGTGAACTTGTGTTCTCTCCTCTCTGAGTTTAATGTCAGCAAGTAACAAAAAAAATAAGAGTGAAATATAACTACTTATTACTTTTGGCATGGCATCAACAGGCGATGGTGTTTACAAGCTGCAGCCCTGAAAAGATAACAATGTTGCATGTGAACATCATTTTGAAACATGCCAGTGATTATCTAGTCTGTGGACTAACTCTGGTCTGATGCAAAATGGACAACAATGGATTGACATTGAGTATTTATTAGGCATACTGGCCAATAAGGATGCAGTCAAGCCATAGTATAAATAGAATTATACATATGAGGCTCATTTGAATGGGCCTGATGCAGCTGATAAAATTGATAATAGTTACTGTCAGTGGTGAAAAGTAACTTAAGTGTACTTAAGTAGTTTTTCGTGTATCTGTACTGAAGTGTTTCCATTTCGGGCGACTTTTTTACTTTTGCTCCACTACATTTCAAAGTCAAATATTTTACTTTTTACTAAACTACATTTTGCAAAGTCTGTTGTTCCTTTTGGTTTAGGTCTGCATAAAAATGTAACACATCAAAACGAAAGAAGGGTGAACCAAGAACACCAATCAGGGCACAGCACACACTTTGTTTTGAGCTTCTTTTGACCTGTTGGACATACTGACCCAGTGCAAGCCCACGGTTCAGTGTCAGTGCAGCAGCGTAAAAATTTTTGGGACTTTCAATTCAACATAAATGATGGAAGAAGCTCCTGACGCTAACCTAACTTTGTGTAAATAGACCACAATATAGAAATATGTACACATATGCAGTGTGACTGACGTGTGTCAAACACTACAAACACTTTCATTTTATAGTAAATTTGTTTTTGCTAGCTTATGCTTATGAACAGAGACCTACAGATGCAGTTTAGTAAGGGAAAACTCATTTGTGAACCTTGAAGTTTTATTAAACTTGTAACTAAGTTGCAAATGAATCTTAAATGAAACTTTGCTTGTTTGCAGAAAGCTATTTGAGAGCCACCCGGTTCTACCTAATGGAAATTGTTCGCCTTCAGTGTTTTGTGCTTATGATTATTTTAATAGACGTCAACGTCACTAATTAATGACATTCTGTTAAAAGACTGGTTTACCAAGAGAGACACTGGAGGATTTTCAATTAAAATGAGTTCATGAAGCCAGTCTTGTGACAAAAATGGTAATAAGACATTAGAGCCATAATCAATGTTTTAGTACTTTTATTTTAAATACATAAGCACATTTCAAGGTAAATACTTTTGTACTTTTACTCAAGTGGAGGTCTAAAGGGAGGAACTTCTGCTTTTACTGGAGTAATATTTGACCTTGGGTATTTTTACTTTAACTCTTGTAGATGGTTTGTGTACTTCGTCCACTACAGAGTATTATCTATCATTTAAAATATTTTATGTACCTCAGTCTGTTCTGTATAGGTCTACTTATTCCTAGACTGTCAGATGGAGCTTTTCTAAAGGAGGGAGATTGTAATGGGAGCACTGGGGTGTCAGGTGTGGCTGCGTGGCATTTGCAAATGTTTTACATAGCTCACTTTGCAGAATTATGCTTAGGGCCCCAGGGAGGTCAGGCCCGGCTCTGAGTGGATCATTTTCAACACAGCAGCACACTGACATGGTTGTGGCATTAAGGTGTGTATGGTTCAGTTATGATTGTAGCTATGATTTTCATGCATCACTATCACTGGTGGAGAGTGGTCCTCCGACCATTAATATCTAGCCAAGAATAAATGTGTTATAGTGTTTCAAGGACTTTTATGAAATATATAATAATAGTTTAACACTGATCTATAAATAAGGCCCAGTACTCACGTTACCGACGAAGAATACAGCTTAACCTTACAGTACCTTCACCAGCCAGCAGCAAGGACCTATGAATTATGGAATGCCGTGGCATGTGCATCTGAGTTCTCTCTGGTCAAGGTGTTGGTTGTTTGTCATAAAATGAATGTGTGCTGAACCAGAGAAGATGTAAATTTTCTTTATAAATTCTTTTCTATATGCACATGCAGTATATTCGTACCATGATAGTGCTGTAGGAAGACTGAGACCTGAAGTTGAAGACCTCTTTGCAGTTTCATTCACTGTAGTACAGATTACTGGGCAGCTGATCTAGTTACTTCAATGTATCACATGACACTGCAGATCTATGCATTGCCCCCCCCACACTGAGCCTGGCGACCCACTACAGGAGACAGAAAGACTCTGTCCTCATGTCTATGCCTTTGTATGTGTACAGTGAGTTTACTGTGGGTACCCCTGAACAGTCGCTCAGGGGTGACAGGATCAGACATAGTTACATAATTAATTGTGTGCAGCTAATTAATGAGAATGTGTGTACCATGCAGATTAGATTAATTATAACCAGCACTGTTGTTACTGGAAATATTGATTTATGCCTTCACATGAATGCAATTAACTGTTCCACCTCTCTCTTACCCTCGTTTCCCGTTTCTCTTTTCTTGCTACATCTAGCAAAACCTTCTTCTGCACTTTTGAAATTTATGAAGACGCATTGCTTTTTTTCTTGAATTCACTAAAAAAGACAATGTAATTCTCCCTTTAAACTAAGTGTAGATGGTCAGCCAAGATGTGTGTTTTCTTACCGTTGCAGTGGAGCTATAAGGCTAATGTAGTTAGCTAATGTAAGTCAAAGAAGCTTATGTATGCTGATCAGCATTATGTACTTTGTTTTTTTATTTGTTTATTTTGTTTATGTATTTATTTTATTTTTCATTAATGTTGTGCTAAAACTCGAACTGGCCATTGTTTATCCAAAATATGCAAAAATTTCAACAGTATAGTATAGACTCGCGTAGTAGACCTTCCAAATATGACATGGATGCTTGAACTATTCAAAATGTAAATTTCCCCAGGTGCTCGGTCTTTTAAAGCAACCTATTCGTTTAAACTAGACGACTAGCATGCTTTCTTTGCTGCAAGTTCATTAAGACTCGGGCTTAAGCTCTGAGCTGCTGAGTGTTTCTGTTGGTTGAACTGCATGTGAAACACAACTAGTGTGTTTGGTGACATGATTGGTGTGAAAATGTGAATAGAGTTGTGTAGAATTGAGGTGTAACCCCTGTTCCATAGATTATTGTTGGGTTAGGAGAGTCAGAGCACATTGTGTTGCAGTGCAGGCTGGGGACTGTAGTGCAGCACATTGTGAAACAGGCTAATGATAATAGAAAAATCAAATACGTTTGCGGACCAGATAGGATTGCCTGGTGGGACTGATCTGGCCCATGGGCCATGGGTTTGACACATGGGCTCTGTGACATGGAAGCACAGTTTGGAGGTTTGCACAGCTGCTCTGTGACAACCTATAAAATGGACAGACAAAACTCAGGTTTCAAGATGTGCTGTTTCTAGCTAAGTGACAACTTTTGTCCATTTCTATAGAGCAGGCACGTCAAACTGGGGACCTTCTGGGCCAAAGTGCTGCGGAGATTAGCGTTTATCTTATATAATGCTCTGAATTCAGCTCACGAAGGCCTTGCTAATTAGCTGACGAGCTGAATCAGGTGTGTTGAATGAGGCAGTGTGCCAAAGTCAGTGTTTGGGCCTACAAGGACTAGAGCCTGACACATTACCACGTAACTATTCAAACAAATCTGACTATTCCTTTGACAAGTAGTTTGCCTTATTATACCTTCTTCATTGCCGTCAAGGTCTTTCTTCACCTGTTTGGAGAACATTGGGGAGACGCTGTCTTAGCCCTTTGCGCCTGACTATGCACAGTAAAATGTGGAGGGGGAGGGTGTCTCTATCTAATTATCCCTCAGCCTAATTCCTGGAGAAAGTTCCCTCCCACGCACTTATTGGTTTCCCTAATGAAGACTTAATGCAGTCTCTCACCCCCAGTCTGTTTCCACCTTTGCTAATATTTGGTCTGATCCATGGCACCGGTCTCTCCCTGCTGAAGCGCACGTTAGCGACTCAGCTTAAATGAGCGAAATTTGTTGATTTGAACATGGCTTTCAGAGCAGCTGGGTCCATTGGAGAGTGGGCAAGAGAACAGGGGCCAAGTTGCATTCTAATACTTGATTAACACAGCCCGTTCTTAATGAACGCTAATAAAGACATTAAATTGCCTCGACAAATAAACACAGATTCTATTAGGAGGCCAAGTACAAAGGTAATGAAATGGCTGTTTTGGAGGGAAAAAAATGTTATGCATATGGAAAAAATCTATTGTGTAACATAGCAGGGTAATCTTTATCCTGCAAACCTTAATGAAGTATAAATGCTGTACACTAACTGGTCTTTTTGGGTTGTAACCAGACACAGACCTCTGAAGTTGTGCGTCTGTAGTCAGCATCATACCCATATTAGCAACTCTGGGAAGACTGGTTTCTCAAAAATCAACACTGTTCAATACAAAAAGGTTTAAAACCCTGATACATTTTGTCCTGCGTACACTTTTCACTGTGAATGTTGCTGAATCCTCTGAATTACAAGGTCATTAAGGAGTCAAACTATGAACATCTATGCTACATCCATGCTAACAGCGAGCTAACACTCTAGTGCACTGAAATGATGGTGCATGCTCCTCTCAATGCAAACCAGGCAGTCCGTATCTTGGTTAATGCTTTCAGAAGCATTCTCCCTAGCAATCACAAGGCTGACGTCTCTTGCCCACTCACACGACAGCTTCACAACTTTTGTATGAGTGGCACAGTAGTCTAGGAGTGTTGGACAGAGAGCTGCCAATCAAACTGCTCATTAGCCACAGCCACACTGTTCTCAGATAGGTCTGATCGGTGTTTTATAAGCCGTGTTTAATTGTATTTATAGATTAGATTTTTCCAGTAACATTCAGATGAAAAATGTCACTTATCAATGTCAAAATTTGGGTCAATGACATTAAATAATTTACATTTCTTGTTGAAAAAAACAGTGCAGACCAGTATGCATTCCATTCCATCTAAGCTGGGCTGTGCTGGTTTATGCTGGTCTAGTGCTGATCTGGTGTGGTTTAGCTGATCACCCAGCAACGTCACACCGGCTGACTTGCATTCCAGCATTCAAAACACAAAATAAACTGGTTTTGCTTTTGATCACCCTAAAAACTCCCATTGATCTGACCAGCATGCGAGCATCCAAAAGACATCATATGCTGGTTTTGCTGCCTCCAATATCGTCATACTTTGTTGACATAATGAGATACTATAATGAGACATTATGAAAACTGGTTAACTCATTATATTGACATGTCGGAATTTTGTCTAAACGACACAAGATTTCTACAAAATATGTACATTTTAAGATGCTAAGTCAAAATTTTAACATACTGGTAGGATCAGAGATGGAGGAAAATGAAATAACAGCAATTTGTTCTCTTCTATCTGGCAAGAATAGCAAGTTTACCCATAAGGGTCAAATGCTACTATTACTGATTTTTTACTATTAGCTTATTTTTTTTATTGCTGTCAGCAGGGGCCTTTTTATTTAAGTATGTAAAATCACCAAAACCTTCCATCAACTTGTTTTTTTCCTTAACAAAACTATTAAAATTTAAGAAAGCAACAGTGGCCCAATACCCCCCAGTGCTTTAAACAATATGTGCTTGTCACCTTGTTGGAAATCCCTACCATGTATCTCCACCTTGCCGGTGTATAGTTAAATACTGTGGCCCATCTGATGTCATGCACAATCAATGCCTTCGATCAACGCTCCACACCGTGTCTGACCACACCCTGTCTGACCACAGAGCTATTTTTGCAGTGGTGGACCACTTTCAACCAATTATTGACTTTGACATATGTAAAAACCACACCGTACCAGCATCGTACATACTACTAGGCCAGTGTCACTGCTGTACTGAGAATGACCCACCAACCAACAGCAGTCCTGGGGTCAGAAACTGAACAGTAATAGAAGAGGCAGAAGACGCTTACTCGTTCTGCTTGACAACAGATGCACTACGTATTTGTGTTTATAATGTAGGTGGAGCTTTTAAAGGTGGCCAGTGTGTGGAAGCACAAAGTAGGTGTTCCACTTAAATTAGATAGTAAGTGTATATGTGGTCATTTTGGAACATGTCGGACTCTTAATGTTACGAATATTGGAATATGGATGCTCAGACAGAGCAAGCTTTGCCCAGTCTACCAGTTCTTTTGTTTTTTTGTCTTCATTTGCAATATTTTACAGGTTCAGTCCTCTATTTGTTTGACGAAATCAACCTTTCAGTGCTCTGATCTGCACTTCAGCCACAACAGCCCAGCCCTCTCCTAGCAGCAGTCTTCCCCGCTGAGTAATGAGTGCATCCCTCACTATATGCTATATGCTATGTCCTCAGGGTGCACTTACTAAATTACCCTGAATGCCCACCATTTGGCTGATCCATGACACATGCACATCTCAGAGTGGATAAGGAGGTCATTTTTAACTTATAGTCATGACTCACCATTCACTCACAGCACTGCTGAGCTCTTGTTTCACCCTGCACTGACTTTGTGCTCCACTCCTTTATCTGATGGTGAAGGAACAATCCCTCATTAAAAACAGTCGTCCTGGCCTCTGTAGCTCAGTGAATGGGGTTGTTCTGTTAGAATCACTCCCATTGTGAATCCATTGTAGCACTGTTGGGTAAAAATGCTTAGATTTCATTATCCGCTTGTTAATTTGGAACATTTTATAGAAAAAAATGTTTGGTCTGACTTGTAGAGTCTTATGTTGTTTTTGCGTTTTTGCTTGTGTGTTTGCGTGTTTGTAGCTCCACCTTGCTGGTGAACAGCTAGAGACTGTAGTCCATCTGTTGATCCACAGTTTGTGTTATTCATCCACTAGCCATTCACCAGTTTCATCCTCTAGCCATTCATCATCGTTTTTTGACTACAGAGCTTGTACAGGGTAACTAATAACTAATAACTAATAAGTTACAATCAGGCAATACGGCTTTTGCTAAACTCACTGGAGAAAAAAGTAAAACATTTAAAAAATGTGCCATAACTTCTGCACAGGCCACATTTTATGTTTTAAGTTGGTATGCAAAGTTTGATCCCTGTAGAGGACGTGTTAACTTATTTTCAGTTAGAAAATCAAGGAAGCATGTCATTTGACTTTTGAGTGGCTAAAGAGTACATGGCACCGTTAATTGTAGCAGGATTCTTTTCAATTCATTTCAGTTTTTTTATCTATAATTAGTTTCAGTCATGTTTTAATCATTTCTTTTATCTAAGTTTTAGTCAGTGAAGCTTGGTCAGAAGGCTTTGTTTGTTTAATTAAGGGGAATTAAAGGGAATTCCATACGTTTTCAAAAATGTACGCATTATCCAATCATTATGATGTGAAGAAAGTCATTCAGAGAGGTTACCAACTTTTTGCAGTGATTTACAATGGTTGGGACCAATTTTGTCTGGAAGAAAGGTCACTGTAGGCCAGCAGTGCCCAGTCCTGGTCCTGGAGATCTACTACCTTGGAAAGTCCAGATCCAACACACCTGGCTGTAATATTAGATGCCCTGGAAGACCTTTGTTACTTGGATTAGGTGTGCTAGATTTGGACTGGAGCTAATCTCTGAAGGGTGGTAGGTCTCCAAGAGCAAGATTGAGCACCCCTGCTCTAAGCCTTCTGGAAACTGTAGATATGTCAATAACTGTGAGCACAAGTCGTAGCCTGACCAGTGCTTTTTTCACCAGAGAGAAAACAGCGTCAGCTGTATGTCAGAGCTCTTAAAGAATCATAGTGAAACTGCTACAAGGTAAATTATGTGTTAATGTGTCTGTTACAAGCTTCAAATGTCTGTGTTTAATCTAGAATGGCCAAAAACTGTTCCAGTGAATCGCCCTTAGCTTAGCTCTAACATACTACTAGACTTCCATAAGAACGCTAGCAGAAATTAGCATGGTCAGAGGGGTGTTTTTGACCAGGTTTTAACATTTATGGCCTGTATTGAGGACCTAGCTCTAATAGTCGTGGTTCCCATTTGCTAATAAAGTGGACAATGAGTGTTTCTTGCAAAGACAAAAGGTCTGTGGATTTTATGAGTATGACCTTAAACAACCCTTCTGGAAAAATGAAATGTGAATGAAGCTCTTGAAAGGGGGCGTTCATAATTTACAGCAAACACTGAGAGCTAAATAATAATGCAGAAGTAAACAGCCTCTATCCCATGAGAAATGTACGCCCATGTGAAGAATCCAGCTCAGACCATCTTTTCTACCATTTATGACAGCAGGAAAGAAACCAAAATGTGCCATTGTTTTCTGAAAAATATAAAGAAATGTTTTGCTGAAAATGTTTGAGTAAACTAATACATAATTGCTGGAAACAGAGGCTTATAAGTGTGTGGTAGGTTCCACAAAGCTCTGATAGAAATAGAGCTTGATGGATACATAACCTTGTAATATAAATAAAATAAACTGTTCAGTTCTGAGTCAGGCTTACAAAAGCAACTTTCACTTTGAACCACCCAAAGAGCAATAAAACATATGTAACAAACAAATAATGCTAGTGCAATAAAAGTCCATCACACCTAGATGAATTAGTTGGACATTGTATTCAAATACCACAGGCCTTAACAGAATAATAGACTTAAAAGGCTTTCCACAACATTTTGGAGTGTGTATGTAGAAATTTGTGTCCATTCAGTCAAAAGAGCATCTGTGAGGTCAGACACTGATGTTGGATGAGAAGATCTGGTTCACAATCGATGTTCCAATTCATCCCAAAGGTATTCAGTAGGGATTAAGTTATGGCTCTGTGCAGCCTATTGGATTTCCTTCACACCAAACGTGTCAAATCATGTCTTTATGAACCTCGCTTTGTGTACAGGGTGCTGTGTACAGGTCATGCTGGAACAGGAAAGGGCCTTCCTCAAACTGTTGCCACAAAACATACAATTGTTTAAAATATAGCCTTAACATTAGTCTTTACTGGAACTAAGAGGCTAAGTCTAAAGCCTGAAAAACAACCCCAGACCATTATCCTTCCTCAACCAAACTTTACTGCTGGCTGCTAGGTAGTGTTCTACTGGCAAACTGTTGTTGTTCCTAGATGCTTCCATTTCACAATACTAGTACTTGCAGTTGATTTGGGCAGATCTAGCAGAGCAGAAATTTCGAGGAGCGTCTGGCTGCAGACCAGTCTGATGCACTTTCAGCCTGATGTGCACCACCAGCCTATTGATGATGTCAGTGCACGCTCTGCCTCGACAGAGGCAACTGTTTTTGTCAGTTTTATGAGGGAAAACTGTGAACCATGTACTGCTGGGCAACAAGAGCTACACTGAACATATATTAATGTTGCCATACTGATAAGGTAATTTAATAAGGTAATTAAATATGGAAACTTTCAAAATAAATCCTACCACAACGATAATACATGAATGTCGGGTTTTTCACAGAAAAAAACAAAAAGGCTGCTGCAGAAACCCATGAAAGCCATGCTGAAGACGACTAGAACCAGTTATCAAAAAACTGCAATATTGACTAAAATAGAACTTATTAAGGATTCTAGGAGGTTGGGACAACGTTGTCATAACTTTCTGAGGAATTACATTTCCACATTGTGACAATGTAGAGAGCACCAAACAGACAGTGTTGTGGGCACCAAAACAGTATGTTGTCACAATGTAACTGTGTTTTAGAAATAAAACCTAATGGTTTTGATTCCTAACGGGAATTGATGGCTAGATGGTTGCCGTTGGAAGCCATTAGGAGATTATTAAAATGATCGAACCATCAGAATCCTTTACACGGTCATATCAACCCATCAGGAAAACACAGAATACCATTAGAAACTTCTGAAAAACCACCAGAACACTATTATTTTTTTGAGCAGCGAGGCACGTTCAATGTAATTCTCCAGCTGTGTTGTGGCCGAAAAATGGATTAAGTGACGACATCTCTAAGCAGAAACCGCCAGAAAGTTAACGGACCGTCGGGCTGCTCCTGCCATTGTGGCAGAGAGTGCATGTGCCCATGACATCTCTGGGGCTGAGAGTGCATATTTCTGAGAGTGCATGTCTGCAGCCAGACTCTATTGAGGAAATTTCACAAGCTGACTTGTGAAATGGTTGGCATCCCATGACAGTACCATATTTTGAAGTCACTGAGCGCAATACGACTCATTCTACTGCCATTGTTTCTGTATGGAGATGGCATGGCTTTGTGAACTCAATAATTAGGAGGGGTGTCAACATAGTCTGATCCATAGAGTCTAACTTGTTTTCTGTTAATATTTCTGCAGATTTACACCTGTTTTCTTTCAATTCTGTGACTCTGTGCTTCCTTTCACTTGTCCTAGAAAGACTTGTTCCACTCCAGAAAGGTGTCTTTGTACAAGATCACCTGAAATGCAGAGCAAAGCATAACTTAATCACTCTTGTTTTCTCTTATAATAATTATTTTTTGCACCAATACTAGCGACTAGAGCGCTGGCGTGTGCATGCACAGGTAAGCAGCTTCTGAGCATGAATGTGACTGTGTGGCAGGGAGAAAGACAGAGGTATAGGAATAAACAAAGAGCGGAAGCGTGACTAACAGGAGGCTGCTGATAAACACATTAAACCAGATGAGGCTGAGACAGAAAGGGATAGAGCTCGAGAGAGAGACACTGTATGAACATGCTCGCTTATGCTGGGGTTCAGTGGAAAAAGCATGGTGTTGTCATGGAAACGGCTGGGGAAGAGGCCAATCGCCGTTCAGGGACTAAATAGGCTCTAAAGAAGTCGAACTTGTCCTCCGACCTCACCTGTGTTACTTAATGAGATCCTGCCTGTGTGTGTGTGTGTGTGTGTATGCGTGTGTGTGTGTGCATGTGTGTGTGTATGTGTGTGTGTGTGTGTGTGTATACAGTACTGTGCGAAAGTAAGAGACCATTCTTCCTTTATTTAAAACTCCTGTTTTTTCACTTATTTTCCTTTGACTTTCCTCTATGTAAGTGAATTATCTTACATCCAGTGTCCTCAGAAATATCTCCTGAAAGAATGACTAGCTTGTACACAATGGTCATTTTGAATGGAAATTAAATCAATGAAGACTTCTTCACAGGTCTGTGTGTGTGTGTGTGTGTGTGTGTGTGTGTGTGTGTGTGTGTGTGTGTGTGCGCGTGTGTGCGCGTGTGTGTGTGTGTGCGCCTTCCTGCCGCCCCCCGCCCCCCCACCCCCCATTGAAATCAGTTCCCTCAGGAATCATGTAGGTCTTTCACACTGAGCGGTGTGTTTAGTGTATAGCCTGAGAGGATGTGTGTTTAATGCCGCCAGATGTCATCTCTCTCGGGAATCCGCATCATGGTCATTCAAGCCGTGTAATCCCGGCTGGAATTTAGTTTGGAAACAAACAATGTCACATCCGTGGAGGTCGGATCGCAGCGCAGTCTGCATGTTTAATCACAACAGAGGACAAAATAAAGCTGAAGTACATGAACAGATGAGCATTACAGAAAACATTCATACCAGTGGTCTAGCCCAAATTTCAAATGGGGAGGCACTGGTTACAGATTGGAGCGGCCAACTAGTAAGCATTAAAGGGGAACTTTAAATTTCAATTTTCTACAATTTCCACATGATCAAATGGTTGAGATATAAACAAAGTCATTCAGAGTGGCATGGCGTGAAATGATTGTAGAGAAACGAACCAACTCAGATTTCTGGACAGTGGTGGTGATAGGAACCAGATGTCAAAATATCTACAAAACAAATATAGCCATTTTATTTACTATGCAAAACCCCTTACACATGTCATGTTATACATAAAGTATATTATGGTAAAATATGAAAAGATGCATTTTCTTAGTGTACTATTTGCCTCATAATGCCCTGCACATACATCTCCACCCTGAATGGAATTTAAAAATACACATTAAAACCAAAACCTTATCTTAGCACTACTGTAAAACATTGTCTCTGACATCAGGCATTGTTTCAATAAGGATTTCATGTATTGCAGTCTATGAGGTAGCTTTAAGAGGCAGATGCCTGTTTCTTATCACAGCCACTATGAACTGTGCTGGCTCAGTCAATTTCTCTAGAATGGAGTATTTCACTCTGACTGTCTTTGCTCACATCTCTTGAAGACATTTTGCTGAGTCAGTGGAATGCTCTTTAAGGACATTGCTACAGTGAGGATGACAACTGCCTACTAGTCAACCTCATTATAGCTAAATCTGAAATTGCCCACCTAATTAATATATTCAGAGGAGAAAAAAAACATTTTTGCATATTAAGCACAACACATGATATATGATATATAACATATGCTTACTCCATATTTACCTGGCTGACATTAGTTACTGTGACAACTAACAGCATGGCAATGTCAAGTAAAGGCTAATTAAAAGTCCTAGGTTACTAGGACTAGACATCTGGGATGAATAGATAAGGACAGCAAAATGTTCCTATCACTTTTTCACTGTACTAAACTCTCTTTACCCTGGTCAAGTACTTAGTAACTAAATAATCTATGTGAAATAGTACAGCTCAGCTAAGTTCTTACCATCAGGAGAAACAGTAGAACAAGCTAATGCTGTGTTTACAAGCTGGCACTGAATAAAAGTGTGCCTTTTTTCTGCAACTGATAGAGATATGCAGCCATGTAAACACTGCCATGGTGAAAGCATCTGCTGATGATTTGTGACGATCCTTTTGAGTCTTTATTGATTGAGATGGAAAAAAAGTCATAAGGATGCAAGCACTCTGTGCTTTTGCCCATGACAGCTGTATATTTAGTGATATTTTCAGTTGCATCGCAGAACTTTTTTTTTATCAGTCATCCAAGGTGTGTACAAAAAAGTCACGTTTCACATTTTGAAGAAAAAAAAAACCAAACACGGTTTTCGCACATTTCACAGGTTAACAATGTGGTAGCGCTTATAAAAAATCTATGTTTGCATCTGAAAAAAATTACATGTGAAGGCATGTTCACCTGTGAAGAAAGATGTGATTATTTGTAAACATGTGGTTTTTGCATGCTTAATATGAAAAATATATCCTTTGTTGTAGAGGTGCCATAAAGGGACATTATCCACAACCTGCAGCAATGAGGCACAGCTGTTTAAAACTTAACAAAGAGATCTGTACATTTCCCATGTGGAATTTTTCTACTGTTTTTCTTTCTTTCATTTTATACACTCCTCCTATGTTTTTCAGGTTTCAAAACAAAACCATTGTGGAAACATTTTACTTTACCACCCACACCACTCTGTTTCAAAGGGGGCTGTCATGGGCTGGAGGTTAGAGATCCAGCCTTGTGACCAGAAGATCTCTGGTTTGATCCCCTGAGCTGATAGTACAAGACAGAGGTGCCCTTGAGCAAGGCACCTAACCTCCAACTGCTCTCCAGGTGCCGTGCCTAGGGCTGCACACCGGGCAAGTGTGCTCAATGCCCCCTAGGCTGTGTGCTCCCTAGTTTGGATGTGGTGTTTCACTGCATGCATGGGTAAAATGCGGTGAAATTTGCCCGTTGTGGGACTAATAAGGGTCACTTAAAACTGTTGCGATGTGTTCAAAAGTGACAGAAAGGAGCAGCTACTGCTTGCATGGTAGAGTGATATGAAATCACAATGTACTCACAACTGTATTCCACATAAGGAGTCCACAAAAAATATCAGTTCAGAATGTACATCACTGTGTAGTTAATCTTAAACCAACTATAAGAAAACCGTCAAAAAGTGGCAGATTAGAATATCTTACCTCAACTATGTAGCTATAGTATTTATAAAAATACAAAGATACAAAAATACTTTACACAAAAAACGTTTAAAGGCATTATATTGATTAAAAATATCAGTCAACTGGCAGAATGCCCACTAGAGGGTGTTCAGAAGGAGGTTATAGTTTGGATTTAAAGCAAAGCAGGTAGACACAGAGAGCAGACAAGGATCTATGAAACACAACAGAGAGAATGAAGCAAAACACATGACAGGGAACAAATTGAAAGATTAAGTGGGCAAAACTTGGGAAACAAAGAGATACAAGAGGAACACAAAGAGTATAAGCATACAATCAAGAACAATGGACAGTAAGGAACATAAGTAAACAAAGGGAAATAAGCATACAGAAGACTGATGAGACACAGCTGGGGACGATAATTGCGAGGCAGGGTTAGAGAGTGCACACAGGTTACGCTGATGACAAAGGGTAGTTAGTTTAACAAGGAGACAAGAATGCGTAGAAGACAGAAAGGGGTGGAAGCTGGTCAGAGAAATCATGACAGTCAGAAATGTGGAGGAATCAGTCGTTTTATTCAGTAATTCATGTAGTGTGAAGTTATATAAAGCTGCACTAAAATAAAGGTGGTATTAATTGTAATATAGCACTGATACTTCTTGTATATGTAAAGGCCTTCATGTGCAGTATGTACATATGTGTCATGTTCCTCAAACCATTCCTTAACAATGTGTGCAGGGTGTCAAGGAACATCATCCTGCTGAAAGAGTCCACTGCCATTGAGGAATTGCATTGTCATGAAGGGGTGTACCTGGTCTACAATGATGTTTAAGTAGGTGCCACTTATCAAATTCCCAGGTAAATGGTGCAAACATACCCAGCTGTCCACATAATGTTAAAGGAAATTTGCATCATTGGACCAGTTGCCCTTCTTTCATTTCAGTTCTGATCCTCCCATGCTCATTTTAGGTGCTTTCGATGGCGGACAGCAGTATGCTTGGGCACTCAGACCAGTCTGTGGCCACATAAACAGTAGGGTGCGATGTACTGGGTGTTGTTGGGAGCATTTCTTTCAGATAACCTTTGTTGCTCTTGCACACTGATGAGTCCTGGGTGCCCAACAACCTGTTGCCAGTTCATGGTTTGTCCCTAGTTGGACCATGGTAGACACCACTGCTGACCAGGAGCACCCCACAAACCTTGCCAATTTGGAGATGCTCTAAGCCAATTGCCTGGCAATAACAATCTAGTCCTTGTCAAAGTTTTTGTACTTGCCTGTTTCTCCTGCATCCAACACATCGACTACAAGAACCAACTGTTTGCTTACTGATACATATTTATATATAACAGACTGTGACATGCAAGCTGTGGTTTGAGGCCGTTTTTGATGTGAGATCACTTTTTGTTGTATTTAGTTTCTGAGTGTCTGATGTAAAATGCATGCTGACATCAGCGCAAAGGTCAGAATCTCACCTTTTAGTGAGAACTTAAACTGGCTCTGGTTATCTGCACACCCACCACTATTCTGGTATGAAACTAACAAGTGTTTATCAAGCTAAATGCCTCTCTATGCAACAATAAGACATGGTCCTAGTTGTTGAACCAAAAAACATTTACGCTATCCTGTTTAAAGAAGTCATTCCAATACTCAACAAACTGTTTTTGTAATTGGCACATCAAGCATTCTGTGACTGGTAAATTTGTATGTCAGTACAAGAGGATTTGGAATTGGTTGCACCTTGTGTAGAATCTGCACACTAATAAAGTATATAGATAAGTAGCCACATCTTCTCAGTTAATATATTTCTGAACCTGAATATTCTCAGACTTATTGGCACAGACGCCTCATGTAATCTCTCACCTTATATCCAGGCTCAAGTAGTTAGGTGTAAAATTGGTCAGTGTTGCATGAAGAAGAGGAATAATTCCATCTGAACCTCTAGTTCCTCTTTCTTAAAAAGCTACCCTGAGCTGTGACCCAACTGTCTTGCTGTGAACACTGATTGCCTAATGCTCGTTTTAGAGTGCTGAAGTCTGTTTTTTTCCTGGCTTCTACAAGAATGATAATAATGTGTTATTCACTGATGAACTACTTGCAAATGAGAATGAACTAAACTGAGACAGACTGATCACCTGTCTGATTTGAAGATGTGCTGCACAGAAAATAAACAGAGCATAGTTGTTATGCACTTTGGACAGAGTTTGTGTCTTATTACATCCTAGAGTTCATTATTCAGTAACCACATGGAGTACAAAGCAAACTGGCTGGTTATAGATGTGTGTAATAAAAGCTTGGACCTGCTGGCCATCAAAGGATGGGGTTTTAAGGATGATTTTTGTAAGCAGTGCTGTCCTGTTCATCTTCCTTTATTATTATTTTGGCATTTTAGGCTGGACTATTAAAGAAGAATTCATTTCAGTGCTTATATTACACTTTTTGGTTAGCATAACATTAACTGTAGATACAAAATTCAATTAAATATGAACTGATGGGCTCTCATAAAGCAGTTTTTATGAAATTTTTTAAGAGGATAGAGTATACGTCATCATCACCATGTAAATGCAATAAGCCAAAGTTTGGCTGTTTCCTATAAAGAAATGTCTGCACTTCATATTTTGTTTTAGTGTCCAGGTACATACACAGATACAGTGGGTGGGGTGGTGGAGCTTGAGCCCCTGCCCTTTTGCCCTCCATCAGTGCCCTCCAGGCCTGCGTTTATAATAATTGTGTTTCATATGGCCTCACTGTTGTTTAAGATCCATTTCAGCAAGGCGAGGCTCAGCCTCAGGTCAAGAATAAGGCTTGAGCGTGGGACAGCTTGGGTTCCTAACTCAATCGTTCTGGAGTACTCCTTATGGTGCAGTACCACTGCCTGTGGACATTTCACACTCAACACTCCAAACTGTCATGGAGGCACATATCACCACCCACTGATAAAGCACCAATAACAATAGAGGGTATATCGGTTTCAGTATCTGGTGGGACCTGGCAACCTGTTACCTGCTATAGAGAATGCTAAACTACCAGAAGATCTGTGGACACTTCAAAAAGAACAACAGGCATGATGACCAGCATTAACAGTAACTGATGTCTGAAGGTAAAAAAACAAAAACTTGATTTTATAATATTCAGGGATGATCCTAATAATTAGGTAAATGATAAGTAAGAATAACATAAAAAGAAAGCACTGCATGCTGAATCTCCAGAATAAGAACTGCTGCAGTGTTGCTAATGTTACAGTGATAGATAGATAGATAGATAGATAGATAGATAGATAGATAGATAGATAGATAGATAGATAGATAGATAGATAGATAGATAGATAGATAGATAGATAGACTTGACAATTATCAAGGCTATATATACAAAACTACATTCCTACAGAACTTACAAGCACTTACATACTTACTGTCAAGGATAAAAGCTCAAAAAAGCCCATAGGCCAGGGATTGGCAACATGTGGCTCTGGAGCTGCATGTGGCTCTTTTACTGATCCGTTGCAGCTCCCCAGCTAACTTCAGTCTCGTAAAAATTCAACCACTGAGCAACGTTTTACAATAAACTTTTCTACTTTTGTGGAAAAGTATCCTGTCATGTGAGAAAAGCATCTATACCTGAACTAAAGCCTAAAGCAAGTCAGTTTTTTCATTCAAAAACTATGCCAGGACATCAGCACATACAGAGACATTTTTACAGCCAAGATGGTAAAATGGACATAAAATATTATGGTTCCAAAACTGGTTTGATTTTTGTTGAGAGGCCAAAATGGCTATTCTTTACATTTGGGTTGCTGACCCCTGCCATAGACTTATTTCTATTGTGGTCCTCTGAAAGATGTCAAGATGATAAATTGTAGTAGTCAGGCAAATAATAATTTTAGTACATCTTGTTTAAGGATATCTGAGTTCTATTATTAATGAATTGAGAAGAACTGCTGTACAAGACATTGCCTCCCCAAATAAGTTGATTATCTGAAACACAACCTAAATCATTTACTGTTGATTTGGTAGAAACTGGGCCTTGAACTACCTTCACTGTAAAACGTCCTAAAGAATCAAACAGCATGGCCTTCATTTCATGAAACAAATTTTTTCAACCTCAGTTTTATCTTTTTGAGATATCATACACACCATCCTCAGTGTAAAGAAAAAGGTCACATGAGCGAGCTACTTTAAAATATTTAATATACAACAAAAACAATAATGGCCCAAGAATACTTCCCTGAGGGATTCCACATGTGATCTCCTTGGAAAATGCTCCATTTATATCTACTCTTTGAGATTGTTCTGTGAGACAAGATTTAACCCACTTGGCTGTCTCTCTGAAACCTATGGCTTTTAATTTAACCCTTTAAAGTCCTATGCCTATTAAATACTAAGACTTATTGTTAAGTAATTACAGGGACTTTAATGCAAACTGGCTAAACTGTTCTTATGTTATAAAACTGTGTAATAAAACATTGGGCCTGCCTGTGGGGGGGTCATTTAAGGGGTTAAATAGCAAAATGCAGTGATCTACAGTGTCTAATATCTTTTTGAGATCCATTATGAACATTTCACAGAAATGCCCTACATGGACAGGGCCTGTCAACAGTTTTATTACACACTTCTATAACCTAAGAATAGCTCGACCAGTTTGCACTGAAGTCCCTGTAGTTAGTCTTAGCATGTAAACAGCCTGGGATTTTAAGGGGTTAATGAGATTAAACGGTAACACACAGCGCAATCACTTTAGTAGCGTGTCTAAGAAACCTGGCAGGAGTATACTCTAAAACCGTGGCTTTACTGGATCTAAGTTTACTTAATATCTTGCAGACTTTGTCCTCTTTGGCCTTATTGACAGAAAAGTCACCAGACTGGATACCAGATTGAAGATAACAAGTTTGCACATGCTGCTCATTATAATTACCTGAATGTCTAGGAAGTTGTTCAACTACCTCAGTAGCAGCTCTTGTAAAAGAAATATTTAAATATTTAGCCACTTCCTTCTTATCAGAAGTAATTTTATCACAAATATCTAAGCTAACCTTTGTAGAGTTAGCTGTTCAATGCTTCCTACCCATTCCTGTGACTGTCATCCATAGCTTCTGAGAATCTTCTGATAATGTTCCATTACATTTAGGTTTTTTTTTGGCTTCCTTAATCATCCATTTTCACATTATTCCACAATTTGTAACCTGTCATGGGCTGGAAGTTAGGGAACAAGCCTTGTGACCGGAAGGTCACTGGTTCAATCCTCTGAGCCAACAGGCTATGACTGAGGTGCCCTTGAGCAAGGTACCTAACCCCCAACTGCTCTCTGGGTGCTGCGGATAGGGCTGCTCACTGCCCCCTATTGTGCGTCTTCACAAGTATGTATCTCGGTGTTTCACTGAACGGATGGGTTAGAATGTGGAGGTGAAATTTCTCCACTGTGGGACTAATAAGGGTCTCTTAATTTCTTAATTTGTGCATGACTGGAATCGTCCCTATTATTCTTAAACTTTAACAAAGCAGAATTCCTCACCATAATTCACTGTAAAATATCCTCCCTCATCCCTGGTTCTGTTTTCTGTTTAATTTGAATGGTTATCAATGGTGTTAATTTACCATCAATGTTAACATCTGCACACTTCATCACATCTGACCATTTGACTCTACTATGGCTATCACTGATGGCAGAAATACTGACCTCATTCTGATGGTATTATGGCACTTAAATACTTCAGTTTTTTGGCTAACGTGAATTAGAAAACAGTCACTGAGGCTATCACACTCCTCAGCCTCCCTGGTAAGGTCTATGCAGGGGTACTGGAGAAGCGAGTCCGGCTTATAGTCGAACCTCGGATTCAGGAGGAGCAGTGCGGGTTCCGCCCTGGTCGTGAAACACTGGACCAGCTCTTCACCCTCTCCAGGATTCTGGAGGGTGCATTGGAGTTTGCCCAACCAGTCCACATGTGCTTTGTGGATTTGGAGAAGGCATTTGACTGTGCTACCTGGGGTATCCTGTGGGAGGTGCTTCAGGAGTACAGGGTACATGGCTCTTTGCTACGAGCCATTCAGGCCCTGTACAAACAAAGCAGCAGTTTGGTTCGCATGGCTGGCAGTAAGTCAGACTCGTTCCCAGTGAGAGTTGGACTTTGTCAGGGCTGCCCTTTATCACCGATTCTATTCATAATTTTTATGGATAGAATTTCTAGGCGCAATCAGGGGATGGAGGGTGTCCGGTTTGGTGACCTCAAGGTCACATCGCTGCTTTTTGCAGATGATGTGTTCCTGTTGGGGACATCAGGCTGTGAACTTCAGCTTTCGCTGGATCGGTTTGCAGCCGAGTGTGAAGTGGCCAGGATGAGAATCAGTACCTCCAAATCCGAGACCATGGTTCTCAGGCGGAAAAGGGTGGAGAGCTCTCTCTGGGTCGGGGATAAGCTCTTACCTCAAGTGGAGGAGTTTAAGTATCTCGGGGTCTTGTTCACGAGGCAGATTGGTGCTGGGTCAGCAGTGATACGGGCTCTTTACTGGGCTGTTGTGGTGAAGAAAGAGCTGAGCCATAAGGCAAGGCTCTCGATTTCCTCCGTAGGGTGTCTGGACACTCCCTTAGAGATAGGGTGAGAAGTTCGGTCATCCAGGAGGCACTCAGAGTAGAGCTGCTGCTTCTCCACATCGAGAGGAGTCAGAAGGAGAGGAGGTGGTTCGGGCATCTGGTTAGGATGCCTTCTGGACGCCTCCTTCGTTAGGTGTCACAGGCAAGTCCACTCAGGAGGAAACCCCGGGAAAGACCCAGGACACGCTGGCGTGATTATATTGCCCAGCTGGCCTGGGACCGCCTCGGAATCCCTCCCGGAGAGCTAGTGGAAGTGGCTGGGGAAAGGGAGGTCTGGGCCTCATTGCTTAGGATGCTGCCCCCATGACCCGAACCCCGGAAAAGCGGAAGATAATGGATGGATGGATCGATGGATGGATCACTGAGGCTACACTGAATTATACCACCTTCCCAAATAATCCTCTATGACAATATGACATCAATGACAACTGAGATGTGCATGTTGTCCAAGCAAGTTCTGTTATTAACTGACTTAAACCTAATAGATGACAGGAAGTGCTGTAAGGCATATAAATACCTATAAATAAATAGCTTTTTTTGAGCATATCTGTGATCAAATCCCCAATGATCACTGTTCAAATGATGATCTCTACATTTGGCATGTCTCCTCAAGTGGTTCCTAAAAGTTTTTTGCTCAGGCGCACGATAACAAACCCTGATTAAAATAGGTTTAGATTTAGGAAGCAAAAGGTCCAACCAAACAGCCTCAATCTGATCTTTATTTACATCACTTCTAACATTAAAAGTCAGGTCCCATCTAATATGAACACATATACTGTACCTTGTCCATTCTCTAAGTTGTACTGACTCCGCACACCCCGTCTTCAGGCTTTTTATTTTATTATTCTGTTTTAAAACATTAATTTATAAAAAGATACAAATATCTAATTTTCCACTTGGAAAAACTTATTTAGGGTACACAATTGAACCTTAAAACCACTGTTGCACCTTTGAGGGTACACTTACATTGTTTGTACCTTGATGAACAAATCATGTACCTGCATATGGTACCTTTATTTCTAACAGTTTATGTGAAGTCAACATCATGCCTGATACTCTAAATGTTGATGATAATAGCTGTGGAGAGTTTTGTTAGGGGGAATGAAATGCTGGTTATATGTTGAGAGGAACCAATAAATCTAGCATTCCATACAGTCTGCAGTACTGAGTAGCTCATGCTTCACAGTTTTCTTGCCAGTAAGTATAAAATAGCTATTTTAGACTAAAATAGTCTAAAAGGAGATGCTAAGCCTGATGCTCACTGATGACAAAAAATGGTCTGAATCGAAATTTGAGGTTGAAACATTTTGTGTGTATCCTCAAACACACACACACACACACACACACACACACACACTTTCTAAGTCACTAATCCTCCTGGATCATGGGATTGCTGGAGCCTATACTCAATTGGGTCGGCTGCACAGGTCCTCAGCCTACCACCAGGTAGACACACAGACATACACAGTCACTCACGCACACCTAGGGCCAATTTGGTATCTCCAATTGGCCTGAATGCATGTCTTTGGACTGAGGAAGTAAACCGGAGCACCCAGAGGAAATCCCATACAGACACAGGGAAAACTGGCAAACTCCACACAGAGGGGATGCTGGTTGCCCTGCCGGGGAATCAAACCCAGGCCCTTCTTGCTGTGAGGCAACAGCGCTACAG
Source organism: Pygocentrus nattereri (assembly GCF_015220715.1). Lineage (NCBI taxonomy): Eukaryota > Metazoa > Chordata > Actinopteri > Characiformes > Serrasalmidae > Pygocentrus > Pygocentrus nattereri. The sequence continues at coordinate 27,326,515 of NC_051226.1, read as the reverse complement.
CCAAATGACAGGATAATTGCCAAATACGATGACATACCTGAACCCCCAGCATGCTTCACCATCATCAACCACTGGATTCTATTGTACATTATAAGGCCAAAGGTATGTGAGCATACCTGCTACATACCATATCTGACTATCATATCTATATGAGCATGTTGGACAGCACATATCATTTCAGTGGATTATGGTACAGTTATGTTCCTTGACTAAAGGTACTGAGATGTACCCCTGAGGGTACCACCACAGAGAAGACCACTTGACACAATGGGTCCACAAGGATGCAGAGCTGCTAAGAAGCTGTAACTGAGAACAGACAAAAATAGAGAAAATTCACTGAATGTGTTTGAGATTAGTTGGATTGTAAAAAATAGAAAATTCAACCAACTTCTAAGATTGAACGTTGGAGTTCCTTGGTAAGATCTTCCTGCAGGTTTACTTGAAAAACAGAAAGCAAGTCTCCTCACAATACAGAAGCTGTAATAAAGGCAAAGAGTAGACACACTAAATACTGACAATTTTGAAGTATATGTAGTTGTTGAAGCCTCTGTGTAATATTTTCAGTGTTTTTCCTGATGCTGAATAATGAATAACTTGTACTTGATTGCCATTTAAAAGTCTCTGACTTTTCCATAGTACTGTATGTTACATTATTGCTGTCAGTGGCATTTTTCAAAGTGCTTTCGTTCACACACAACCTCAGTCAGAACTTCCTCAAATGCAGTATGTGCCAGAGGCGACTGTGGTGGGGAAATTCTTGCCCGTGCTGTCACCTCACCTCATGGTTCTCATAACTGCAGTGTCAGCAGAGACAAACACATTCAGCTTTTTCACGATTATCTCTTAGAATCGTGCTACACAATGAATCGGAGAACCTCTCATCGCTTTGATCTGTCATTGGGAACTAACACTCACAGATGCCATGAAATGCGACAAAAATCACACAATCAGGTGCCTCTGCCAGGTTCTATAGCTTGGGGGGTTAGTTTTATCACTTTCACTTATCAGCTTAATATATGTATCCTTTAGCTACCATTGTGGAAGTTGTGGAAAGAAACTATGAGTATGAGTCATCGCAATGCTAATGTATTATTGACAACTGCACAGTGAAGCAAACGAGACTAAAGGCTACTACACATTCTCACAAGGTCTATGAGATACTCTCATTATACTCATAGAAACTGCTGAATAGTCAAGATAAGTCAGATAAGTCAGGGCGAAAACTGCGTTTCTGTTGGGGTGGACTCCGGTGACCTTCATTTCCTCTGCTTTTCTAGCTGCTTGTACGATAAATTGACCTTTGCCTTTTTGCTCTTCCAGCTGTCAAGTCTCATTGAACGTCAGCCAGCCCTCAGATTTTGTTTGTGAGTTACATTCTACTTTATACATACACTATATGGCCAAAAGTATATGGACAACTTTAATCTTTTTGCAGATGCTTGGCCATGGAAACCCATTCTTTGAAGCAGCCGATGCACACTTCTTGTAATGATGTTGTTTCCAGAGGCAGACTGGGAGTGATACAACACCCTATGCTCTTCAGCACTTTGTTGTCCCATCCTAAAGGGTGTTTGGTGCTAAAAACACTATACTATGGCACCAACAGGTCTATGGTGCAAAAGGGTCTACAGGACTAACAAGGCCATCACACTAATATGGCTATGGCACTAACAGATGTAGTGTTAAAGGATCTATAGTGCTAAAGCATCTACGGTACTAACAGGTCTATGACACTAAGTGGTCTTTGGCAGTAACTGGTCTGTGGTGGTAAAGGGTCTATTGTACAAATGTCATTAACATAGCTATGGTCTATGGTGTTAACATAGATATAACACTAACAGGTCTATAATGCTAAAGGGTCCATGGCACTAACAAAGCTATGGCACTAACATGGCTATGGTATGGACAAGCATTTTGATATTAATGGTTCTATGGCAGAACTATGGCACTGACCGATCTGTGTCACTAAAGGATCTATGGTGTTAACAGGGATATGATGTTAAAGGGTCTATGGTGCTAACAGAGATATGTTGCTAAAGGGTCTATAGGGATATGACACTATATGTGTCATAGACATGTATAGTATCATATACTCTCAGATCTTTGACAGGTCTATGGCACTCAGAAGGATATGGCACCGACAAGAATATGGTCTGTGCTGCTAAAGGGTCATTTTTGCTGATGGGTCTATGAGACCAAAAGGTCTGTGGTGGTAACAAGGCTATGGTGTTAAAAAATTATGAAAAATGAAACCAAAAAATGCTGTGTGTCAATTAAGTTTGAGACCACTTCAGGGAGTTTGTCGTAATTTAAAAATGCAAAAACAGAACTATGTATAGATTTTTTCCAAGATCATTAAATGCAAATGTGTTTCAAATACATCAGATACAGCATTCAAATGTATCATTAGTATCAGAACCCCCAACCCCCCTCCACTAATCACACTCATAAGACAAGCTGGTGACTGTCTTTTATCCAAGGGCCATATGCAGGTGATGTGAGGACACAGCGGAGGAAGAGGTGGGATCAACATTGGCTATGCAAAGCAAGCTTATGATCATGCTCTGTGCCACACCCCATCATCAGATACAGATCAGTGTTAGGGCTGGCATTTAACTTTAATTGTTTCCCCGCAAACTGGAGTTTAAACAGGTTAGTTAACATTGATATCCAAAAACGCCCCTCTGCTGTCTTCTGGTGGCTCAGATTTCCATGGGTGCATTCTGCTACACTGGTCTCCACCAGGGAGACCAGATCAATAGCTTTAGTGTCCTATCACAATAGAAAGTAAATTCTATTATTGCATTGAATAATTAATTCCAAAGTAGAGAAGGCCTTTTGAAATATCTTTGCAATCACTGTGTATTCCTGCTTAAAAGTATAACCCTTAATATTCACTTGGAAATTCTGACTGGGTTTTATGCCTTGCTCTTCTGCACCCCTGCTCCCCATCTTTCTCATTGCCATTATAACCGAAAGAGGCCTCTCCCTGTTTTCTGTATTTTACAGATGGTATTTGCTGAAGGCCTGTCTAAGACCATGTGTTGGAACATAAACAGACAGGTATTCTGTGAGGTATACAGGTGCTTTAAGGCCATTTAGAGGGAAAGAACTTTAAAATATGTCCTAAAAGATGGAAGTAACCAGTGCAAAACAACAATCTTTTGGAATGTTCAACAGATGAATGAATTTGTTAAAGGTTAGTTATGGATGCACAGATGAAAGCTTTCATTGTTGCTATGAGCTACCATGTAATGGGGAGTAAATTCAGTCTCCTGTTGTTGGTCAGAATAGCCTAGGGTTATGTTTGGCATCAAAATTTCAGGCCCAATAAAAACTCTACTCCAATCCTGAGAGTTTAAGAGGTGTGTTTATTTCTATGGTTTGGTTCTCCTGGTGTGGAAAATGACTCATTGCATTTTAATCCTGGTTCAGTTATCATTCACATTGACATATTGGGCATGAAGCAGAAGTCAAGTCACAAAAGACTGATAAGATTTTGGAATGAATATATGGTGAGATTTTAGCCATGCTGTATTCTGACCTACCTGTGTTTGTAGATTTTATGTATGTTCTTAGATGAACACCAACCTTGGCTCTGGTGGTACAGTTTGTTAGAACAGGTGTGAACACTACCGCTTGAAGTCACCAAAAGAATCAGCAAATAAGCAGACCAATACCCCCTGAGAAGGTTCTTCTGGGTCCTCATCCAAATGAACTCTTGTGTCATTCATTTAAAATATGAACACGCCACATAGACCAAACACGTCTAAACAAATCATACATAGAATAAACCAGAAGTCTTCAAATTGGAACCTTCAGTTCACACAGCAGAGTGACCAGGATTTTCCTTTACATATGATACAGATTTGCCTGTTGTGTGACAGTGTGAGCAGCTAAAAAACATTTGATTTCAATTTTGGACGCTTTCGTATGTGTTACCAAATGTATGTATCCAATCCAGGTGATAATCAGTCAGATCGGAATTCATGCCACTTTTACGTCAATTCAACTCCAAGCAATGTCTACACTTCAATGGTTACGCTTCACATCTTTTATTTTGGAGGAGCAAGACAAGTGTAGGTGGTGTAAACAAATAAGCACAATGCTTTCTAAAGAGAGAAAACTAAAAAGCAGCTATTCAAAACCAACTTTACTTCAAGGATAGTTTTAAAAATAGATAAGCAAAGGAACTTCACACAAATCACTTGCTTTTACCCAGTATACACTCACCAGCCACTTTATTAGGTACACCAATAAAGCAAAAGCAAATTATTAGCAAAAGGTTGGACCCACTTTTGCCTTCAGAACTGCCTTAATTCTTCGTGGCATTCTTTCAACAAGGTGTTGGAAACATTCCTCAGAGATTTTGGTTGGTTATTTGAGTTACTGTTGCCTTTCTATCATCTGGAACCAGTCTGCCCATTCTCCTCTGACCTCTCACATCAACAAAGCATTTTCGTCCACACAACTGACCACTCACTGGATACTTTCTCTTTTTGGACAGTTCTCTATAAACCCTGGAGATGGCTGTGCGTGAAAATCCCAGTAGATCAGCAGTTTCTGAAATACTCAGACCAGCCCGTCTGGCACCAACAACCATGTCACGTTCAAAGTCACTTAAATCACCTTTCTTCCCCTTTCTGATGCTCGGTCTGCACTTCAGCTTGACCACCTCTACATGCCTAAATGCATTGAGTTGCAGCCATGTGATTGGCTGATTAGCTATTTGTATTAACAAGCAATTGAAAGTAAAGTACTAAAAGTACTAAAAGATTAATTATGGCTCTAATGTCCTATTATCATTATTATAAGAAGACTCACTACATGAACTCATTTTAGGTGAAAATACTCCAGCATATCTCTTGGTAAACCAGTCTTTTAAAAGAATGTCATTAATTAGTGACGCTGACACCTATTAAAATGATCATAAGCACAAAACACTGAAGGCAAACAGGTTCCATAAGGTAGAACTGAGTGGCTCTGAAATCACTTTTACAAACAAGCAAAGTTTCAGTTTAAGATTACTTTGTAACTTAGTTACAAGTTGAATAAAAACTGGCTTTAACCTCAGGATCACAAAGAAGTTTTCCTTTACTGTATTGATCTGTAAGTCTCTATTCATAAACATAAACTAACCCAAACTAATTTACTACAAAATGAAAGTGTTTGTATGAATTCAGAAAAAAAGAAACATGCCAGTCAGAACTGCATATGTGTACAGATTTCTATATTGTGGTCTATTTACCGGTTAAGTTAGTTCCGTCATTGGTGTTCTTGCTTTGCACTTCTTTTGTTTTGACATGTTATGTTTTTATACACACAAAAACCAAAAGGAACGACAGATTTCTCAAAATGTGGTGGAGTAAAAAAGTAAGATATTTGATGAAATGTAGTGGAGTGAAAGTAAAAAGTCGCCCAAAAATGGAAATACTTAAGTAAAGTACAGATACACGAAAAAACTACTTAAGTACAGCAACGAATTACATTTACTTAGTTACTGTCCACCACTGGCAGGAACAGTCTTTGTACCAGGCAAAAGTAGGCAGCCATCCAGAGGCCCCATGAGCCAACCGCCCCATCAGAATACAAATTAGATATGTAGTACAGCTTAATGTTAAGTAGCCTATTCAAAAATATCAATACATTTTAAAATCAGCTGTTCTTTGCGATTGTAGGCATTATTTACAGTAATTGCAATGCAGTCCCCCACCCCCAACCTCATGGTTATAATGGATTATTCCATTTTGGTGATGACTCAGCTGCATGAACACAGACCGGTATGAATCAAACAATTAAGTCATAATCTATATAATGGGGGGGGGGGGGGGGGGGGGGGAGAAAATCAAACTTATCTAAGTGCAGCACAGAAACACCAAAAGTGGTAGGAAACAAAATCTTTCTCAAAGCTAACATTTCAGTTTCAGCCAGAACAGAGTGCTGCACAGCTACTGTACATAATGCTAGTGTTAACGTTAGTACAGATACCTCCACTGTTGGGGTAATTCTCCCAAAATGTAATAGGATTATGTTACTTATTATTTTCTGGGAAAAAAGCAATCCCATCACTCATTGGCCACTTTTCTGCTATGGAGCCAAATGGTTCTCAGGGCTGTACTGGGCCGTTCTGTGCTGGTCCAGACTCATGAGACTGTTTACGGTTTCTTTCTCCACCCGCTGTGCAGCTGAACCAGAACCAGGAATCACCCAAGAAAAATACACAAATGAATGGCTAACTGCTAACAAACTAATAGCCATGCTCACACCCCACCCACCACAAAACACATTTGATTCCATCTACCACTCCAACTCCAGTCTTTCAGTGGGCTCTCATCTTCTCTATCCTCTAAACGGATGTTATTTGAGCTCTACAGAACAGCTTTGATTTCGGCTTTCACTCCACCATCAATCAGTCGACGTTGCTCTTGCTGTTCTAATTTTATATCATCTACACTTGTGATAGCAGAGCACTAGTTAGTTGAATCTAACCATTTGTTAGCGTTCTGTGTCAAACTGAATGACTCTGTGTCAATTTCTTTAGAAAATGTCTCCCATCTTTTGCCTAGGGCCACACAACCACAAAACCACAGAATCTTTCATGGCAGTTTGCATAGCTCATTTTAATGTCATGTGAAACTTTAACATTATTCTTAAATGAATATAGAATATATTTGTTGGCTGGTTCAGTATTCCTTTGCTCATACCCTGTCAATTCAGGGACGTGATTTGTTCAGACTGATGTCAGGTACAGGTAACTTTAAAACGATAATGTGAATGACCGAATCAGATTTAGGCAGTAAATCAGATCTGGGTGTAATCCGACAGAGTGAGACAGATGCTCGCAGTTAAAAGGAACAAAAGAGGCTTTACAGTTGGTATCGCAATCCAGGTTCATAGTCACAAAACAAGCGTGGGTCAAATCCAAGAGATACAGCCAAAGCAAATACACAAAAATAACAATAGGCAAACAATCCAAAAGGCTAAGCAAACCAGCAAAATCCAGAAAACAGGCAAAATGGTCAAAAAACAGTGAGATCACAAAAGGCAAACAATCCTAGGGTTATGCAAAAGGACAGACTCAGAGAAACGGGCAAAAACCAGTCGTCAAATAAACAATGGTACGCTCAGCAGACCGGTAACGATACAATACTTCACAAACCCCCTATACTAAAGCCTGGGCTTTTAAACTAAACTAAGAGGATCACATGACATATGAAACAGGTGAAGAGAATTAGTATTCAGGTGAGTGAGAGTGCTGACTGGAGCGTAAAGGCAAGTCATTCTGGGAGATGGAGTCTGAGTGTGTGTCAGAGCCTGAGGGATGTGTAACACTGGACCACTGTAACAACAGTCTGAGCAACCAGAATTAAAGACCGAGGGAACAAACACACCCTAACAGAACAGCTGCACCAGGGCTTGTTTTACCTGAAACAAACCTGGCAAATGTGAACACACCACCAAAGCAATCAATGAGATTCTACACCACTCCCAATGTGGGACTCATGATGAATGGATACTGGTGCTACTAAGCATGAGACCTGTTAGGTAATAAGAGAAGAAGAATTGTGAAACCCTCCTGGAGTTTCCTAGAATTCCCCTAAGATCTTATTAACAATAAAAGGCTGTTTTTTATGCATTTTAGGGCTAGCATTCACAAAGCGAAGCAGAACGGGACCTCCTTCACACCAGTTTTCTTCTGGTTTGATGACGTGAATGACGTGTAAACTCTCTCTGTCTCTCAGTTTCAAGATGAGCAGAGGCACTGAAGGCGGAGGGCATTAAATGGCCCTGAGCTTCAATGATTTATACAGGGTTCTGGTGGAGGCGGTGAGAAGTGACGAAGCTGCACATCTCACAGTGACTTGATAGAGAAGGTTTGCAATTCTAGGAATAAAGCAAGTGAGGGGAAAAACAAATCTCTATAGAAGGGTAGAGGTGTAGAAGTTGTTTGGCACGTATTGGGAAATGCGCAGTTGCCTTGGGGCGGATTTTGCATGTGTTCGGTGGCTTGTGTGGGCTGATATTTGTGTGCCTGGGCCTTTTATCACAACCATGCCTCATGGTACACAACTTCCATCCCCCACTGGCTCTGCGCTTGACTCATACACTCCATAGACTTTGTATCGTCGCAGAATCCCTGTCTGTCTCCCACGCCCATTCAGATGCGCTCACAACTGGCCGGAACTCGCTGAGCTCCTCAACTTGTACTGCCTCAATTCAGATGAAAAATGTCAACCTGACTGTGCCCTGCATAAGGGAGAAACATACTGGTAGGGTACATCTCAACCTTGATTCTTGAGTCTGCTGTCATACTGCATCAATATCAGTTTGCAACAGCCACCCTGCGTAAACACTTTAAAGCTTTGCAAGGGATTGTCAAACTGATCTGTGGAGTAAAGGCTGTAATGAGGATCAGATTGACCTTAAACTTGACATTAAAGCACACTCTAATCTTCAGCAAAACTTGATTTGAACATATAAATGGCCATAAAGTCTATGAGCAGAAATTGGTACGGACTCGCAATTTTTATAGTTTTTCAAATTTCTGCATAATTAAATCAGAAAGATGTAAACAAAGTCATTCACTGACAGGACATATTCCATTATAGAGAAATGTACTGATCTGAATTGTTCATAGAGGTGGTGATAGAAACCAGATGTCCAAAGCCTTCAATGACTCAAACTTCTCCCTCAAGGAAAATTATCACATGAAATGACAAATATGCTGCCTAATGCCTCAGACATTGTTTTCCAATAGCTTTGACATAGAGTTTTGGCCTAAAACACATTTTTTAACCCCATTCATGGCAGAGAGGGACACGGAGGGCTATCAACCCATTATCAACATTAAGTTGACCAGACTTCTGTCACCATATATGTCATATATGGATGGCTGAAAAAATTATGCACTATTAGTAGATCACATTGTAACCTACATTCAAGCAGATTGTATGACTATACAAATCAACTTACCTCTCACCTCATAGTATGAATTCATACCTGGGTTACCTTGTGTCTTGAAAAAAATTTGTGGTGATATGGATTTCTAGCTACTGGTAGAGTTTTCCACAGCAGTATTCTCTAAAACTACACGAGCAAGAGGAAAAAGTGGTCAGTAGGTCGCAGCAGCCGGCCCACTCTTTGGCCAAAAGGAAGCATATCAATGAGAGACGTCTGCTGTGTTGTCAGGTCTTTCTTAAGACTTCCTGGTGTGTTTTAATTTTAATTTAATTTAATGATTTTAAGTCAGGGACATTTCCAGGGACAGCTCCAGCTGGGGACAGGCCACCAAAAACAGGGACTGTCCTCAGAAAAATATGGGATGACTGGACACCCTAACCAACATTACACACAAAAAGTTCAGAAAGTGGTTATGGATAGTAAATAAAATTTGCACTGTAGACATTGCGATGCCTGATTCCTATCACCATCACTGTAAATCCAACAGTCAGCAACTTTATCTACAATTAACCATTTCACATCAAACCCCTCTGAATGACTTTGTTAACATGTCACTGATTGAATTATGCAGAAATTTTGAAAAATCACTGGAGAAATTGGTGAAATTAGGACTGCCAACCTTACTGCGGTAAGTTACACGAACCCTTTGTTTCAATTTTACCTGCGTGACTTTGTCAGTTTGGCTACAATCATGGTCAGCCATACTGAAAGCCGTCCTCCCACAGCTCACAACAGCATCAGTTTCAATACAGCTTCAAATAACTAGTCTTACATTACAGAAAAACTTCAAGTCCAATGGAAAGAACAAAGCACTACATGCAGTGAAGGTGATGTCTGAAGGTGAGACACAAAGCACCTTGACGTTTTGCTAGCATGTAGTTTGGAAAGCAAGCACAATAACTATTTTAGCTTAGCATAAGGTTTTGTAGCTTCCCGGCTGCACAAGGAGTGCTACGAATTGCTAAGCAAATGAAGGAGAGATCTTCAGTAGCAAGAATAAAATGAAAAACCTCCAGTCATTTCCCCATACCAAAGTCTGCTCTCTTCAGCCTGTCACAGGAGAAGGTGAAGACTGATTCAGGTAGTGTTGAGAATGGTTCACTACTGACAACTGACACTGATTGTTGACTGACTTACCCAGTCTAACTGTTTATGTCTAGATCTCTTATGCTTTAGCTAGCCAGATAACACTTTACTGTAGGGCACTATTTAGAAGGTTACATGACACCTACATAAGCGCTTCATGACAACTGACACAAACATACACAAACATTTATAAACACTTAGAGCAAAAGGCGTCAGCTGGCATAAAGACTGCTTTTGTCAACTTTGATGGCAACTTGACATAACATCTATGTCCAGAGACATAGATTTTGGGTGACATTAGGCTCTTTCATGACATTTTCTGAGGCGAAATGACATTGCATGTTAAGACAATTGACTTTGTAGCTCTTTTTCTTTCTTCTTTTTTTTTGGTATGTCAGTGTGATACAGTGCTGACCATGTGAAACAGCTTGACACAATGAAGCAGATGGTAACACTGAACTAACGTGAGCTCACCCTGATATTACAGAGTGAGACATGGCCCTGGGTCAACAGGGAAGGTGCTTAAACTGAATTTGTTCAACCAATCACAAAGTTCATGCTATGACATCACCACATGCGACCGGCTCCTTATATATACCTGTCCTTATAGTTATACACGGGACTGTTTTTCTCAGGGGCGGCACGGTGGCATGGTGGGTAGCAAGAAGGGCCTGGGTTCGATTCCCCGGCCGGGCGACCAGGGTCCTTTCTGTGTGGAATTTGTGTGTTCTTCTCGTGTCTGCATGGGCTTCCGGGTTCTCTGGTTTCCTCCCACAGTCCAAAGACATGCAGTTAGGCCAATTGGACATGCTACATTGCCTCTAGGTATGTGTGATTGTGTATGTCTGTCTGTCTGCCCTGCGATGGACTGGCGACCTGTCCAGGGTGTATCCTGACTTCTGCCTGATGTCTGCTGGGATAGGCTCCAGCAATCCCCCCCCCCCCTCCCCCCCGCGACCCTGAGGGAGAAGTGGCTTAGAAAGTGTGTGTGTGTGTTTTAGGTCGGAATCTTTTGTCCTGTTCCTGTCTGCAGTCAAAACGTTTTGGCCAGCTACTGCCTGTGCAGTTCCATCAAGGGGAACTGACATCTTATATCTGATGTAATCTATTCACACATACTCTGCTGAACTAGCACAGCATTCATGGCCATCAGGCTCATTGTGAAGTAACTTCACCCAATGTCATTCATTCCCAGCAAACACAAAGCAGGAATCAAACTGCAAAGCTTTATTTTTGGTGTTTTGCTGGGTTCGGCAGCTGTGGCCTTTGGACTGAAAGCTCTACTGTCTCTGTAAGTTACAAGAATTTGTGTGTTGTTCATGTGATCGGCCGCTTTGCAACTCTTAAAAATGACTTTATTCATTTGAACTGTTTTACTATTATCATTTTAAACTGTTCCTATATATAATTTAGTGATCGTCCTATTTTATTTAGGCTATTCATTAATTTTCATCAGCCCACTCCCACCTGTTTATCCACCCGCTCCCGTGCACAACACTGAAAATCACAAGATTCCATGGTGGTGCAACTGTCTACAGTCCACCCTGGCTACCACGTTAAAATCATATATGGCTGGCTTTGATTGCTCATACACATGAGCACAGGAGCTTAATTCAAACCACTAGAATCATCTAGTCTGTGAAAGGGTGAGAGTTTATCTTTCTTTATCATCAATTATACCATCAAACCTCATCATGATCACACAAGCTCGCACACATAGCTGCATGTCTGATGGGGTTAGTCAATGGTATTTGATGCAATAACACTATCGCACTGCCTCCATTCATTGTCTGGCTAAATCAAGCACAATTCTCAACATTTGAAAATGATCAAGAGCAAAACTAGAGAATTCATGCTTAAATATCTGGAATATCTGGAAAAGGTCACATATTCAAGAGGAAGTTGAAAAAGTTGGTCTTGAGAACAGAAAAAGTTTATCATTTATATCATATCATTTATAGTGATATTGACTGACAAGGTTACTTTGAAAGTACAACCCAGTTACACAAATTATTGATGGAAAGTAAATTCTTCTTTTAAAAAAATCTGTAAATCATAGAATATGCTTAATTAGCATGGATGAAAGTCCTGTTCAACCCTGTTAGTTTCCGTTCTGATTCATATTTGTCATTGACAGCAAAGAAATCTTAAAAAATCCTAAAAAATGAGATATTGCTCATGGGGTGGGTTTTTTTAGTGGTTAAAAACATATTATCTGAAATACATTTTTTAAAAAAGGTTAATATATGTAAGGGTTTCAAGTGCTAAATGGCACTACGGTCATGTACTCCATGTAGGGCTGTGGAGCAGTGGAACTGTGTTCTCTGGAGAGATGAAGCACCACTGAATACCTTTGGGATGAGTTGATGAGCTGTGTTTATGATCCAGAACTAAGCATCCCACATCAGCACCTAACCTCGCTAATGCTCTCATGGCTGAAAGGTGTTAAAATGTGAGTTAAAAATGTCATATTTTGTAGCAACAACTTTTACAGTCAGATCAATCAACACTTACCAGTTGATGCGTTTTGCTACAACTAGCAAGTCAAAACCAAGCTGTTCCTCTCAGGATATAATTGAGAGGAAGTCAAGGCCAATGCAAAACCATGATGTTTGATCAAAACTCCTTTCATCATAACAAGCCTGGAGTGGGTTAGCACATTTTTTCAGTGGTTAAATGCATATTATCTTAAATACAATATTAATGGTTAATAGTTTCAAGTGCTAAATGGCACTACAGTCATGGAATTGGCCCCAAATACCAAATTTAAACATTTTTGTGCTTCACTAAAGAAATCATAAAGGTTCATTGGTTTTAAGGTCAAGACATTCTGCAAGCTACATTTAGTGATGAGATAATGGAATATTACATTAACTCGCTCTAAATATAGAGCACATTGTGCCCCTTGTGAGAAAAACCTCACTTACTCTGAATGCTTCTTCGAGCCTGATTTAACCACACGATAACTAGTTCCATTTCAAACTGAGTCATTGTCAGCTGAACCGAAATCAGTCCCATTTCTCAACTTGTGCAGTCTGATACCTTCTTGCTATCGATTCAGATATATGTCCAGCCCAGGTGGTCAAATCCAGTCGGGAGAAGTTAACAATAACCTGATTGTGTAGGCTTGATATGCAGGGGATAGTAGGTGGCTAGTTTCACTGTGATTACCACACTTGTGTAAGTCAGGTAAGTAACTCTTAAAGGATTATTTATGGTGGAATGAAGAAGGACAACAATGCAGGTGCATAATTTGGAACATTAAACCTTCGTCTCTCCAAGAGAACATTCCTGACTCCCACACACTTAAGCTAATCTCAACCAGATACTAGCCATCCTGTGCAGTGGTGTCCTGTTATTCGTGGCTCATTGCGCCTCTTTTTGATCTTGCAGATGAAATAGCTTTACTGATACGTTAGCACAGCTGCCGTTTCTGTCAAACCAAATCAGCTCATACAATGTGTGTGTGTTTAACCCACAAAGGCCACTTCCTTAATCTGAATCCGACAAAAAGCAATCCTACCCTAAATGGATGAAATGCTTGACCTACCTGAAAATGTATGAGCAGGTAGGCCACAGCAGTTCATTCATTCTTCACAGGTGAATGTATTTATGTTGTCTAAAACTGCAGTAATAAGATTTTTCAGCTCCTTCGTTATAAGACTGACCAACAGTTTCTATTCACAGGCCATCAGGCTGGTGAATACCTCACTACCTCTTCTCCCCTCCCATTCAGAACTGGTTTACCCTTGCAGTCAATAACTGCGCCTTACCTACACTGTACTGCTGCTGTTAGAACAATACTGTTTACATCTATTACTTGCACTGTTACTATGTACATCTGTTAGTTGATGCACTTTATGAACAGTGTCACGATTGGCCCCTCCCAATCCTGTCCATGTGCTCATGTTGTGTTTACTTCCCAGTCCTGTCCATGCGCTTTGTTTTGTTTTTCAGTCCTGCCCTCTTGTTTTGTGACTCCACCCCTGATTGTCTCCACCTGTGTTTCCACCTGTCCCTCGTTTACCCTCATGTATTTAAGCCCTGCGTTTTCCCCTGTCTGGTTGCAGGTCTTTGTTTGAATTGTTGTCTGGATGTGTGTTTGATGTAAGGATTGTGTTCGAAGTGTATGTTTTGTTTGAAGAAGATTTGTTTATTTCTGGCCTGTTTGGAGTTCTGTATTCTTTTTTTTGTCATGTCTGTCCCTTCTGCTCTACGAATTGGCTCTCTGGCCTTGGACTGTTCTGACCCTGATTTTGGATTTGCATTTAATAAATCTCGCTTGTCTCCACACATGCGTCCGCCTCAACGCTCCCAGCCTTTATAAACAGCTGCTCTACAGATTTGTATGTGTATACACGCACGTGTAACTTTAATTTTATTTCAACTTTACACATACTGTACATTTTTACTTTTTACTGTTTTTAGAGTTATTCTTATATTTTCTTATATTCTCTTAAGATTATATATGGTGAATGGAGGAACAGAAAAATGAGAATTTCACTGTACAGTGTAACTGGCTGTTCTGCCGTGCATATGACAATAAAACTCTTGAATCTTGAATCACTATGCTAGTGGTGCACTGTTTTCAGAAAACATTTGCATGTTCAAAAGGAGTGGCTCCATGGCTGCCTGAGATTCTAAGCTTGCCAGGTTGTAGCAGACAGTAAGCAAGATCAGCAAGGTCACACAAAAACAAGCTAGCATCATGCTTCCTTGGTCATGTGTACATAAACTATTTAACAAAGCTTTCTTTTTCCATTTTACCCAAAACCACAATAAACAAGAGAAAATGTAGCTCAGAAAAGATACATTCTCTTCTCCTTGACCTTGGGTAAAATTATTGGTGCTCGAAAATGCCATCTAGATAGTTAGCATGTGTGAAAAACAAATGACATCACCTTAGTTTCATGTATTACAAGGTCATAAATTGAAATATGAGCAAACTGGCTCAACTTCAATCCAACCCTATTTGGAAATTCCAGCTGAATGCAGGCATACAAATGAAGATAAAAAAGTAACACAGCAGTTTTTGGCAACTTAACCATGACGGAAACAGCAAAAAAACAACCATTTGTTATTTGTTTCTGAAGCTGGGTTTGATTCATGGACATTTCTCTGCAAATGCTTGAACACAGGGCAGACAAAACTCTTAATCGAGATAGAAGTTGTTATATTATCCTAGCATATCGTGACCCAGGAGGAGATCATCTCGGCCACAGTTTGTAACAGTTCATTCAATTCTTTGAAAAGAGCTTCAATGTGGCAGATGTGTTGTAGAGACTGCAAAGATCTTGAACACGTTCTTTCGTTTTCTTTCATCACTAAATCAATGGTTCCAGGCCATGGTTTCTGGAGAACCCCTAGTGTTTTCCCTGCTCCCAACACACTTTATCCAACTAAGCAGTTCATTAGCAAGCCCATCCTGAACTGAAGTGCATGAAAGCAGGAAAACACAAAAATGTGCAGGACCAAGCCTGGGAAACCATAATCTAGACAACTGTGATAGCTTTAAAATGATTCCTGATCCTGCTATATGAATTGGATTCATCTGAACAATTTTCTCAGCAAGAATGTGTTTCTCATGCTGCAATTATAGTTCCTTCCCTCTTGCACTGACCTGCAACATTATGTGTGCTGTTGCACCACCGCCGATGAGGCTTTGCCAACGTCGAGATATTAGAGTCAAAATAATTCACTTACGTAAAGGCATAGACTCTGCCCTGCAGACACTAAATCATCCAGCAGTGAGAAAAGACCCATCCATTATCTGAACTGCCGTGTGTATTTATGTTTGGTGCTAATTGTGCTTGGTGGGGACTAAAAAAACCTTGGTCCTCTTTATCTTTGGTCCTCTCCGGCACGTGCTTAAAGCACAGGCCTCAAAAGGAGAAGTACATTTTCACATCACAGATCATGACTAGTCATTTATTTAATTTCCAGTCAGAAAAGTTTTCTTCATTTCTACACTTTAGAAAGAAAGAAAACAGAAGGAAGATGAAAAAAGGCATACATTTGACAGGAAATAAAGATACATTAATACAACTATTAGAACTAAATACAATATCTGATGTGTTAGTGTTTAGAGTATCTGCTCTTTGCTCTTATCCCAGTATTCCTTTCTTTTTGGGAGACTTTTTTAAGGACTTTTTTTCCACATCTCCAAAGCTCAGTCTTAGAAGTTGGTTGCATTTTCTGCTTTTCACAATCCAAGTGATACCAGTTCAGTTCATAAAACGTTGGTCCATATGTCAGCTTTTGAGTTTCCGGTGCAATTTTTCTATTTTTTTGTGTATTTTCTTTTCTCAGTAGAGGCTTCTTGACAGCTACACATCCTTTCAGAGCCATAGCGTTGAGCTGTCATGTCACAGTGGAACAGTGCACAAAAACGCCAAACGCCTTTGGATTTTTTCATAGTACTCGATAGATAGATAGATAGATAGATAGATAGATAGATAGATAGATAGATAGATAGATAGATAGATAGATAGATAGATAGATAGATAAACAGACAGACAGACAGACAGATTGATATGTGCTTTCCCAGGTTGTATAATCTTTGCAGAATACAGTACAATGGGGTCATACATGAGCCCAGGGTTGCCATGCCCATTGCCGTTGATTACATAAAGCACCCCACTGGGCTGTGGAGCAGTGGAACTGTGTTGTCTGGAGAGATGAAGCACCACTAAATACCTTTGGGATGAGTTGTGCTTGTGCTCCAGCCAACATCAGTACCTAACCTCACTAATGCTCTCATGGCTGAATGCTGTTAAAATTTCAGTTAAAAATTTCCCATATTTTGTAGCAACAACTTTTACAGTCAGATCAATCAACACTTACCAGATGATGCATTTTGCTACAGCTAGCAAGTCAAAACCAAGCTGTTTCTCTCAGGATATGACTGAGACAGTCAATGCCCATGTAAAACCATGATGTTTAATCAAAACTCCTTTCATCATAATTGGCATTTAATTACATTTAAAGAAAATAGCTCTGGCTTTTAGGCCTAACAGTGTAACAGTGGGACTGACAGGCTGCATAAGGATGCAGTACAGGAAACTGTGGCTCACTGCTAAAATAAACAAGGACCTAGTTGCAAGAAAGAAGCCTGTGAGAGTCATGTATGTCATGCATTCCTCATATGTTCACTGAAGAGCAATATGAACTGAAAGCATGAACATAGTGTCACCCCTCATTTGGAGTCTTCAAATGTCTCAGGTATCACAAGATAGCATGATGAAAACTAAATAGTGCACAGATGTTACGTCCTTGTTCCCAGGGTGCTTATTGCTTACCTTATATCCCAGACTGTGCCAAAGATAAATGTATTACCAGACTCGACTACCATCAGATTTCCCTAAGTCTTTGAGTGCTGTTGAACTGGGTACATGAATGAATCACAGAAGTCTTACTGTTGTCGGTTTGATGATTACATAAGTAATTACATAGTTAGTTGTGTAATGATTCATGTTTTTCTTCAATTTACAAATGTGTTTTGATACATTCACTTTGTACTTTGGACATTTTTGCATTTGTTTTAGTCTAAAAATAATGGGGGGAGAACAACTTAAACGTTAAATGTAGAAAGAGTTATTTCAAGGCATATATGCATTGAAAGTGTATTAAAGATATATATTTAAAATATATATTTTCACCCTAGATCTAGTTGACTAGTCAATAAATGATTGCTCAAATTTGCTTCTTTAGTTCGCCACTGGAGCTGCAAGGCTAATGGAGCTAGCAAGTACTGGAAGCTTATGCTCCACCAGTTAGCACTGTGCAAACTGCATGCCTCATTGAGATAAAACTGAGTTGTTAAGTAATCTCAGACTTTCTTAAGTGAGCTATACTGTTATGTATAAAAACAGACAAGCTATCATTTTAAAGGGGTACACATTCCATATCTCCCACCATTTCCCGCAGGCTCTGGTAGTTTTTACGCAAAGCTCTGTTCCATGCTGGCTGTTTTGCCAGCCTAGAGAACAGTGTGATTCCTTCAGGCCGGCCCGTAGAGACCGCTCAGACTCTTTCTTGCTGTGATCCTCTGGCTTAATTAGCCATGCACATGCCCACTCCACACTCGCTGCACGATAATGAGCTTGTTGGCATGGGAGGGTGTATCCACCTCGTCCCCTCACTCCCTAACTCTCCAGACCCCATCTTCTCAACAGACAACAGCTCCTCTTCTAGCCGTGGGTGACAATGCAGTCCATATCTTTCCCCTTTGAAAATGCAAACTTGATTGAGTGAATCAGTCTATACATGATTACGATTGTTGAGTATTTTGGAGGTGTGGAGTATGCAGAGCTGGGTAGATTCTCAGATGTTCCTTTTAGTCATTTTAACAAATGGAGGTGCCTTCCTAGAAAACTGTAGCATCACTGCTCTTTAGAAAACAGCTATGTGGTTCTGCCCAAGGTTCTGCACAATGCTAGCCCAATGTGGGCATCTGTTAACTAATGAAACAGAGTTGGTAGTTAGCATTCTCTTTCAAGCGTGTTGAGCTGTTCAATGACATTATTTTAGCAGCAGTTTGAAAAGATGTGGCAAAATTCACACATCATGTGCTTCAGCTTCCCAGCATGGTAGCATTGTATAAAGGGCAGTTGTACCAGGCATTTGTGTGAATTAATGATTATCCCTCACTTTATTTACAGGGCCTCATAATTTTGTCCAATCAAATTATGGCTGCACTAAATATGTATATTGTATGTATATATTGTTCTTGCTGTGTACTGGAAAGCTGAGGATAATGCAAAGAGATGACCATGTCTTCCAACGAATATTTCAGGTATTTCACAATACATGATGCATATCATGATACTTTTACACAGACACAATGTTCTAGCAGCGACATATTTACAAACAGATCACACACATCTTCTAAGCCGCTTCTCCTTCTGGGTTGTTGGGCTGGGGGGGCTGAAGCCTATCCCAGCTGTCATCCAGCGGAAGGCAGGATACACCGTGGACAGGTTGCCAGTCAATCACAGGGCAGACAGACAGACATACACATTCACTCACACCCAGGGGCAATTTAGCATGTCCAATTGACCTGACCACAAGTCTTTAGACTGTGGGAGGAAACCGGAGTACCTGGAGGAAACCCACGCAGACACGGGGAGAACATGCAAACTCCACACAGAGAGGACCCTGCTCACCTGGCCAGGGAAACAAACCCAGGCCCTTCATGCTGTGAGGCAACAGCGCTACCCACTGTGCCACCCATAAACAGATCAGTACATTCATTTGTATTCAACATTTCACATATTGTACTGCACTAAATTAAACAGTTAACGTTATGCTCTCATTTTTAAACAATATGCAGTTGGTAAAGGTTATTTAAGTACTGACAATATTCACAATCACAAATTTTCACAATAATGCTAAAATATTGTCAAATTGTCTACTATAGTTGTAATTTTTTTTACTGTTCGTGTTAAAATAATGGACTATTACAAGGCATTTATAATGTAGGGAAAACTTTGATTTAATATAGTAATGGCAAAATGCTGTGTGGCCTGCTGTGACGCAATGAAGATGTTGAGTTGTGCCATGTGTACCTCCATTAAAAACAATGGTTCCAAATTTTTGGATGCTGTGCGACGTGATGCGACATGTCGATGAGTGATGTGTCTTTGGTGATACCATTTGACGCAGTCAGATTTGAATCTTCTAAGAAGTTTGAATAACACTATTCACTTCCAAAGGAATAAAAATGTGTTAGAATGAATGCTGTATGACAACTGTACAAGCAATTGATCCCAAAATACACAAGGATTCTATTTATCCCTCAAAAGCGTCAAGTAATGCTGAGATTGATAACTGGTTCACCACATTGGTTTATCAGTCTACTCAGGCTTTAGCATAAACTTAAGTGTTCGTAAAGAACCCATTAACTGAGGTCCTCTTTAGTTCATCTAAAGAGCATGCACTGATTCTAAAATAGAGAATAAACAAGAATTGATGTTTTTTTCTTTGAAAAAATAATGTGAAGAATAATGAAGATTTTTTTAATTATTATTATTTGGTGGGTAAGTATTCTAAAAATACTCTCCTAAAATGTAAAAGTAACTGTATTTTGAATTTTCAAAATGTCACCTGGACTGAATAAAGATTCTTCATTTCTGTATTCTTAATACGTTTTCATAATAATTGCATGCAGTCAAATCCCACCCAGTTCTCTACCATTTGGCCTTGGTCTACTGATTGATTCATGAGCTCAGAGAAATTTACCTATAGCCACACATATATATTCGGTTATTTGCAAACACTGATAGTGTAAACATGCTGGTGTATACTGTTCTATAAAGCTGAAATTCATACTGTAGCAAATGAATTGGCAAGGCCACATAGATCTAAAATCACAGTAAAGCATGTGTGTGTACGTATAGCTCTTTGTGCAGGCCAAATATCTCCAGGCTGGTGGGAAACTTGTTAATGTTGTAGGGAGATTTGTTTATATGATTGAAAGAGTAAAGGCAAAAAGGTTTCATTTTGCTTCCTGATGTTTAGGGTTGTGTTTGCAAACAGTAATGGAGAAACTCCACAAAGATAGGAATATTAACTTGTGTGTGGGTGGGTGTTTAGGTAGGAGAGAGAGAGAGAGAGAGAGAGAGAGAGAGAGAGAATTCATTTTATTAGTATGATATATGGTGTTAGGTGCCTTATTTGCAATTGTTTGCTTGTTTTAAAGGAGAATTTTACTGATTAAAACAAAAAAAATCAGATTAATTCAAATGTTAAGATTAAAAATGAAAAAAATCTGTATTCTTTATAGTGGTGGTAATAGGAACCAAGGATTGTGATGTTTACAACACATATATAGCTGTCCAATTTACTGTCATAAACGAGTTAATCTGCATGTGTCTTAGTTTTGGGCCAAAACGTATTTTTAAAACTATGGTGTTTTCACAGTGTGAAGCATATTTTTTAAACATTTCATGTAATAGCTTTCTGAGAGAGGCTTCAGATGTCTGGTTCCCATCACTGCCACTGTGAAAAATTCTGACTTGGCAAGTTTCTCTAAAAGGGAGCATATCACGTCAAACCGCTCAAATGACTTTATTTACATCTTAATGATTTAACTATGAAGAATTTTTGAAAAAGGGGTGGAATGTCCCTTTAATCACCATAGCTTAAAGCCCACTGAAGATGTACAACAAATCTGCATAGACTAATGTGGCGTTACATTTTCCTTGAATCAGGATGTTTATATGCTTTATTTCGTCTCGCTTAAGTCATGAAATTAACACAACTCCGAAAGCAGCAGCGGCATCAAAAACAAGAAAAGTTATTCATTCATTTGAAATCGTTAAAGAAGCGCTTAAAACATTCAAAATGACCGTAACTGTGCCTAATTCAAGCATCCACACCACCTAATGAAACAGATATGACTCTCAGCGCGCGGGTATAAACCTGCCAGGCTCGGTCTGCGCATGTCTGCCCTTTTTTGGTAAATTAGTCAACGTCTTTCGTGTTAGCAGTTCAAAGTCTCTTGCATTGCTTCTATTTTTAATTCATTTTGTTGAGCATATGAACGTTATTCAGCGGACAATACGCTCGGCTACACCACGCTAGAAGTCATTCGAGCTGCCTGATTTAACTAAAAAAGAATTTGGGGGAAGAGTTTTTGGTTTTTTTTTTATCTCCTGTCTGTCGGTGTGAACGTGCCCTTCGCCCCTTGCTTTATCTCCGGACTGTAACGTTAGTGCGCCATTTAAGCCGCAGGCTAGCTGCTTTTTTCCAGAATACACGTCCTTTTAACAACTTTTTAGTGCCCGAAAAACGAAATTGGGATGTTTTAGTCCTTTGCTACCCGCGTTTTGCTGTCTTGAACGCTCTCTTGTGAACCAGAGGAGGGGGAAAGTTGGGCTCCCTGTCAGCGGCAGCTTTTAGCTTTCGTTTAGACCGCTAACACGGCTGTCTAGCTAAGTTAGCTTCTCTGACTTTACTCTGACTGCCCGTCGATACCGACAGTAAGCGGAAAAACGAAAGTCGTGAGCTGAAATGTGGATTCATTTGTCTGTTTATATGTAAGCTGTACCATAGTTGGTGCGAAGTGACACGCCAGAAAGATGACAAGTGTCTGACACGGGGTATGTCCGTCCTGTCTGACAAGCCAGTAGCTGCTGTCATCCGAGCGCGTTTGGACGCCGTGCTTTCACTGCTTAACGGACACGGAGCTGAACAGTTTGTTAACAAGTAATAAGGCTGGAGTTTTCTCTGTGCTTCGCTCAGTTAGCTGGAGCTCTGTAGTTTTAGAGGGCGTTCACCAGGGTCCAATGGCAGACGCTAACACTAGTTAACTAACTAGAGTTAACTAACTAGCTAGCTGCAGTCGAGCTTAGCTTGCGTCGTAATTACCACACGCAGGTCGTTGCGTGCAGCTGCCCGTCCGTCCAGCTATCAAAGCCGCTTATGTAACGTTGGCGATTCCGCATTCGACACCACTGCGAGCCGGCGGTTAGTCTGGATAGTGCAACAGCTCTGCCACTGGGGTCTGTTTTCCGTTTAAGTGGACCAAAGCGGCCGAATTAGCGGCTCTGTAAGTGCTTTTCTTATTGACACGTCACTTTGAAACAGTCTCGGTTTAGGGTTAATACAGCACTCGGGCTAAAATCTCCCGGTTGTTCGGGAATAACGTTACGCCATCCGAGCCTTTCGCAGCGCTGCTAGCCAAGTGACAAACATGCGAGGGAAGTAGAGGCAGAAGAAACTGGTCGGCTTTCAGGTGGAGGAGAAAAAAACCTTGGATTAAAATCCTGGAAATGAACTTGTGTACTTCGTAATTGTCAAACAGGTAAGCAGAGCTTCGTTCCTAGTCTCCCTCGTTGGGTGTATAAAAGGCAGCTATTGACATTCGGACGCGGGTTCATATATCCTGACTATAACTGCGCTTTATAGTTAGCTTTTAATAGCTTTAAATGCTCAGTGTCTGTAATGGCACCCATACCAGTATTGTGGCTAGCTATGTGAATAACGTTATAAGGGTAGGCTATTGCTGGATCCCATGCCCTTTGGTCTTCTGCTTCAGTCTGCATTTAATATACTACACTCCCTCAATACAGTGACCTGTACCTTATATGGTTAACCTATAGAAACGGCGGGTGACACTGACTTTGTAGGGGGGTAATTTCTCTTGCCCCCAAACGTTATCATAAATTAAGTTGTGCTGACTTCATAGCTTTGGTTTGGATGCAGTGGCCATTCGCGACCAACAGGTTGCACTACTGTGGAGGGCTAGTTGGAGGACTGTCTGGGTTTTTTTATTGTAAGATTTTTCCTTCCTTCAGCCTTTTCTGCACATCAACAGACGCTACAGTCCGTCCCCGGTTCGTGCGGATGAATGGACTGCAGTTAATGAGCCTTATGGGGCAGGACAGCATTTATCACGAGTTTATATGACGAAGGACATGGGGAGCAAAGTTGAAAAGTGAGGTAGATATAATTTTTTAAGCTAAGTCTAGCTGTGAGGAGTCATTTTATCTCTATGTTGTTATATTTGTGTAACATTCAGTCTGGCAAATGTGAATTTCAGATCTATCTGTCTATCAAAGAAATATTTTATATCCTCTCACTAAAATATTTATATTTATTTACAAGGTAGGAAATAAATCTGTAAGAGTGTTTTGTTTGGTTTTACTAGGAGACTTTTTTTTGCTCATTCTCAATATTTTACAGCTTCAGGAGATGGATCGTGGGCTGAAACACAGCAATAATCCAGACGAAAATCTGACTTTAGGGGAGCGTACCATGAGAGGCCAGTTGACAGACTTAACTGCCACCATGTTGACCACCTCAGCCTCTGGCAACATCTCAAACAGACTGAACGGCAGTAATGTTCAGAGGGAGCTCTCTATAGCAGGACCAGTCTCAATGGGACACAGCACTCAGGAGCCAGATGCTAAAGTGTATGGTAAAAACTTCACGATGCAGCACCAGCAAAAGCAGAAGGAACCACCAGAACTTAACCTTGGGGATAACTTTGCTCTCTTGGATGAGAGCATTGCGGACTTAAATCGCACCTCTACCTCAGCGAACTCCAGCGTTCAGGCCCCTGAGCCGTTCTCTTTTAAAATGGAGGAGTTTTCCCCTCTGGATAAGATCGGCTATGACTTTGGGCCCTATGGCCAGCCAGAAAAGGATGTGGATGGAAAGGAGAAACTGTTGGAAGAAAACACTCTGGACATCCTACAGGGTCTGGACCTGCCCAGCTCACCTCCGGAACTTAATGATTTCTATACGACAGAGGACACTGCCTTTCTTTCCTCCCTGGCAGTGGAGGACGCCTTGCTTGGAGACAGCAGCAACATGTTGAAGGATATTAAGCCCGTTGTCACTGGCAACAGCGGAACCTGTAAAAATGTGAACAGCAATGGGAAAGAACATCCACAGCAGATGCTGGAACCTGGTGTCAACATGCCAGTCATAAAGACGGAGAAGGACACTGACTTCATTCAGCTTTGCACGCCTGGGGTCATTAAACAAGAGAATGAGAGAAGGAGCTACTGCCAGATGTCTGGAATGCCAGGGCCCCATGGAGGGCCACTAATGCTGGGAGGTGTTGGTGGCATGGACAGGCAGTCGTACCACTATGGAGCCAGCACCTCCTCAGCCACGAGCTTACCTGACCAGAAGCCTGTTTTAGGCTTATATCCCCTACTGCCGACTGTTGATGGCTGGATTCGGGGCAATGGATATGGGGATGCAGGAATGCAGAGGCCCACCGAGGCGATGCCCCGGGCTTGTCCGCCCACCTACACTTACAGCAGGTAGGATGTGCAATCACTTTCTATTAATTTGAATTTGCACGCCTTGCTAAGAGGCTGCAGAGGCTTACACGTTTAAATCAAAGGGTTCAGAATAAACAGCTTTGGAAAATTTGCTTAGGCAAGAAAGTTAATGCAGTTTCTGTTTCTTGTCTAAACATTTTATAAAGCGTTTTGGATTAAAATTCCGCTCATGGCAATTAACATACATTTTTAGTGTTAGCAGATTCCCTGATGACATGATATAAACATTTATATGTTTTTTAGTGGTAATCTTTGACCCACAATGACTGTAGTCTCAGGTTTTATGTGATATTACCTCGCCAAAATTACCCAAAAGACTGTAATTTATTAAATTTGTTATAGCTGTTAAATTACAATAAGTTTTGTTCTCTTTACATTAAGCTTTGATCAGTGAATTGTCAGTTCAACTTAAACTCAAGCAGTGTTGTTGGAGCCAGTCCACACAGCTGTCACACGAGGAGTCTTCAAACAATGGATATTTGTCCCTATTTGCAGTCTTCATTTGTCAGTTTCTGTTAGTGTGTAGGGTGGGCGGTTTCTTGGCCTGGGAGGCCACGTGTGCAGCTCTGCTTCACTGCTGTGCCTGCCCAGCTCTTAAGCACAGACACATGAACCCCATGCATTTCTCCTCACGCCAGAATGGATCACACCATGAACTCATATACCCTTTTCTGAGGTGTTACAAAGATCACCAAGGCTTTTATTTTTTCAGAAATTTCCAAGGAACAGTACTGATCTCGGGTTAGCTCTGACTGGTCACATGCTATTAAATAGTTACATGTAGACTTATAGTAGCTGAGCTGAATGGTAAAATTTTGTTTCTACCACAATAGGGTATTGCAAACCTTTGCTGCAGCTAGCACAGGGTGCATAATACTGTTGTGTGTGTTCTGCGAAGCCAGAGAGGATGAAATGAGTTAATGTCACGAATACTTTGAGAATGGGACAATAAACTAGCATGCCTGCTTCTCTAATATTGTCCTGTCTCATGAGGTTGGGACCTCAGGCAAAAAAGAATAATGCTACAGCTTGGATTTAATTACAACAGAACAGACGCTGAATCAACAGCGCCATTTTTGCGTGGACAAGATGGGATATGTTAGAAACGCCATGTCATGAAGTTTATTATTATGGTCTCCTAGTTTTAGATCAAGCTAATAAAAAAAAAAAAAAGAAAATATTGTATTACAAATCATCTAAACATATAATGGGGTAGCCTGTTCATTGTTACTGTAAGGTTTGTATATTTTTATTTTTTCAGTCTTTTGCTAGAAAGCAAGTGTTTTGCACAGAAAGAGCTGACCGACCTTCCTTTGCTATTCCATCAAAGGAATAGCAGTGTTGAATGTTAACAGTGTTGCAGGGTAGTAGGAAAGCCAAGTCAGAGTTATGTGGGTCAGCATACTTTTCTGACTAAATCAACTTGGACTTGTCTTTGGACCGTTGCTGTGCTGCGTAAATCGAATAAGTTGTGGTTAAAGCCAATTGACTGTAGCTTTCCTTACATGTTATTGTAACATGTTCCTGATCCAGTATCACATTTTCACTGTTGACCTTGCTAATTTTATTTGGCAAAGTCAGAGCTTTTTGGCAAGACTGCGTGCCTGTGAGTGCATTTTCCTCCTGATCCCACATCGCTGATTTTCGACATGAGATGAGAAAAACTTTTTTTTTTTGATTGATTTGATTGATTAAATAGGTAAACATGCTCAGTAATTGAGGTGTATACTATTTCCTGTAATTACCATTCGGAAGTGGTTTATTTGAGTAACATGTGGACTTTGACAGATCAGAATCATATTTTATATGAGGATATATATGAGCATATTTGAAGAGAGCTAGGTTCTTCGTGGATGTCTTTATATGCTTGCTGTTCTCTCTTTATGCACAGTTGACATGTAGGGCTGGTTATTGTTAAAATGTTTTGGTATCTAAACCTTTTCCTGAACGATAATTATTTTGATAACTTTTTTAAAAAGTACAAACTAGAGGTGGGTGTGGCCTAAAGAAGAAGAAGTGTCAGTGTGTCTGTGGGTCTGTGAGGTATTGTAACTGGGTGTATTTACAGAGATTAATAAAGAAGTGCTAGTATTAATGCCATGCATGTTGAATGTAGACAGTCACTCTGCAGGCTAGATTTTGGAACAAGCCTGCTTACTGGCTCACAGGTGCTGATAAGACCTAGATTTTTAACCTCTTATTCTCCAGGGTATATTTT
This sequence comes from Pygocentrus nattereri, assembly GCF_015220715.1. Taxonomy (NCBI): domain Eukaryota; kingdom Metazoa; phylum Chordata; class Actinopteri; order Characiformes; family Serrasalmidae; genus Pygocentrus; species Pygocentrus nattereri. The sequence goes on along the minus strand of NC_051226.1, from coordinate 27,299,452 downwards.
GGTTGTTCCATCTGAATTTATGTCTGATTGGTCGTCGTGGGCCAGTTGAACGGCCCCCAAGGTCACCCGATCTGACCCCCTTAGACTTTTATCTTAGGGGTCATCTGATGACGGCAATTGTCTATGCAGTGAAGATACGAGATGTTCAGCGCCTGAAACTACGGGTACTGGAAGCCTGTGCAAGCATTTCTTCTGCAGTGTTGCTATCAGTGTGTGAAGAGTGGGAGGAGAGGGTTGCGCTGACAATCCAACACAATGGGCAGCACTTTGAACACATTTTATAAGGGGTCAGAAACTTGTAAATAACTCATGAAAGAATGAAGCTACGTTAAAACCAAGCACATTGGTTTTCTTGTGAAATTCTCAGTAAGTTTGATGTCACATGACCCTCTTCCCATTGAAAAAAAATAAAGTTGGATCCAAAATGCCCATCATGGTCACCACCCATCTTGAAAAGTTTTCCCCCTCACATAAATGTGCCTAATGTGCCACAAACAGGAATTTAATATCACCAACCATTCCCATTTTATTTGGGTGTATCCATATAAATGGCCCACCCTGTACACATATTGCTATATGCTTACAATTTACTGCTGAAAGCCAAAAATCTTAGACACTTTTTGTATTATTTTATAAAAATAATTTTTACAGAGCAGATCACTGAAGAGACGCCATCTGTTTATAGTTTATAGCCTGGATTTGCGGAAAAATGGGTCGACTTTCAGTTCACAAAAAATTGTGAGTTCAGGTTCTATAAGGGTTTAAAATTACATCACTCATCTGTTTGACTGGAAAGAAGACCGTTGCAGCTTTCATATAAAATTTGAAAGTTATATGACAAAGTGTGTTTTGGAACCACTGGTGGTCTCAATGAGTTTAAGAGGTTAAATAAGGTATTTTTGATGCTGTGGAGTAGGAGTAGGTGGTAGGACAAAAATATATCATGATACTTCAAGATATTTTCATGATACATGATATACATCACAATATTTGGTTTTCCTGAAGTTTGATATACAATATGAATATACAAAAATGAACAAAAGGCTATAAAAAACAGTGATCACTATTCAGTAGTTAACATATTTTAAGCAATTAAACTGAACAAATGATGCACTCTTTATGTGGTGAATAACTTTGTCATTTGAAACTTTGATGTTAGAAACACTTGAATAGTTTTTGAGATATTTAGATTATCTGTAAGTTTGCAGCTGTAGTAAAATTTGCTAGACTTAGCTGCCCCTGATTGAGTCCTGTGATTAATTTACACATTTGCACTGTTACTTGTAATGAGGAAATTTAATTCAAATCTGTGTCCATCAAGCGGATAGACGCAATTGAATTTCAGGAGTCAGACATAGTGGACAGCTCTTCATAAGCAGAGTTGATCTGATTAGCTGACCGGTCTCAGTGTTACAGTTCTTCAGAATGATGTAGGGCAGTTTTCTAAACATAGGTTAAACCCAGCCTTATGCTGTAGGGGTCAATCCATAAGGGAATCCCTTTGTTTCTCATATGCTGATTGAGCTTGTTAGTGTCCTATGTTTAGCCATGCTTACACAGATAACTTTGCCCAATGCTGATGGTTATAAACTGAGACTCAAACACAGATGGTGCAGTGCTTCAATAGGTTATACCACACTCTGCAGCATATCAAGTTAACAACCCCTCCTTTAGAATAGTTGTGTTTGTTTCAACTTGTTCTTCCATCTGCGAATCAAAGTAATGGAATTTCCTGCAACAGGACCGAATTCTAGGAGCTCTAAGATGCAAGAATATTTTTTTTTTTAACCCACGTCATTTCGGGTTTATATGTCAGTATGCTGTTTTTTTTCTTTAATGTACTGTTGGATGTAGGACAGGAATGCATAATGTTATCCTTGACTAGCTCTAATTTATATGTTGATTCCTCACATTAGGCTTCTGCAGTAGGCCTGTACTGAGATCAGGAGTCAGTTTCTCAGTAGACTTCAGCATTGATAACTACTGGATTTGTCCATTGTATCCACTTCGCTCTTTGCATGTGCAGCCAGTGCAGAACAGATTATGGTAAGGATGAGGTTTTCATAGACCTAAAAGACACTTGATCTTCCTTCTGTTTTGTTTTGCAAGATTTGCAAATTGCAGGATTGTATAGATAGCAGAATATTCAGTCCTGAAAACAAGTATCAGGCGAAAACAAGTATAGGACACCGTTGTGCCCTAGTATCGATTTTAGTCACCATGAGTTCCGCTAGTGACGTATAGAACCTATGCATTCTGCTTGGAATTAGTTGGAGTGCAGTTACTGCTCTCACATGTGGGTTTAACCTACTTGGTGGTACAGTTACTTGAGGTTGAAGTATAAACCCTTGGTGGTTTTTCTCCAATGAGAAATGCGAAGTTATCATCGAAATTTTATAAATGGTAGCATGTAGCCTCTGGGTTACTTTAACTGCTAAAACCACATCTGTCATGACACCTCAGACTTCTCTTAAGAGCATCTAGTAATACAAATTACTTCTGAATGTATTATATGTTCCTATGCCCTTGAAATTGGACAGTAGTTAGCCTGTAATTAGTTTTCTGTTTTACTGTTTGTGATTACTAAAGACTGATAACTTTAGGATAACACAGGCAGGCCTGCTTTCTATAGTGGTAACATTTAAAATTGAGAGTTTTAGATCAACTGAGGAAAAATAAGTTTGCGACGGGAAGTAATATGAATTTTGAGTTTCAAGATTAGGATTATAGAGACTTCAAATATATTGGATATAGATGTATGCAAAATTATCCTTAAATGTAAATTTTACTTCCACTGTAAGTGTTGTGAATGCTTTTATAACGCTTGTTACATGGCGTTAACAATACATTGCAGAAATTGGCAATATATGTTGATAACATAGGACATTGTATGCCCATCAAGTAATTAAAAGAGAAACTAAGCATGGCTGTCTACAATGTGACAGGACTTTTTTAGACTTTTTTCAATTATAATTTAATTAGTAATTGGTCAACTGAAAAGTCAGCTTGGAGCCCTGTTACTGTCATATGTACTGTGTGAACGAATGTTCCTTTTTTTCCAGGGCACTGCTTTTTAACTGAAATAAGTGCATCACGTAATGCTAAATTGCAGCGTTTGTTTCTGTTAAGACCCATGTGTAGAACTGCAGTCAATTAGCACTACTAAACACTAGCCTGCTGTTTAATGTTTAGGATCAGTCAGTGTGATTTTAGCCTCAGTGTTGTATGATAATGTGTCAGTGATCCAAATAAGGTCTAAATCAGGGTATTGTAGTAACAGAATTACAGACACTGTTTGAAGTTCTTAAAGACGGTTTTAGAGTGTATCCTGTTTCAATGACTGGTTTTTAACGGTTTAAGATGATCATTCAGAGTGTTATTTAAATGCATTGTGGTGCGCTGTGTGTATATGTAGTGTTTGAACAGGGTTTAGTTTCAGCTTAAAGAAAAACCCAAAATAAATAGAGAATGCGGGTTTCATAACATTCAATTTTAGTCCATTGTGGTCTGGTTTTAACATGTTTATCTACAGTGCCCTGCTGTCTTATTTCACCTCTGTTTACCCAGATCTGGTCACGCATAATTTACTGTGGATCTTGGTTTCGATGTTCTGCGGTTGCTGCAGTTTTCCTCATTTAAAGAACAGATGTGTCGACCTGATTATATTTGTTTTGTACTGTGCCTTTAGTTGACTTGTTTCATGTTACTATTGAACTGCTTTTGGCACTCAGTACTCCAAAGTTGTTCCCTTCGATTTTCAGTTTTTAAGCTACTTTCACTTTTTCAGTGCTATACAAATTTTGACTCATCGGATTACATGGACTGAATGGCAGAATCTCAACCGCAGTGCACAAATTGTATATTTACAGGCATGCCTCTGTTTAAAGAAGGTTAAAGTGCAACAGATGAGCCCTCTGTAACTCCTCCATCTTCCTTCAGCCTTTTCCTGGCATACTGCGGTTCTGGTCTCTGCCAGCCTCAGCCAAGCACCAAATTTATGCAAACAAGCATAACTGTTTCTTCAACCCTGCTTTGCAAGTATTTTTCTGTATTTCAGTGAGACACGTAAGTTGCTTATTGCAACAGACTGTCTGATTACAGGATGGTTTGGCTTTGAACTCTCAAAGCAATCTTCCAATCAGATGTAGGTAAGGAACTTTTTGTACCCTTCGTTTCCTTCCTATAGCCTGCCCTGAAAAAATCTTCTCAGAAGTCAGTGGGTGACCCCTTTTTTCTAAAAGAGCATTTGTGTAGGGATTGCTATCACGATCGACTGTTGTTGAGTAATTAAGTTATCGACAGATATTTTTTATACTTAGACTGAGTTTCAGATAGGAGAATTAAAAGGGCACATTATAATCAATATAATCATCAGAACAAATTCGAATCAGTGTTTTTCTTTTTGTAATCAATTTTAATATAATTATCATGACAGCCGTAGTATAAAGAAAGGCATAGTCACCCAATGCAGAGCGTTCTTTAAAATGGTGGAATGTAACCCACCCTGGAGATGCTGGCAGGCATCAAATAGTTTAGCCTAATTATGATTGTCTCTCTATAAGGAGCTGTGCCAACCAGATTTCTGCTTGGACATGTTTGTGATGTTCAAGTTTTTGGTCCGTTTTTTGGTGGAGGAGGAGCGATACTGTAAATGGGATCAGAGCCAGTTGGGCTAAAAGTTGCAGTTTTACCCCCAGGCTGTTGCTTTTCTGCCTTTTTATGGTTCCCTTTGGTCACAGATTTTTCAGTGGCTTTTGGTATGGGAGCATTATTTCCTTTGAAATTTGGCATATGCATCCCAAGGAAATCTTATCTGCACGTTAGCATATTTGTGTCGCAGTCAAAATGTTTATTTTTTCAGCTGAACACACAGTGAACTTGCAGATGTGTTGCATATACAGTGGATCTTGTTGAAAGCACAGTCTTAGACCATGCTTTTACAGATGGCCTCCGGTTTCAAAGAAGAGGTGAAATCTGGAGATATAAGGCAGGGAGTGGAACCCCACTGAAAATACACTGTTAGACATTTTAAGCAACAGATTTCATTATCAGTTTCAACATAGACCAGTGTTTTCTGGTACATCTCTCTCCATCACCATATTGTCATCATTTTACTCAACTTTTAAGATAAGTTTGATGTAGTATTTAAACACTGTTACAGAAATGTGTTTACATTGGCATAGTTGAATAAGGAGAGTTCAGTACATGAAACTGACATACCACCTCAACCAGTGTTGTCCCCTCCCTCAAATGCAAATCCCACATATGCAAAAGAGGGCAGTAAAATGTGCCTAAAGATGTTAAATTATTGTCGTCTCATTCATTTTATGCCATGCCCCCAAAATTTACACATGTCTGTTCATGTTCTTGGCCAGCAGGTGCTGTGAAGAAAAAATAGCTAACAAAGCAACAGCAATGAAAATGGCAGACTATGCATAGAAATGGACAGTTCCAGTCTAAGGCGTTCCAGTTCTGTGGCACACTTCATACCTCTTCCAAGGCATCAAACTGTCAGCAGGCATGGTTGATGTTCCTGTTCGGCAGCTTCTCAATCAAGTGTTGCATTCCATCTTAAATGCTACAGCTTGTACAATGCAACTGCTGCACCATTTAAGGTGGAACAAAAAATTTACAACACAAGCTTTAACAGGATCCTGGACAACTTTAATATAGTCATTAGTTTGCTCTGTCCATTTAACTCCCAACAGTTTCTTGAACCTTGCACGACATCAAGCAGGCTTTGACAGTGAAGAGAGGGGCAGCTCCAACTTTATTACAACCCCAACCGCAACCAGTAAGTAGCTAGCCATGCAGTGTGAAGGGTACAGAAATCTTGGGAAGGGTATGAAAATCCCGCCTGGAATGCCAGATTACATCATTCATATCAGTGGTTCACTTTCCAGCTGTTTATCATTTACATCAGCAGTATTTTCTCCATCAAATGTCGTGCACTGATACCTTTCAGATGATATGACAAGGTGGCTGTAAATTTTTTTGTTTTGCTGTATGTAGTACAAATGAGGAGCATTCACCTTTTTTGGCTGTGGCCTAGCTTTTGAAATGCTGTCATGTCAGTGAATCCTTTGGGAAGAGCTTTTGTGGAGGGGATGCAGCTGTAACTCGTTGGTTTGAAGATTGGAAGGATGGAAGAGTTAAAGTGGCAGTAGGGTGCACAGTTTTTCCTGTGTCAGCAACAGTGGTGACAATATTTAGCATTTGATACTTCTTTTTTCATACATTTCTTTTTTACACTGTATAAATTTTTGAAAGTGCATAACATTTTGTACCCAGGGTGAAGGTTTTGTTTTGTAATGATTAACATAATCTGCGCAAAAGCCTATTTTATAACTTTTCTGCCAGCCTGGCATGACAATGCAATTTGAGTGCCCATTAGCAGATGACCAAACCTACCAGTCCAGATTGTATACAGTAACCCTACTGGCACTAAAACATAGCCCAGATTATCACATAATTCATTGTTTACTTTGAGGGTCCTGCATGTTTGAATTGGTGAGAAATGTTCCTCACTCACACTTGCATATTATGTACTCTCTTTCTCTCTTTGTTTTGTCTCTCTGACCATTTGCTGTTCTTTTTCGTTCATGATTACTGTCAGGACTACTGACCATCCCTCCCTTTGCAACACAGCATTAAAAGAAATTAACTCTTGCTGTGACACACTGCTGGAGATTTTCCTCTAATGTCTACCATCTTCTATGTAAAACCTTTTCCTCGCCTGGGAAAGGAGCTTTTCATCCACTAATTACATTCCACTCAGCTTTGTTTTTCTCCCTGCCAAATGGCTTTTTTTTTCCAGACCAAAATTAGTTCTCCACTGTTTGCAGCAGAAGTAGGAAGTAGGTACTAAATTGCTTGTGCTGTGGGAAAGCAGTCTTTAAATTAAGTCTAAAAAGAAAAGGTGAAAATGGTTCCATCAAAACTGCTTGTTAGTAAGAATGGTCTGTAGGAACACTGACATTTCTTACTGATGTATGACTGTATGTTGGTTATTATCTTGGAAGTCAAAAGAAATTACTGCATCCGTAAATCAAAATGGAATACTTTTGTACTTTTGATATGAACAAATTGTTTTAAACTATATTGAGATTTAATCTACAAATGTGCAATACTCTGTACAACAGGACAAATTACAGATTTTTTTTTAAGACAGGTCTCCATAGCATAGGTTGCTAAGGAGAGCCACTGAGGTCTTGTGAGCACTTGTGATTACCACTTAGGACTTCCTCTCAGAAAGTCACTACTTTTCGTGATATCTGCTTAGTCTATATGATATGCTCTATACTGTTACATTAGCAGAAGATCCACCATGTCTTACAAAGCATTAAACATTAACCAGCCTATGATGTGTCTGCGTCATGTGCTAAATTACCCAACTCTGTGATCTGTGTTCAGAACATAACAGATGAGCTTAATATCCGTTGGTCATAAATGAAATGATGTTAAAGGATGCAGTGAATTGCTGAAATCCTATTCTGGATGCATCCAGTGTTTTTGGCATTGTACATGACAGTTATTTTCTATGCTTATTTGTTAATGTTTGAGAGTTCCTACCTCTGAATAGCCAGAATCATTGGAGGGTAATCTGAGAGAAATGAAATGTATTGTGTTTACTTAGTGGTCTACATGTCTTTTTTTTCCGTTTATTAGAGGTTGTATGGTGTTGCTTCCCTGAGGATCAATGCTGTGTTGTCCTACTACTGTAATTAAGAAAGAGCAAGAATTTCCATACTAGCTTTGAAAATATGGCAGATCAGTACATGTGCTTTTGCAAATACAGATTTGTATGTACAGTACTGTGCAAATGCTTTAGAAAATTATATGTAAACATCAAATTAACTGAGCAGTGTTTATTTGCTTAGGAATACTAATATTACAATAAATTCAAAATAACATTAATACAGTAAGTTAACCATTTCCAAACCTCTCCTTTTGTTAGCCCAGTATTGTTTGTAGTTGCCATCTAAGACCTGGTTTGACTAATCAGCCCTCTATTAAATTAAATCACTTGTGCTGGTTGTAGATTTGAATAAATTAATGAAATAGCTTAGGGCATCGAGAAAAAATCTGGAACCAACCCTGTGTTTTTCAAACAAGCTTACAAGATACACTATACAGCCAAAATTAGGTGGACACCCCTCCTGTTTTCTGAGGTCAGGTGTTTCAGCCACATCCATTGCTAACAGGTGTACAAAATCGAGCGTATAGCCATGTAATCTACATAGACAAACATTGGCACTACAGCTTTCATACTGAAAAGCCTAGAAACTTCAAATGTGGCACTGTCATAGAATGCCAACTTTCCCACAGGTCAGTTTGTGAAATTTTCTCCCCTGCCAGGTTTGCCGCGGTCAGTAACGGTAAGTGCTGTTATTGTGAAAAGTATGGAGTCTAGGAGCAATAACAGTTAATCCACAAAGTGCTAGACTATGCAAACTCACAGAGTGGGGTTGGCAAGCGTGGAAGCTCATAGTGCATAAAAATCGCCTATCCTCTGTTGCACCACTCACTACAGAGTTCCAGACTGTCGCTGGAAACAACGTTAGCACAAGAGCTGTGTGTTGGGAGCGTCATTAAATGGATTTCACTGGTCAAACAGCTGCACACAAGCCTAAAATCACTATGCACAGTGCCATGTGTTGGCTGGAGTGGTATAAAACACACCACCACTGGACTCTGGAGGAGTGGAAATGTGTACTGGAGTGATGAATCAAACTTCAGTATATGGCAGTCTGATAGACGAATCTAGATTAGATGGATACTAGGAGAACACTGGCTACCGGAATGCATAGTAACAGTGGTATGGTGGAGAAGGGATAATGGCGTGGGGTTGTTTTTCAGGGTTTTGGCTAGGCCCATTAGTTCCAGTGAAGCTTAAAGTTAGTTCTGCAGCATACTTTATATTAATGCCCATGCTTTGGGAAGAGGATGTCCAGCATGCTCATTAGGTGTGATGTTCAGGTGTCCACATAGTTTTGACTGTAGAGTGAATAAACTGAGATGTTCATGCAGTACTTTATGTAATTTAGGGCTGTGTGGTATAAAAATAAAACAGTTGGTTATAGTAGCAAAAATTACAAAATTCACTCCTGTGCAAAGTGCAAAATAAAAAAAATACTGATGGCTATTTACAGCAGAACTGCAGGCATATAAAAAAACAGAAAGCATGTCCTGAACAGTTATTTTTCAGTAGGCACAAAAATGACAAAACCAGTGAACATATTTTTAATATCTTAAAAGTTCCAAATGGTGATACAGTCTTGTTGTTCGAAACTGCTGTATTACTGTGTGACACCACTATAATAAATATAAATAATTTATTTTTGAGGTGTGTTTTGTAATTGACTGTATAGCAGAGCACACATGGGAGCAGGAGAGAGCACACCATGCAATAATATTAGACACAGCTCCTAATGCTACAATAGCAATACAGTAATTACATCATTTGTGCAGTGTGCATGTAAGGTAATTTGATCTGTTCTGTTATCACAGTGATGCATTTATGGAAAGAGATCATCAAGATAATGAAAGTATTATAGTTTTTATATTTTTTATATTGAAAGTGCATGATGCTCATCAGTGACTGCAGTCCAAGTGCTAGACATTAAAAATTTCTGGTACCTCCAGCTTTTTCGTGTTGTTGTCAGCTAAGAAGTTTGCATCCTGTCCCTGGGAGCTGAGTTTGATTTGCACTGATGTCACAAGCATGGGTAGCCAGGATGTCCATGCTGGAAAGCATTGCTCAATCTGTTGCTCCCTGTTGATTCAGAATGATGCTATCCAATCAGTTAGGTATACAACTGTCCTACAATATGTCGAAGGCAGAGGACTCCAAAGCAATCATGTTATATTGACTGTTTAAAAGAATGATCGTTTGCAGTATAAAAAAGATTCTTGTTTGTTATAAAACCTGTAGAGAACTTGATTAACTTACAGATTTATATATGATTTATGGAAAAAAGGTAGTTATTTCTGTTTTATATTAACTAGACTGATCTAAGCGAGATACACCTGAAATAATTTCAATTGCCAAGCACTTTTCAGTTGTCATTCAAAATGTTTATAACACAGTATTATATCATGTATGGGGAAAAATACCTGAGTGTATGTACATGAAGTCTTTGGCTCTGGGATGTTCTGTTTTTTCTGACTCCTGACAGCAAATACTACAAGCATAGATATTATAATGGAGCCTCTGTCATTTTGGGCACTTCCCGCACATAGCAGATCACCTGTTCTTTCATTTCGCACAGCCTGCACGTACACTTCGTCTTCCCCGTCATGCCTTTGAACGTGGCTGGTGGGTGGATGTAAAGCAAGTACTGTATATGTGAAGGATGGTGCAGGTTGCAGCTCTGCCATTTTCAGCTGACCTCTTTTCTACTTCCTGTTCTAACTTCTCACCTGACCCTTCTATGACACACAGAACTTTTTTTTAAGATATGGGGGGTAATGCACAGAAGGTGTGGGTGTTGTTATTGTTCAGTGCCTTGTGTTAAACTCATTAATAATGTGCATGCCTAAGTTACCATTGTACCTCCTGCAAGTAGTGTTGATTAAAAAGGCCTAGTTAGCACTGCTAGACCATTCAGTCCTTTTAACCACAACTTTGATAAACCATAGCTTTAATTGTGTGGACGGTACCCTGACTGGCCACTTCAGTAGGTCCCCATGTCTTGCATCTGCTCTCATTGTTCACTTAATCATGTTCACTCACCATGTGCGTTCTTTCTTCACCATCGATGTCCATCGATGAAAAATGTAATTGTGACTGCATTAATAAGTCTACCGAGACCTCCTCTTTGAATTGGTCCTTGTAGGTATATTTTTTTATTGTGTTGTTTTTTTGATTTCTCAATTTCTGAACTGTTTAAGACTGTTCAGTACTATTAAATGTACTAAACAAACAACTTTCAATGCTGAAATAATTACCCTGGTTGCTAGTTAATAGAATGTTGTGGTGGTGGGAGTAGATTACAATCTATCTTAATGCTGTTTTTGTTAAATGATAGATTACCTGAGAGTATTTGCATGTCACACTCTGCGTAGATGTGTAAAAAATTTTCTGAAGCTTATTGTTTTCCCTATTTTACCACATTTTGTCCTAGTATCTTAAGACCCATAGATTTTATTAAAAGAATAGAAGAACATTAGCAACATGTATGTTGCCTCAACCTCATTTGTTGTCTTTATAAGCTCATGTTGATTACAGGTGTGTAACTGCTTCCAGTCTCTCTGCCTTTAACAGGCAGGGCAGCTAAGGACATAGGCTTCCTGCAATTTTCTGCACTTCCTGAGGGCACGCCAGGTGGCTATGTGGCAGCTCGCCTGCTCTTCACATGTGCTCTTTTTACTAATGAAAATGCTCTCACATAGGTGAATCCAACATTTACTGTTTTTTTTTTTTGGCTAGCTTATAACCAGATGTTAAAGCTGTTATTTTATCAAACGTTTCCAAAAAGACTTGTGTTTGTCATGTGCAACATTTTAAAACCACCGGACGTCTATATAAGACCAATTTTAACAAGGTCCCATACTGCATCTTCTTAACAGCATGTCCACGTGAGGGAACATTTACTACTGTCGCAAATTCTGGCCAGATGTGGGACATTGCATAGGAAGTGGGGGTGTGTATTTGTTACTAACCTGCCACTCCTCATTGGGCGTGCTTTATTTAACTATGGCAGATATCCAAGAATTTGAAAATTGCATCCTTTTCCGTTGAGGCATGTAAGTATAGCAAGGGAGTCTTCAGTCTCCATGGTTTTCAAAACTACACAGACATATTTTGACTTTTTTTTGCATGTTATGTTTACATTTTTGCCAGAAAGTCTGCGTAATTTTTCTTTTTGTAGTGTTAATTTTGTGTTTACAGGGGAAGACTGTCCTAAACTACTTTAATCTGTTGCCACATACAATAAACAGTGTGTTTTCGTCAGCTTTTCTACAGCTATAATGTGTTAAATAAAGGGTAATCACATAAAAGAAAGAGGGAAATGGCACAATGTTCGCCGGTTCCCTCACCATTTGTCTGCTTTAGCGCTGAGGACATGTCAGATAGTAATTGAATTGGGTTCGCTCTGAACAAGCCATGAAATCTTTTATTGGTGCCCTGTGGCAGAGAAAAGGAACACCATTTACTTTTAGTCAAGTTACTTCTTTGCAAGCTGCAATGACTCAGCATGTCAGAAATGGCTTGTAAATGTCACTTATTGACATACATTGTGGACATCTGTGATGGCATACTGCTTTGATCATGCCAGGCCCCTCTCTCATCTCCTTGTTGCATTCACATGAAGCTTTGAGGTACCGGTAGGGACTACTGTTTAGATGCCTCAGTCACTCTTGGTCATGCCTTACTGTTCATCCACTATCAGTTTTCTAAAATGTAGGCTCAGGCTATTTTCCTGAGAGGGCTGCGCTGGTTGCAATGCTATACTCCAGTGCCACAGCGTTTGTCTTGCAGTGTGTTCCCCCTTCTGTTTTGTATTTAATGACAGGCCAACATCCATAATTAGCTCTGAACTTTGTAACATATGTACACTATTTCATAATTTGCAACAATGATGTAGATCACAGATCTATGATGCTTCAATTAGGTAGTAATATGGACCTTTTGACATTTTTGCACTAGTTTATTAATAGTTCTCTTTTCTTTTGAACATGTTATAAATCAGCTGTCATTCCAAAAATGTCAGATCTATTTAATTGGTTTTAATACACAAATTTTCCAAAGAACAATCTTTCATTGAACAATTTATGGAACTAAATTTATGCTGTTTTTATGATATATATATATATATTTTTTTTTTACATAAAATATTATTTTAACACATTCAGTTAATATTTAAATAAAACCAAAATACCAGGGTTTATATGGATCATGGAAATCCTGGAAAAGTCATGGAAAATAATGCTGTAAAAATTAAGGAATTTCCTGGACAAATTTCCACCATGTGGTTCATCATTTCATGACATTTGCAGCACTAAAGAGACTAGATCACAAAAAGCACTTAGATGCAAAAAAGACTGATGCATCTGCATGTGGACCAGCTGTACTGACATGTTGTTAATATGAATCTTAGCTAGGATGTGTGTGTTGTTTGAGATGTTTTGACATACAAACAGTGCAGAAGATGAGTTAGCAGGCCAAATGTGAGAGGAAGAACACACCTCTGCTGTTTCTCACACAGTGCTTCTATACTGTGAGTCAAGCTAGCGACAGAAGCAATAGCGACAGAAGCACTGCTGTAAATGCTAACATGTTCGCTTCAGGTCCACAGCGCTTTGTCTGCATAGTGGCGGCTAAATAAACATCACATGCTGCAGTTACATTAAGAAATGACAAGCTAACTGCTGAGGTACTCTCATTATTTGTTGTTGACTATTATTTGTTGTGCTCTGGGGGCTCAAAGATGTGAACTGACTCTTGTTACATCCCTCTTATAAATACTGTAAAAATGCCTTATAAAGTCACTGACATTGCAGATTTGGACAGGACTAAAATGACTCAGTAACACATACATTACCTCCCTAAATGTATTAACTCTCCACAACATTTAAAACTAATCCCTCCCGAACAACACTAAACCAGTTCACTGGCTAAAATATATATATCTTTGTTATTGGTAATTAATTTTGAGCTAAATGTAATGAAATTGAGAATGATGTCCACCTAATCATGATGTGTGTGCATAACGTGTCTGTGTTATGTGATGTCATTACGTTATGACAAGACACTAAACCACTCTTGATAAATGAAACCAATGGACGTGTTTGCAGTGGGATGACTGAGGAGTCAAATGAATTAACGCGCACGCTCTGTAATTCTGGAACATGAATGTGTAGAGCAGAGTGACGGATCTGTTCTCTGTTGGTGCCGAGATCCGTACATTGGTCAGATTTCAATTTCACTGGCATTCAGTCCAGTTAAACTGTATTTTGACTTACTTGCTAATATGTAATTATTAAAGTAATATTTAGAAATGCATGTCTTTTTCCTCTGAACAGTTGTCTGCTAAATCACTGCTAGGCGGTTACTGATAGAATTCAGTATCATGGGATGTCACAGCATCATGCTGTCAGGTGCTAATAAACTTTAATGTTAATTTAAACATTAATTATGTATGATACCATGAGTGAAGTGGACAAAATTAAATGTTCCTTATCTATCAAAAATGGCTAAATTTATCACAAAAGCAGGAAATGGTATGTTAGCATCATGGTATACCAGTATAGTTCAGTCACCCAGCACTATGCTAAATATTTGCCGTAGATATTTTATTTTATGCCATGGAAAAGTCACGAGAAGTCATGGAATTCCATTGTTGAAAAGGTGTACAAACCCATAACCAGTGTTTGATTGTGCCAAGTGGGGCTGTGTGATACTGACGTAAAATGCAAAGTCAGATTAATCTGTTGGATATCGCGATGACGACATGAGAAGCAGTGGGTCTGGCGGGTTGTGACACAAGTACAGACCTTCTTTGTGAACACAGATATAACTTAGCTCTCCATTAAGCAATTAGCAAAATGTAAAATTACAAAAGCACCATTGCCCCATGAATACTATTGTGCAAAATAAAAAGAAAATACGCTCTCACAGCTGCTTATATCAGAACTGCACATTTTTTGGTCCTGAAAGGCTGAGAGACGGTCAGCATTACCTTGACAGCTTTTTTATAAAGGCTGTAAAAACAAATGAATGTATTTATTTTTTACAAGAATGAATAAATATTTTTTATTTATTTCTCTTTATCAAATACATGGTGACAGTAGTATTATTATTATTATTATTATTATTATTATTATTATTATTATTATTATTATTGCCTCATTCACACATAAAACACAGTGATAGTTGTGAGAGAAATGCTAATGTTTGGAGCTCTAATGTTTTACAGGCTTGTAGTTTAGGATGTCACAGTTGTCAACCACATGGGAGCAGGATTCAGTCCCAGCCCAGAGAAGCACTTATTAGGCTTCTAACAGTTTGTGCCAGCAATATAATGATGTATCTTTCATGCGGCATGCGTGAGGTTTGCTCTGTTCTGTCGTCACTGCTCTTAACAATGGTTTTATTGTGGAAACTTGTGTCACAATAACTATAAAAATACAATTTATCCAGCAGCGCTAATGTTCAATAAAAGTAACATGATATTGAGCCAGGGGCTGATGTCATTTTTTGGGAGGTTCGCTAGGAAGTGTCATGTCCCAGAGACATTGATATTGTGAGAATGATGACCCCCACCTACTCTTTTTCATTGTAGACAAACCATTAGAAAATTACCCCATGGCCACAATCAGAAGGAAATCACCCACAAAACACCGTTTTCTAACTAAATGATGTAAGCAATAACGTTAGTTATAGCAATGGACAACATACCTTGGGCAAAAGTAAAGCTGGCTTATTCGCCAGTGCTGCATTATTTAAGAGAAAGTTCTAAGAAGAAGCTGACGAATACGAAGCCACAGTGAGTAAAAGCTAATTTACCAGAAACTTACTAACTGCTAGACTTCGGTGAATGAATGATTGAATATTATGTTTTTCATAATTCTTCATAACACTTGTATGCATTTATTTAACTATGGTCTACTAGTTGCTAGTTGGGTGGGAGTAGCTCCGCTTCTCACCATCAGAAACAGTGGAGCAAGCTAAGACTGTATACATAAATGGGATGCTGAAGCATATTCGCAACTGGTGAAGTCATGTGTTATGATGCAATTTAATGGTTCTTCACCCTTCTCAGTGAGCCTTAGTTTCCAATGAAACTAAACTTTAGTCCTGCAGCTCTTTGAAGTGTCACTTGAATAAAATATGCCATGTCTCTTGGTAATACGCACCCTGATTTTAAAAGGCAGTCTCCTGAAACTTATCACATATAAATGTCTGTGGTTTCTGGTTATTCAAGGGTTATTCAACATTTACTTTCTGAACTTTTAATTGTGTACCAGAACGTTTCTTATTCTAAGAGGTCCTTACTAGAATTGGAAGCGAGAAGTGTGAAACGCATTGTGTTCAATCATTACCTCACCTTTTATTAGAGTCTACGATATTATTATAATATTGTGTTAATAAAATGTTTAAAGATAAATTTAAAGGCACTGATTGTCATTTTAATAGTAATAATGTTTGTTGGTTTTGGTTATACGTTTTGTGAATTTCTATTTTTTGGAAAATGGCACAGCAGTCTTTTCTGGAAGCTTGGCTTAATGGACATCAGTGTCTTACTTTGGCTTGCCTTTGACTATTCAGGGTGACATTTGAAGCTTGTAACAGACATTCAGCTTGCATATTTTTACTTTGTATGCTTTATATGTTTTTTCCTTCAGTAAATAGTTCGGGCTACTTCTGATTATTACTGAATATGTATGGCTTTAAGGCATTTATTTCATATACACAATTTGTGACTGCAAACAGACATGATTCTGTGGCTGTATTTCTTCCAATAATTCAGCCTGAACATTGTAACACTGCTGTAAATTGAGGTTTGAATCAAGATCCCAAGGCTAAGATTTCAGACTTGCTTTAACATGCAGCTGTTTAATTTGTATGTTTTGTACTCCAGCATACCTTGAATTTGAGATGGAACAATAACAGAGTGTTAGGGTGCATAATTTTAACTTTAATTCAAGAAATGTAACTAAATTGGGTGAACAGAAAATTTGACTTGGTAACCATTAGAATTTTTGAAAAGAAAAAAAATGATAAAAACATGCCTCCATGCAGATCATTCAAGGTAAGATTCAACATTGTGTTCCACACCAGTTTAAAAAAATGCTACTCAGTCATATTTCGGCCAAACGCAAGAGTGCTGTTTCTTTCTTCTCAGTGAACATTCAGTGTTTCATTGGCAGCCTTAGTGGAAAGTGGCGGTAATGAAAAATGGGCTGGGGGGTGGGTTTGCTAATGACCCTTTATTGGTCAAAGAGAATGAACATAAACACAACCGTTAGCATAGGAGGAAGTGGACATGCCATGTCTTTGGATTTGCTGTTAGTTACTCTCCACACACCCCAGCCCCCCAAACCCCAAACTTGGATAATAATAGCGAACTTATAAATGTGATAGTAGTAATACATATCGTTATTACTTTTTTATCTGTCCCTAAGCAGCACTTACATTTGTAAAAATCACATGATTAGGAAAACAAGGCCTGCTTTTAAAATGCAACAGTTTCTCTCCGGCGACTGAAAAGTCCCCCTCAGACTGCCGTAGCTTTGCTTAGAGGAAGGGGTGGGGGGGTAGAATATCTTGCATGTGTGTGTCTGGCTGTCTCTGGGTAGATGAATCGGATAATCCCATGATCTGCATGACCTCCTTTATTCTGCATGCGTGTAGCGGGACGCCATTGGTTGAGGCCAGGAGTTTGTGAGCACAGCCCCAGCCACAATGTGAATATTATATAACCACCTCCGCTCTGTGCAGAGAGTGGGCAGAGCAAAATGGAGTAAGGGAATGACAGAAGGACGGGAAGGGGGGGTGTGGGGGCAGGGCTTGGCAGCTAAAGGGAAGAGCAGCCCTGATGTGCTCTCACAGTAAGAAGACCCATGAGAACACATTTCAGGCAAACACTGAGCTGAATAACCTAAGCTCTGCCTTCAGGGGATGTTGCAGGCCCATTCTTTATCCAAAAGCATCAGCAGATGAGAGGTGACTGCAAATTACAGGGAAGTTTTTGGTTGCATTTTCTTGGTTTGTAGTGTCTGTCCAAACCCCAAGCACTTGTTACAGCTGTGTAGGGTTGAGCAATGAATTGTTCTTAAATTGAAATTGAGTGTAATTTTTAAATCACAAAATAATTTGAAATGTATCCTACGTTATTCAACAGAGAGAAAATGAGTAATCTAATAATACACAGCTTATAAATGGGCTGTCTTTTACACTACATTGTGCGTTCAGGCTTCAAGAATGAAAAAAATGTGTTAGTCTTTGTGAGTAAAAAAAACAGGCCTGCAGTGTAATGTATATCACATTTGATGGACAATT
This sequence comes from Pygocentrus nattereri, assembly GCF_015220715.1. Taxonomy (NCBI): domain Eukaryota; kingdom Metazoa; phylum Chordata; class Actinopteri; order Characiformes; family Serrasalmidae; genus Pygocentrus; species Pygocentrus nattereri. Next base: position 27,281,445 of record NC_051226.1, on the reverse strand, counting down.
GCAATTTTGGTCAGAAAAAAACACAATTAGGTATTTTCTGCACATTATTCAGCTCTGCAGCTGTGGTTCCCAGTCATTTCTTTCTTTCAACTCAGGAGAGTCTTGTTAATCAGCTGACAAGTTAAACCAGGCCTGTTGTGTTGAAAATCTGATACTTTGGATTTATTGATTTAGATCTAGACCAAAAGAATCCATATACATATAGTGTCCATATACTATATTTAAAAGGGCCCATAATTATACATTTCTCTTGTATTTTATTTTTTGTGTTTTTATGTAGCAAAATATATAAAATTAATTTTTGACCATTTTCTGTCTCTTTATCTCATAGAGATAAAGAAGTGATTTTTGTTACACTATAGAAAAAATGCTGTTTTCTACCTTAAAATTCTGGGTTAACTGAACTTCTTAATTTCTGTTGACTTCCATTTGGAAGTGCAAGACGTTAAAGAAACCTGGCCACTTTTTGAAGCACCATTTTTTAAACAGTGTAATGTGTCTTTTTAAGACTGTACATGACCTCATTTCTGTTCTGACACAGGGTGTCATTGATGTGAAGCACCAAGTATGTTTTTTGCCAGTGGACATTACCATGATGAAGTAGACTTGTGTAGGTTGGGTTAGAACAATGTGAGAAACTAAAACTCTGCCTAAGCCAAATTCTTTCTAACATCAGATGATATTTGTTATATTTAAAAAGTGTTTTAAAATATAAAAACACGGCTGGCTGAGTGGCAAAATGGAGCTAGGCCACAGACTGCGGGAACAAAACTGTCTTTCATGTCATGCTAACAATATAAGTCTGAAAATCTATTCATGTGTCAGTAGCGTTCCAAAGCCTGGGCTGCAGCGGAGGTCAGGCGGGACCTCGGTAAGACTGTTCTATGAACACTCCTCCTTAGCAGCCTATTGGTCATACATTAGCAGCCTGTTGGTCATACATTAGTAGCCTATTGGTCATACAAATGGTACAGTCCTAAAGACGCTACGTGGTGAGGTCACCAGAAAGGTCCCATCTCTTGCAATTGTGGCGAGGAGGGATTGGTGAGAAAACGTTGCATTTTGTTTGTTGCTTTGGTAGCTTATACAGCAACGGGCTTAGTACAATAAAGTACATATGTACAAATACACTTGATTAAAGTATACATGTCCAATTGGCCAGCACCCCCCCCGCGACCCTGACAGAGAAGCGGCTTGGAAAATGAACGTATGGATGGATGAAGTATACATGGGTAAAAGCTTCGTTTAAGGTCATAAAGATGAATTCAAGGGCAAGAACAACTTAGATTTTAAAACAAGCTTAAAACAAGCTTCTTTTTCCACCATTTTCGTGATGCTGTCTTTTTTTTTTTTTTCCTTCATCTTGTTCGTGCACACAGAGCTGTGGGTGACTGAAGGGCTGGGAGGATACAACAGTTGCGTCCTCGAAATCACTCTGAACATAGGCTGTATGCGAAGGGTTCTTCACTTTGGAACATGCTTCTATGATGTAGCAGCTGAGAAATGCAGCCTGCCCCGGCTGTAGCCTAAGCTTTGGAAAGCAGTGACTGTTTTGATCCTGTTTCGACTCGTGTGCACTGAGAAAAGCATACTCTTGGGTTGAATTCGCTTGTTTGGTGTGGACCATCACAAAAACCCATTCCCAGCAGCAAACGTAAGCAGAGGTTCCTTTTTTGAAGGGCCACGTATTGTGCCGAATTTCAACTTCACATGCACACGCATCATGCAGGCATATGGACACCACAGATTACACATGTGATTTCGTTTGTTTCTGTGTGTAAATAAGGACTTATCTTTGTTTCCTTTACAGCAAACATTATGATGTTATGTTAATGTTATGAACTAAAGACTTTGGCTGCTGGTGCAGCACTCAGTATTACGAATTCAAAAAGGGCTTATATTTATTTTCATTGTTCCTAATTTTATTTTTGGCTGTATTTATAACATTTTCTTATTTAGATACATTTTCTCATACTGTACATCTCACCCTCTGTCTCATACTGGAAAAGGGAAAAACCAGAAAAGCATAATAGGTCCACTTTAAACACAGTTTTAACTCTCAAATCTGGAGCAACATACTTGTTATAACCAATTTCACCTCTGACAACCTGATGTTGTAGTATTACAGGAAGGGGCAAGGCTAGCACAAACTTCCTCTGAGACATTTGAAGCTCCACTGCATCTTTTCAGAATGTTGATAATGCAACATGATTATACATCTTAACACACTGGGAGGAGAAAGCTAACTGCCATTTTTGTACTGTCAGCCAGGAGACTCCTGAATTGGCTATTGTATTGCTGAATCATACAGAAACAGAGACTTCCTTCCTGTTGAACATAGAGATGTATGCTTTCTGTGATGTAACCTACAGACTATAATTAGTTACCAGAACAAATCCCAGAGATAAGAGGGGAGGGGTTGTTCTACTCTCCCTGATAAAATCCTCCATACTGAACTTGGAGACATATGCTTTCTATACTGTAACTTACACACTATTGTGTGTCACTAGAATATGTTTGATTTGAATGCCGCAGAGATGTAGGGGGAGTATAATTTTGGCAGGCTTAAAATACTCCACTATGTAAAATCTGCTGACTTTTCAACTTAATGACTGCTGTTTTTAATTACAATAGCCAATGTCCGTTTATGCAGTATGTGTTTATAACCTAGTTCATTAAGTGCTCTAGATTTGTTCTGTGTTACATTATGTTACACAGGACAAATCTAGAGCACTTAACGTTCCCTGTTACATTACGTTTCTTGTTACATTTACGTTGAACTATCACTGAGCCTAATCGGTTGGCCTGTTGTGTTGTTTGCTGTGAAAGAAAATTAAATATAAACCGTTATTTACACATAAAAATAACCAACATTGCGAGTGTAAATGGCAGTGTCCATATGCCTGCGTCACACATGTGCATGCGAAAGGAAGTTGAATCCATCATAACCACCCACCTGGGTCCTCCCCCACCTGGGGGTAAGTCTGCTTTCATAGTTTTAGTGAGAGGACACATGTTTTTGAACAACAGTAAACATGTTCTTTTTATTTAAATGTGCGTGAACATGTCAAATATTTCTTCTGTAGCATTAGTGTACAAGCAGACTCAATGAACCAGCTAACTGATCCATTCTGCAGTTTGGCCATTCGGTTCCTCACTCTGATATCCAAACATATCTTGCACTTTCATGTCTTCATTTCTGCTGCAAAAATTATGATGGTTGGGACATCATAGTGACAAGTCGGACAGGAATGCAGCAGCCAGGTGTGGAATCTTCACATGCAGCAACGCTGCTGCGTGACCTAAACCTAATGACTATTAATATTTTTCATTGAAGAGGAGTTGGGCACAGAGTTCATTGCAATGACTCAGTTGAGCCATCATCATGAATATGAAACAAAATCATTAATGGAGATGGACTTACTGCACAAGCTTTTTAAGATAGTCACGGTATGTGTTTGTGTTTTTATGTGGTTAAAGTATGAAATGGAATAAAATGGACGTATTTTCATACCAGTATATAGATTGATCACTATTGATTATATGTGTGTATGGAGAGGAATTCATGGTAATTTGAAATGGAGTGGAGTCAAAAAACATGAAATATAGTGCACCCATGACATAACTTTTCCATTTGCAGAATATGTGCCTAAATGCTGCAAAAGCAGACCACCTTTATAATAAACAAATTACTAAGCAGATTCTTTGAGAGAGATTATTTTTGAATCAAGTAAATTAATTTAACTGAGTAATATTGAGCTTGATTACATATATTAAAATTATACACTGGTTGTGTGTGCACTGTTCTCCTGGTAGATTGCTAGATGTATTGTGTCTTCACAAAGAGGTATGAGGTTTTTTTTGTTTTCAGTTCCAGGCCAACAAAAATTGGAGGTTAGCTGAGAGGAGCTCACCTCATATAAGAGCCTGTGGCTTCAACTGCTTAGCTGTGATGACTGAGACGTATAATATATGCTTCTCAAACACCCTTGATTCCACAGTTAAGCTCCCACTATTGTGGTCTGGAGGCCTCTGATGAGTCTATACTGATGAGACAAACTAATTATATACAGTCATAGCAGGCAGTTGTTTATGAAAGTGCTTGATGAACAACAGTATTAACATAAAGATGAAGAGGCATCACGGTGGGGGTGGGGGGGTTCACAATCTCCATATAGATACTAGATACTATAAAACATTGATATTCTCACTTTTTTGACTATTTTGTTTTTAGCAGTGGAACCTGCTGTTTCATGCACTTGTCGTGTGTGTGTGTGTGTGTGTGTGTGTGTGTGTGTGTGTGTGTGTGTGTGTGTGTGTGTTGGTGGTGTGAAGTTACCTCCCCAACTAAAATTTTCACTATTAGATTCACTTGCTCATGCATGCTGTGGGTGATGTGTAGGTGAGTTGTACACAGCATGATAGCTTTTTACATGTAGGTGGGAAAATGGAAACTGATTACAAAGGTCACTGAACCACATTGTGTGAGTGTGTGAGTGTGTGTATGTTTATGTAGATCTAGTCATGCATGTTGGTGAGTGAAACAGTGTGTGGTTACTCAGTGCATGAAAGACACTCCAAGCATTCTTTTCAGGCATTTTCCACACCACCTACTGGACAGAGCCGGCGCAAGAATGGCAGAAAATAAACAAATACTGAAATTTAAACTAACTGCCAGCTTATGCCACATTACCTGTGGACTTTTAAATGTTTCTCCCAGTGCAACACCTTATTTTCATAACCACACCATGCCAGTTTAGAAGACATGCATATTTTAATTAAAGTTAATGGGTTGATGCTTGATGCATTGTAGTGCTGGGCAGTGTATCATCTTTGCCAGATAGATAAAAAAAACACACACACACACACCTAAACTTTATCCTTCTGGGTCACGAGGTTTTGCTGGAGCAGCTGTCATTTGGAGGAAGGCAGGATACACCCTGGACAGGTCTCCAGTCCATTGGAGGGGAGACAGACAAATACATCCACACACAATCACACTATACAGTATGAACTAATCATCTCCTAGTCCTTCATTGGTGGGCAGAGGATGCTGCCCACAGGACGCTGTTGACTGGATATGTTTGGTTAATAGACTATTTTTAGTCCAGCAGTGACACTGAGGTGTTAGCAGGTGTTATGAGTGGCCCGCAGGTAGTGCACAAAAGAAATTCGTTTTTTGCGGCTTGCCACAAGTTACATGCTACTACAGCCATGTATTAAATACTTCCACGGTGTTTGTTTACTGATCTAAAAAGTGTTGCAGAAACACTTTGCTACAACTGTCGCTTCAGAAATAAAGCAAGCTTACATTATGTTAATGTGTGCTTTTATATTTTGTGTTAAGTTATACCAGTGCTCTCCCACCCTGGTCCTGGCGAGCTAACTTTTTGTAGAGTTTGGTTCCTGAGTCATGCACTATGTGTCCTAGGCTAACAAAAGTTAAACTAAGGTAGCCTAAGACAAAGATACAGGCCTATTCACTACCCTCCTCAACCCCCAACCCCCAATGCATTGGGCACTGGTATCTTGTATCATGGTAGTAAGGCACCCAAACACTGAGGTTTTGAAAATTTTCCACCAGAACAGTCCCACAAGTGTCTTAACTACACATCCATTCATGCTTTCATTCTTGATCCACATGATCTATTGCTGAAGTATGACGGATTAAACAATTAATGGCATTGCTCAAAGGATCTATTGCTATGCTTGGATCATGCAATACATGAGTGCAGATCTAGCACAAACATGCAGTTGCATGGCTCACAGGGAGTTGAATGGGAAAATGCTGGCGCGGTGTATTGATTTGCAGCTGGCCATGAACAAGTGGAGTCAGAATATGTGGTTATGTAATTGTTTGAGGCTGTAAACTGTTCACTGTCCAATACAGTAGATGTCTTTAGATAAACATTTACTTTTGGCCTAAATGGCATAAGTTAACATGACTTCTCCACTGTGTCACTTTGCTTTCTTTCAGTGATATGAGAGCAATTCAGATTGAAAGCAGCAGCATTTGTTTTAACATTTACTTAGGAAATGCAGTGCTTAATATAATAACTCAAACTTTGTCCTAATATTATATTTACCATGAAAGACATACTGTACATGAATTAGCAACATCCAAATTATTTGTATGTTTCTACTTCCATGCTCACCGTAGTATAATTAGAAAAATGTATGTGTGGCATTGAAAGACATTTGAAAGTCAGAGAGGGAGCAGAGGAAGGTGCAATGATTTGCAGTGCCGTGAGGTTGGACCGAATTCCAGGCGTAGTTACAAAAGCAAACCAGTTTGGTTGCCTGCCAGCATTGAGCTTGACGTCCCCCTTCATAAATAGTGTCATCTTTCCTCTCACCATTCCAGACTGCCTGTGACCTGAATTTAGGTCAGACTTGTTCAGCCCACCTCATCACTTATGTCAAACAGGAATATTGTATTCGAACAAGAGCCAAAATTGAGCTTGAGTGTTAGAATATCCTTAACCTGAAACTATTATATCCTTTTGTTGTGATATTCCAATCAGTCAGTGCGAGGATTACTGCTGTGATGTGGTGAAAGTCTTTATCTTTCTCTGCCCTAAACATCCTGTCAGCTAGCTGATAGATGGCTTAATGTGTGCCTTCAGATGGAGCTAAATATGGGTGTCAATGTAAGGCACTTGGGGTCAACGATGCCGCAAGGTTGACAGTACACATGACTGTGTGTCTGGAACTGTATTTGTCACAAAGCAACATCAAAGTAGTTGTCTGGCACAGATTGAATTACATATTGAGTGCACAATGGGCTGCGTAGCTGTTGATCATGCTATGCATTAAGTACCTTTGTTAGATCATGCTGTCAAGCATGTGTAGTAGTGTAGTAGTAGTAGTAAAGCTGTCTAAAGTTTAGGCGGGCAACCTTTTTGCATCAAATAATACTGGACCAATTAAAAATATGCCAATGTATTATGTAGTTTTTCGTACCCATGGACTCTCACAAAAGCTGTAGGTCTGCTTTAACCAAGAATATCTGTCTGCTGAGTATTAGGCTTCCAATCAAATTTGTGATAAATTTACATTGGGCTAACATTATATTCTAAGCAAATGAGATTCAAAAGGTAAATATTACACAAATTACAGCTTAGTATTAAGATATAAGTATTAAGAGACGTTCAATTGGCCACTGGATGAAATATGAATGGGCCATTGGGACTTAATGTTCTTAATGGGACTTAATGTTCAACTTATCAGCCCAGACTTCTTATGTACGTGTAACCCTTGTTTGAATGGTAGTTATCAAGTTGTTTGAAATGCTTTCAATTGAAAGACGTTCTAATCCTCAGTACACAGGTTGAGTTTTAACAACAGATAAGCTTTAGTTCAATTTGATATTGAAATTCAAATTGTTTGGGGGTTTTTGTTTGCATTGCAGCTCTGATCAAAGGCCGGACACCAGCAGTTCTAGCTCCTCTGGCCCGGCCCGACCTGGCGGCCCAACCCACAAAATCTGCCTGGTGTGTTCAGATGAGGCATCAGGATGCCACTATGGGGTCCTTACCTGCGGCAGCTGCAAGGTCTTCTTCAAAAGAGCTGTGGAGGGTGAGCATGCAGGAATCCCACATAAAACCCACACTGTGTGAAAACTCCTCCTCTGACTAAAGGCTTAAACTCACTGAATTCTGGGGTATGAGGCAATATTTTTGAAAATATAGGTACTTTTTGATCTTAAGGAAATGAATTAACGCGCATTTGTTGGGCTAAGCCACTCAATCCCCTCCACCTGCCTGCATGCACTGAGTTTTGGCTACAAGTCAAGCAAGGCATCAGCTTGTGCATGACATTTTATCGCTTCTCATCTTTCGACAAAATAAAAACAGTTTAATGCCATGGTTTCTGCTTTGCAGAGGTATGGAATGGGTCTTCAGAGGACAGCTGTAAAGACTCTTTTTTTAATATTGCCTCAAATAATTTTTTTTCATTTTCTCCTCTCTGCTTTCATGAGATATCTCTGAAAAAAAAATCAAATTGATCCATTGCGGTTGTGCTTTAGAGCTTCTTCCCCATCAGTCACTTTCTCCCTCACCTGGCAGTATTTACAGATAGATGGCCTTGTTTGTGTTGGCCACTTGCCCAATAAAGAGCAGCCATTGCTTTCTGTCAGAGTGCAGCTCCCTGCGAGGAAGTTAACCTTGAGATGAAGGATTTCTAAACTGCTGGACTGTTGAGTGTAACTGGGCACAGCGGCAACCACTCATAAGCCAGGGGTTGAAGTGATGCCACTCTGGCACTGAGATTTGTCGTAAGATTTGTACTGAAGCTGAATGGAAGCTGCATTATATCAGTCTGCTTCTGAGCAACTTTGGTTTAAGTGGGATTCTGTGAGCTAAGTTGACTTGCCATACCGTTTGCTTGGCTAAATTTGATATCAATTCAGCGAGGTAAAGAAATACATCAGCATTTTTCAGTTTAATCTCATTCTGCTATATTTAGCTTACTGTCAGTTCACTTGGACAGCAGCATCTTTCCATAATCATTTATGTGAAACAGTGTTGCAGAATACTGTCATGAATTCTACAGTCCATGGTGTTTTATTAATTAACTTGCTGAGTTGCTAAAGTGTTCAGAAGTTGGGCTTTATTAAAAAGCTTTCATAAAACATTCTCTTGTGTCTATCACATTCTAAGACCTGCATTGTTAGAGCTTAAATGTTCATATTTCAGCACGTTTGGTTTGAAGTTTCAAGTATTTTTTTTAATAATGGGAAGCACATTTAAATGAGTTTTGAAACTTTAAGTCTAGATAAAAAGGTCTATGCACATCTGTAATTAACATGTTTATTTTCCTCCAATATTTCCCCCAGTTTAGTTGTGGACATTTACCACTCGCTAGTCAAGTCTCCCACTATCACATGATGCTACCAAGCTAGGAGGGATAGGAGTAGCATGCGCTTCCTTCAAGACATATGAAACAAGCCATCACATCTTTTTAGTATCTTCTTGAATGATAGGGGGTGGGGAAGGACCATCGTACCCTCCCAGAACAAGGATAGTTGCGCTGTCTTGGACTAATGGGCAGGAATCGAACTCACAACGTCTGATATCAGGGGCCAATGCTTAGATGGTTGAGCCCAGTCTTGTTTGTTTTTGTAAACATACCCCAAAACGTACCTGTTGCTTCATCTGGTGTTATTTTGTCAATGATGATATGTGAAGAACTGTTAAACATGCAAGCAGACCTGAATTTGCATTGCTGTAAATGAAATGTAAATGAAAGGCTGTCACAAATCAGAAATTGAGCGTCCAGTTTATGAAGTAAAAGCCCAGTGTTAAAGACAAAAATAACAGATATGAATGAAAGAAGTACATGTGAACACAACTGTTGTAACAAATTCATGATGAGGTATGCAGAGTGGAATTGATATGCCACTTCTAGCTCTCTGCTCTCTGTTGTTGATGTGTGCTACATGCCTCAAGCTGTGTTGCACTGAGACATTTATATCTGTTATTTTTGTTTCTCTCTCCCATTTCTACGGTTGTTCTGGCAATGGTGAAGGATGGAGAGCACGACAAAACACAGATGGTAAATAAACTTACCTTTAATAATGTTTCTGCTTCCAGTTATGCCCTGCCCTCAATCATCCCCTTTTGAAATCACCCCAAATTGTATATCTACTGTGCTGCTTCAGTATGCATGTATTTCGAGGTGTGTTCTATTGATGATTCATGTAGTACTTTTGTATTGAGCAGAGGAGTTATCCTCCATCACTGTATCATTGTAATGAACCTGTGAATCAATAGAAGGAAGTGGGTGTAAACATCCAAGGGTTTATTAACCCTACTAATGGTTTCTCGCAAGCTTACATTTATGAGAAACTCTGAAATAATAATCTCCAATGGTATCTGGGGCCTTCTGTCTACCCGTGCAACTGTTGTGGCTTGTATGTTTGAAAACAGCCAAGTTAAAATGTTTTTCAGTTGTGCAAGGGTGAGTCAAACCTGACAGAACAGGTTTAAGCAAGGCAATAGCTTAATTGGTACGTGGAGTTAAAGGAGTGGGGGGGGGGGGGGTGAAGCTGAACAATGGTCTGCAACAGCAAGATAAGACTAAACCGTCTTGTTTTTATTTTGACCTGCTCAGTTGGGTTTAGCTCATCTAGTTTTGCTTCATGTGGATGTTCTAGAAAATCTATTTGTGTCTTTATGATTCTGAGACTGAATATGATAATTATGAATTACAAACATACCTGACATCAAACTTAAGCTCTTTAATTACATAAGAAAGCAGTCCTGCTTTACTCAAATCTGATTTACCCAGTTCTTCACTTAGCCCAAATAGACATGTGCCAGTATTTGGCAATATTGTGATATACCACAAAATTAAACATGCACAGTGTTGTATCATGGACATGTTAAAATATTGCATTTTAGTCAATTAAGTTGGAGTTTCACCAGAAATGTTTAGATACTCAGATCATCTCTTCTTTTGAGTTTTGGGTTTTCAACTCAAGTTTTAACTGCAGATAGTCCTGTTATTTACACATAGTGAGCATCACTATGTGGAAGTTTTTTCTTAATGTTTTTTATTGTTTTAGTTTACATATTGTACATGTATAATGACCAAAACGGTACTGATAGTTAAAAAAATGACACTGTAAATCACAATAAATCTGAAATTGAATACAAACAAAATCAAAATATGGTCAATCAAAATATGTTTGACGTTTGTATTGTTAGTTTTGCACTTCAACTAAGAGGCTAATGAAGCAACTATGGCTGTATGATATGACCTAAAACATGATGTTCGATAAAGCTGTTGGTTAAGAAACAGCTCAAAAAGAAACAGCTGCTTACGTTAGAACTGCAAGCACATTTTTTGTGCATTAAAAGACTGAGAAACAGCATATCAGCTGTAAAGGCTACAAAAAAAATATACATAATTCTTAGAGGCACAAAAGAATGATTAAGTATTTTTGTTTATGTTGTTACTTATTGGGAAAGCAGGATTTAATCCCAGCGCAGGCAACCACTTTCTAACAGTTTGTGCCTATAATGTAATGACATCTATGTCATTGTATGTATGAGGTAATTTAAACAATCTTTTTTTTCCTTTTTTCATTACTTCCATTTCTTCAGTCCCTACTTTCTGTATAGGTTTGCCTACATTATAAATGAGTCACCCTCAATGGGCAAAAGGTTGGTTGGTTGGTTGGTTGGTTGGTTGGTTGGTTGGTTGGTTGGTTGGTTGGTTGGTTGGTTGGTTGGTTGGTTGGTTGGTTGGTTGGTTGGTTGGTTGGTTGGTTGGTTGGTTGGTTGGTTGGTTGGTTGGTTGGTAGGTTGATTGAGAACCATAAAAATATTTTTTTTTTACTAGCAGGTAATAAAAGTTTGCACTCCACAATTTAGCATTTAGCAAAATACATGTACATCTAAACCAAATAATTTCCATCATTAAAGCATATAACTTACACTTAGCTATAAAATATAAAATGTGATCAGTGCTATTTAGTGAGGCTGTAAGCTTTCATTACTTGTTATCTGCATGACCTTGTAGCTTTAGTAGCAAACTAAAGAAGCAAACTTCAGACACCTTGTCCAAAGTACATTTGGGGTAAAAGGGAAATTGTGTAAAATTGCGTTTGAGCACAAAAAAACATTTTCATAGTGCATACTGACTATAATAGTTCAACTTCGGGTGGAAAGTAAAGGTGAAGTGATCATTCCAGACCCTCATGGAGCAAAAGAAGTCACTCAGTCTCACAGCATAATTTCCAAGCTTAGAGGGACTGTAATGCTCCAGAAGGCACAAGAGAGCTACAGATTGTGCATGTGTTCCATTTGTACTGTGTATTCCCCTTGCCAATGGGAGAAACCCTCACAAGCTACATAAAACAGAGAAGACTGTCAGCAATCAGCTGTTTTGGCTCATCATTTTCATTGGCTTTGCACATGCATTTGAATTCAGCGCAGTGCATGTTTTTTATTTGGATTATGTTTTGGATTCATTATGTTGAAGATTCATAGCTCTGGTGACATTATGGGTTCAAAAAACTGCTTTGCAATGTTTTGGACCTGATTTTTTGGTTCACATTGGTCTGTTACCCAGAAGAGCTTCTCTTTTCCTGTGCCACCTCTGTATTTTAACTGCTTTGATGCAGTCATAGATGTTTTTTTTTTTTTTTTTTTCTCTCTAATTTTATTCCCAATTTAAGAATATCTAATTCCACCCACTAGACTCTCCCAATCGTACCACCTGTGCAGAGAAGGTGAAGGCTAACACAAGCTTCCTCTAGTTCCACCGCATCTTTTCAGACTGCTGCTAAAGCAACATCACTGTATTTTGCTGAAGGCACTCGGGGTAAAGCACCAACTGCCAATTCTGTTCAAACTCATGATCTGATGATAGGGCCAACACTTGTGCCACAGATGTGCCACTCAGGAGCTGCAGTCTCAGCTTTAACTTGTTACCAAAACCTATGTGAGGTGAGCTAAGGTGTGTTAGAGCAGGGAAAAGCTAGATCCCGCCAGACGCAATATGCTCTGGAAATGACCTTAGCTAAATTCCATACAAAATATATGTTCCAAACAGAATCTTGTGGTGATGCGTTCACCTGCTGTTCTTTATAGAGAGAAATTACTGTCAGAGGATGCAGCTACAGTCAAGTTTAAGCTGTGTCTATTTGTCATTTACTGCCAACATTTTCACAACTAACTTGTCCTCTGAAACTACCATCTCAAGCCGGTGTTTATTCTAGCACTTCACTTGCCCACCTTATTACCCAACTTATCTGACTGGTACGTCACTTCTCCCTTTCTTTGCCACTATACACCCTTTAACTGCCATGAACTCTCAGAACTTTAATATAAGACACATACTTTGCACATTGTAAGGTGTACAAGTGTGACTGTTCATGTGTGCGTGTGCGTGTGTGTGTGTGTGTGTGTGTGTTTAGGAGTGATGCTAGTGCTTGTTTTGTTTTGCTTTATTTTATTTTAAATGTACGTGTTTGTCTGGTGCTGTGCACTGTGAGCGCCTGTAACCAAAACCAAATTCCTTGTATGTGTAAGCATACCTGGCCAATAAAGCTGGATTCTGATTTCGATTATGATTCAAAATGCATGTCTTTTGTTGTGAGTACAGGAGTTGTCATTGAAAAGGAGTTGCTCCTAGTTGCTAAGAGCTTGGTTAGGCAAGTAAGGTCCGCTCATATTCCCATCAAACTGTTTATAGGGCTGGTCTAATGTTGTCAAACTTTATCTAATCATGTTAATACTGATTGTGTGATCCTTAAGACCACAGACTTGGGGATGAGGTAGGCTCAGAGGGGAGGTGGACTGAGAGATTAGATTTACAGCCAGATGCTGTTGGTCATCAAAGACATTTGGTATTACTTTCAATAAAACAGAAATATAGACAAAAACCCAACCGCATTTCAGACTTTTTTTACTCATAAATATTTGTCAGGGATTTGATTGTGACCTCACCACTGTCTTCCTTAATACTTATTTCTCTGTTATCTTCTTCTCTAGAATTACAATTAACAACCATTTGTCACTGTGTTTGTACACTGTGAAATTAGACCTCTGCATTTAACCCATCCATGCAGTGAAACACCCACATACATGCACACTAGTGTACACACACACTAGGGGGCAGTAAGCACACTTGCCCGGAGCAGTGGGCAGCCCTATCCACTGTATGTATGAATGCTATGGGGAGTAATCTGAGGGTAAAACATAATGTTGAGATTGAGATGTCATTGGGCTGGCAGCTGCGACACCAGTGTCAAGCTGGGTTCAGTCCAAGGTGTGTTTACTGTGTGTGTACAGTGCTCTAATCCTCTTACAGTCGTGTCAGCCTACCAGTAATTACCCCCTTTCTCTCTCAGGCCAACACAACTATCTATGCGCGGGGAGGAATGATTGCATCATCGACAAAATCCGCAGGAAAAACTGCCCAGCCTGCCGCTTCCGCAAGTGTCTCCAAGCTGGCATGAACCTGGAAGGTAACTGATGCTGAGTGATTTCCAATATACATCAGTCAGCCACACAATAGTCCACTGTGTAGCAGACATGCCCTGCATTAGCATGTTTCCCTCACTCACTACATTCAGTCTTTGTCAAATTCAGTCCTGACCCTAGTGCCCACCTGACCTTTTCAAACATGTATATATTTGAGTCCACGGTCATAGCAGTGCTCCTTCTCCTCTCCAGTGGCTTCTCTAGGAGGTGTCCTTGAGCAGGTGATGGAAGTTTTTTGAACCACTGCGGTGCTGCTTTTAAGAAAATGGCAGTATACCATAAAATAATAGCCTTTCCAGCCCCTTTGATGCACTTCGTGGAATCTGAATGGCGTCATCTACTTATGTGCACGGGTATAAAATCATGTATTATCTATTTGCTTGAGGCATGGGGTGGGGGTGGGGAGTAAAATGATGTCTATGTAGCGACGAGTCCAGTAAATATGGGCTTCAATCATTGAGGCTCTTAGTTGCCATAGAAACATTTATGGTGGAAAATTAAAAAAAGTGGGACTAAATGAGAATGAATTTGTTGGTAATCTCACAAGTGCACATGATGGATTTTGAACAGCAGTTAAAAGCAAAATATGCAACCATATTTTTCTGTTACCGTGTTAAACTATGCATTCTGTGAAGTGGCTAAATGTGTTTAAGCAGGGTTTGTGTACATACATGCAAACATACATACATGTGTACAGGCCTATATAAAACACAATACCGTATTTATAACTTGGAAATGTAGGTTTATTTCTTTTTGAAAAACCTTAGGGGAAGTGATAGAAATAAATTGTGAAAGGCAGGATTTAACATTTTTTTGTGAAAAAAAAAAAAAAAAAAATCACAGCTTAATTCACTCGATCATATCAAATTCAGAGAAACTGGCCTCACTTGCACACAATTTCTTGTTTAAACCAACTAATGCTTTTTTTTTTTTTTAAACAAAGATTTTTGCATTGGTCAATGTTTTTATTTCTTTAATTATAATTTATATAATCTATGCAAACTCCAGAGCACAAAGGCTGTGGTTTCGTCATGAATCTGACAGACTTTCTTAGGATTTTCTCAAGAGCAAATTTAAGAAAGAAACTCAGGAAGATATTTGGTAAATGAGGCCCAATGTTTGCGTGTACTTGCTTTTCAACTGGTAAATAATTTGAGAAAAACAGGTTATCGAAAAGTTCAGCAAGGAAGTCTTTTCTTCTCCTGCACCTTTTGCCTAACATGTTTGCAGCTTGTAAAGATCACTTCATATGAGTATAGGATCTTCTCTAATTGATCGATTTCTTCCTGTGTTCCAGCACGCAAAAATAAAAAGCTGATCCGGCTAAAGGGCCAGCAGGCCATGGCCGATGCAGCTCACCCCATGCCCAACGAACGGGCATGTTCACTGGTGCCCAAGTCCATGCCTCAGCTGGTGCCCACCATGCTGTCCCTACTCAAGGCCATCGAGCCTGAGATTGTGTACGCCGGCTATGACAGCACCATCCCGGACACATCCACTCGCCTCATGACCACCCTCAACAGGCTGGGCGGTCGCCAGGTCATCTCTGCCGTCAAGTGGGCCAAGGCCCTACCAGGTAAGAGAGATTGTTTTGTTGTTATTCTAGAAGCAAGTTTCACACAATTCTAATTTAGACAATTCACAATGAACAAACTAGCTGATTTACACAAAATTAATAAAATTACATCAAATTCTGATTCAGGATCGCTAGTATAAATGTTTTTATCTATGCAATGTTCCTTTGTCCTTTTTTATAGATAGCAGTGTGTCACAGAGTATCAGAAACCACATAAAAAGTCTATTAAAAAAAGTATTTGAAAAAAAAAGTATTTGTGATTATGTAATCATTTTAAATATATAACTTTAAATAATAACACAGTTGAAGGAAAGTGTGATTTAAGCTGTCAGTTTACAGTGTTAAATAGAGGGTATGCACTCATGACGTGATAACTAGATTAGCTTTGTCACTTCAGTGTAAAACTGAGGATGCAAATGTACATCAGCTGTATTCAGGGTAAGCGGAACATTATATGATTTAAATTATTTTTTTGCTGGACTAACCATGTTAAAGGGCCATTTCAGGTTAAGAATATGGTTAAAGATATTAGCAGTTAGCATTAAGCTGTTGATACCTGTGATTACTGTATTACCAGATTGCCACTGTAACCTGAGAAGCAAGTTGTAGATTGTTGAAGAAGGTTGATTGCTAGCAGCAGCAGCAGCTTCAGCATGCCAGGCAGTACAGCCACAGTGGAAGCTTGCACATGATTTGCACATGAGTGAGGAAGCTTGCACATGATTTGTTAATTGTTGGAAGCATTTGCTCCGTCCCATTGCTTCTCTTGAGTCGAATGGCAGGCCTGAGAAAAGACTCAGAGTCAGATTATATAAGAGCTGCACGCTCGAGCAAACACTACAACGGTGGACGTTAAGCATGTCACCTTTGAAGTGGAAAGAAGTAAAAGGCATTCTAATACCACATATTATGCATAGCCATTTCTAATGCATTGTATTTTATATACTAGTTATTGAACATCGTTAGAGACTGTTATTTTCATGTTTTTGTGTCCTGTTGGGAGAAGGATGCAACTCAGTGGATCATTTATTAAAACTTAATTCAGTTTCCTGCTGTGCAGTAAGCCTTGCTTATGTGCCCCGCTCACACTGCCGATGACACTCCCGCCTTCTGTACACTCAAACTAGAACTGTTTATCGTAGATATTGTTTCACCTGCCCCACACTATACATATATTCTTAACTTCATTCATACGTACTGTCATGATAGGCTTCTAATAGTAGTCATTGATATTTATGGGTTTAACTGTCATTTTCACTGACAGTCATTGGTTTTCATAGATCAGTCATTTGTTGCTTTGATAGGCCAGTAGTCATTTGTTATGATTGGTTAATCTAAATACTTTTGACCAATGACAGACTGGTTGCTTGAGTTACAATGGGTGTAACAGTAACACTAACATTGCTACTAGTCAGAAACTGGTTTTCATAGATCAATTTCTCATTTGTTACTCTGATAGGCCAGTAGTCTTTGGTTATCACTGATTAATTACTTTTGATCAATGACAAGCTGGTTTCTTTTCTTTTTTTTCTTGTGTTCAGTATTGTATGATAATAGTCAGTTATTCTATACTGCTTCTTGCAATCTGGTGTCGATCACACAATTGTTTTGCTATCTGGTGTCGACCACAGGAGGATGAGTTCCCCTTTTGAGTCTTGGTTCTTTACAAGGTTTTGTCCTCTTGCTCTTAGGAAGTGTTTACTTTCCTCTGTCATCCCTCTGTCATACTTTCTCGCTGGGACTTGGACGTAGATGTTCTGTAAAGCTGCTTTGTGGCAACGCCCATTCTAAATAAATATATAAAGAAAGCTAGAGTTGAATTGACTTAATTGATGAAGTCTATAGTTCTTTTTGTTACCAGTGCCAAGTAATTGTGTTCTCGCACTGCATGTACGCAAGGCGAATTAAATAGTGATGGACAATAATTAATATTCGAGACAGTAAATTATGTTTGAAAAACATGCATTGTGAGTTAATGAGATGCTCAGGTGTGCAGCTATATCAGTTGAAAAGCTGTCAGCATGGAATTGTTACTCCCTGTGGGGGAAAAAAGAAAAATTAAGTTTGACCATAATGTGGTACTGCTTTTAGTCTTTAATAGTCAGCTTGTAATCACATAAAGTATGTGAAATTCAATGTGACTGTTGCAGTTTATCATCTGAGTGTTCTGGCTGTTTGCCACTGTTCTGGCATGTGTTTCAAGCAGTGATTTTCAAACTAAGGGGTGTATAAAGAAGGCTAGATCGAGTGAGATGATGCCTTGAAATCTTGAAATGCTGCATGTTTAAACAGTTAAACCATTCACAAAACTACCAGTGTGTGTGCTCCAAAAAATATACCTGTTACAAGTACATAATAAAAATGTTGGCAGATTCTTTCAAATGGTAATAATTTTACTACTACTCAATGGTATTGAAAAGAAATCTACTTATATTTTACACTTCAGTCCTTAACACTCCTTTTTAATTTCATTATGTAACGTGGTTGTCAGCATCTGTACAACACCACTTAAAAAAACCACCTTTAAAACCTTTGCATTTTATTTAGGCCATGAGTGCATCAGAAGTAGAACAATAGAGCCTAACAAATTTCAGTTCCTTTGCTGACGGATGCCGGAAATGCTATGTTCTTAAAACATAAGTTTTATTCAGAACATTGGTAATTTTTTACCTGCTTTTTAAACATACTTTCACTTATACTGTCACGATTGGTCCCTCCCAGTCCTGTCCATGTGTGTTTGTTTTGGTATCTGTAGTCCTGCCCCTCGTTTCGTGATTCCGCCCCGATTTTCACCTGTCCCTTGTTTTCCCTTTGTTACTTAAGCCCTGTGTTTGCACTTTGTCTTTGCTGGTCTTTGTTTGATGTATTGGTCTATGTTTGCTTTGTTTGAATCTGTGTTGTTGGTTGTATTCTGGTTTATGTCATGTCTGCCCCACGATCTCTCCCTATTGGCTCATTCACCCTGGACGGTTATGACCCTGATTTTGGATTTGCCCTCAATAAAAGTCGCTTACCTCCGCACATGCATCCGCTACCTCGCTCCGCGTTACATAAAGACCAGCCACCACAGGATGCAGCAGGAAAGCGACTTTTATTGAGGGAAAACGAGGGACAGGTGAAAATCAGGGGCGGAGTCACGAAACGAGGGGCAGGACTACAGATACCAAAACAAACGCACATGGACAGGACTGGGAGGGGCCAATCGTGACATATACATTAATGCACAGAACTAACAAGACATTTACTTGGGTATGGATTTAGGCTAATCTAATCCCCAAACCCCCACTGACTGGCAGGTTAAATCCACCTGTCAGGTTCTTTGGCATGAAAAAAAGTGTATGCTGCTGCTCTCTCATCTCAAAAAGCATTTCTCACATAAACAGGTCATGACTTGCAGTGGAGCATGCAGCAGTCTTTTCTTGATAACGGCTGAATCATTCAGCCACATATTTTCATACTTTATAAAATAATAACAAAATTTTAAAATAAATAAGTGAGAGGTTATGAAGTGAATTGTTATCATTTTATGTGCTGCAGGAGTGAACATTAAAGGAGCAGAATGATATTTCCTATGCATTGTAGAGATGTGTAACAAATTAAAAGAATACACAACACTTCTTGGCCACCATAAAGCACCTGAATAGCTTCAGTGCACCTTGACATAGATTCTGCAACTGCACTGAGGGGATGGACTACCATTCTTTATGGTAATATATTCCCATAGTTGATGTTTTGATGACGGTGGTGGAGGTTTCATGTAGGTATTCAACTGGGTTGAGATCTGGTAACTGCAAAGGCCATAGCGTAATGTTTACACCATTTTCAAATTTGTGAAATCATGCTGTCACCCTTCATGCCCTGTGTATCCTGGAAGAGACCACTACTATCAGGGCAGCCCCTCACAGCCCCACTTGTTGAGATAATCATTCAGTGATTCACTTGCTATTTTTGTTTATTTCCTCATCTCTATGGATCATGTTTTTTTGCTGAACTCTCAAATGTTGCTGCTGTTCTGTTTTCCCTTAAAAGGAATATGCACGTTCAACCACAATTTCTTACCCTATTTACTGATGTCTTTTCCATAAATCCAAATGCAGATGTCATTTTAGTCACTATTCCTATGAAAACACTAGCCAGTTGAGCAGTCTTTTTGACTGAAGCTCTTACCATTTGTGCTCTCATTCAAAGTCACTTAGATCTATACCTCTTGCCATCATAATGTCTGAAAGCATCTGCACTGTTATGTTTTTCTGTTCATTTGTTCATGTTTTTCCTTTCTTGGTCACCTGTCTGTGTATCACTAATGCTAACTGGTTACTTTTAGCTGCTATTGCATTTGTATTAATATCTGTTTATGGTTTTCCTGACCAAGGTTTCCGAAACCTGCACCTGGATGACCAGATGACCCTGCTGCAGTGTTCCTGGCTATTCCTCATGTCCTTCAGCCTTGGCTGGAGGTCCTACCAACAGTGCAATGGAGGCATGCTCTGCTTTGCCCCAGACCTCGTCATCAATGAGTGAGTGCAATCATTTATTTATTGATTGATTGATTGATTTATTGATTTATTTATTCATTTGTTCATTTATTCATTCATGGTCTGCGGAAGTCCAAGAGGTTTGGTGTCTGAATCAATAAGTCACAAGCTGAGTGTGTTGTACTTGGGAATGTCTGAAAATGTGATTTCTGGGTTGTCTTGCTGTCTAATGTTGGAATTTTCATTATCTACTGTATTGATAAATCATTTAATATATCTATATAGTTTATTGCAAGATTAGGAATTGTGAAAAAAGAACAATGAACTGCCTTAGATTTTCCTGTTTGTCTCTGAACGAGACTGAATATAAAGCTTCTCTTGTTGGCTGATCAGAATGAGCTAAACTGGCTGTTTTTTAGGGAGAGGATGAAGCTGCCCTACATGGGTGAACAGTGCGAGCAGATGCTAAAGATTGCCACTGAACTGGTGAGACTCCAAGTGTCCTATGAAGAGTATCTCTGCATGAAAGTCCTTCTGCTGCTCAGCACAGGTTTGTGAATTAATCTTTTTTCTTTAGTATGAAGATCGGCTCTCATTTTAAAGGCATGGCATACAGCAGTACATAGCTTAACACAGTTTTACAGCTTTTGTAGGTCCTAAGTGTGCTGTTCTCTTAGCAGCTGACCTGGTGCTGTTACTTTAGGAGGAATCAATATGGTGCACGGCCACTAATTGATGAAAAATAATGATCACTGTCAGTTACGTTGTATTGCAGTTACTACTGAGTGACACTTAACATTAAACTGGTTTCATCATTATTGTCATGTATTACCCTGCATGCACATTGCTGGCAACAATAACTGTAAGGTAGCCTGCACAATATCAGTGAGAGCCAGCACGCTAAGCAGCAAGCACCCTAGCGATTACTGATGGCACGATGCAAGTAATCTGAGCAGAGAGATGAAGCAGAGATCATTTCAGCTTTATGCAAATGACCATAGTGCAATGATAAGTATTGTTAGAGAATCTTTATTACTCTCTAACATTTGTTATGTTTATACAAAAACAGAGAAGTTTGTAGAAACATGGACAGATACTTACAGAATGAAAATATATTTCTTTCAAATTCTTTTCAAACAACATAGTTTTTACAGTCTCTTCCTTGAACATAACAATGGAATTTTAACCATGCTTGTGAACTGATTAGGCTTAACTTAGCCTAACTAAATATAGCTGCAGGCTGTAGTTACATTTTTTTAGATGATTGATTATGGAATATATGTAACATATGCTATCTTGAAACAGATAATGATCTGTTTAGATAGTGATAAGATTTTGTTTAGCCTGCTAGTGATTTCTTGTGAAATTGGAGCATGCATTGGAAAAAAACATTATGTATATGGTTATTCTGTTCTACATTGCCTGTGAGTTTATATCTATTCTGTTCCTTTAAAATTTTACTTTAGTCAAACTTGCTGCCTGCTGATGCATGGTTTGGAATGCCCACCGGTGACCAGTTGATACTGAGCAAAAGAACATCCAGAGCCACATACACTCACCAAGCACTTTATTAAGAACTTTGCACTAATCCTGGGTAGGGCCTCCCATTGCTCTCAAAACAACCTTAATTCTTCTTGGCCTGGATTCCACAAGATGTTAGAAGCATTCCTTTGAGATTCTAGTCCATGCTGACATGATTCCATCATGCAGTTCCTGCAGTTTTTTAGATGCCGTTTCATGCTGGGAATGTCCCATTCTACCACACCCCAAGGTGTTCAGCTCTGGTAAACAGGAATGCCACTGAACTTATTGTTCATGTTCATGAAACGAGTTTGACACTTTTGATTTGTGACAGTGCGTTATCATGCTGGAATTAGAAGATGGGTAAATTGTGAATATGAAGTATGCACATGGTCAGCAACAATACTTAAATAGGCTGTGGCGTTCAAGCAATGATTCATTGGTATTAACAGATCCAGAGTGTGCCAAGAAAACATTCCCCACACCACCTCCACTAGCCTGGACTGTTGTTTTTCCAGTCGTCAGCTGTGTAGTTTTGGTGAGCCTATGCCCACTGCAGCCTTAGCTTTCTGTTCTTGCTTGACAGAGGTGGAACCTGACATGGTATTTTGCTGTTGTAGCCCATCTGCCTCGGCATGTTGTGCGGTCTGAGATCTGCCTCGGCATGTTGTGCGGTCTGAGATCTTTTCTGCTCACCACCACTGTACAGAGTGGTCATGTGATTTATGGTCTTTTGATGGTCTTTCTGTGAACTTGAACCACCCTGACCATTCCCTGTTGACCTCTGTAATCAACAAGGTGTTTCCATCCATAGACCTGCCACTCATGGGATGGGTTTTTTTTTTTTTTTTTTTTTTTAATCATCACACTATTCTGAGTTGAATTTAGAGAGTATGCACAAAAACCCCAGGAGATAAACAGTTACAGAAATACTCAAGCTAGTCTGTCTGGCACCAATGAACAGCCACAGTCCAAATCACTTGGATCATATTTTGTCCTCATGCTGATGGTTGACGTGAACATTAACTGAAGCTGTTGGCCTGTATCTGCATGATCTTTCACACTGCACTGCTGCCACGTGAATGGCTGATTGTGTCATTAGAAAACTGTGTAAATGAGTAGGCGTATACTTGTTCCTAATGTACATCATAGGTTTTTGGTCTAATACATAATGGTGTTCATGAGATAAATCTGACATAAATTATCTTAAGAATATTTGGATGGCTTCTCACAATGGACTGTGTAGTTTCATTTATAACTTGAGATTTATTAATGAATTTCTTATTTGTACAGAAACACACAAGCTCTCCAACAGTCCTAACATTAATCTTTCTTGTCATATCAATTTTATATTGATACATTGAAAGCACTGATTTGCTTCTAAGTCATCCCATTGCAAAGATGGTATTTATAAACTGTGTGTGTGTCATAAATGTAATATAAAGTTCATGTAGCATTCTCAAAGTCTCTGTTTTCTGCTAATACTGGGCAGCAAAGAGTCTCTATTGCTGTGCTGACACTACTTTCCTGGTAACACCATGATTCTAAATGTTCTGGGTCTATTTTGAGGATAGTCAAAGACAAACTACTGTTGGTGATATAGCAGCAATTCAGCACTGCACAACCTGTTTTTATAGAACAAGCATTTCACAACAGTCTGACTGCCCTGGTATGAATCATTTATTTCAACATAAGCAAACCAGGATAAATCTATTGACCAAGATTTTTCTTTTTTAAATTAAAGTACCATAAAATGTCATTAATAGCTGTTTGTTTTGCCGCAGTACTTATGCATATTAACCAGCAGCTCCCTGTATTATGTGTTGTTTCTTCTAAATCTAAGAAGAATAAGAATCCAGAATATTTTGTAGGCAGACACTGCAGTCGTGTTTTGTAGTTAATGTATAACAACCATATCCAAGCCTTGGTAAGCCATTTGCTGCTCAGTATGCTAGCTAGAGATACCATTTGTGGTAAAATGGCCGTCTCTGATTGTCATTTAAAGAATCATTTTATGCCTTTCAAATTGCACAAAAAAGAAGTAAACAGGACGCACTTAGGTGTGCTTTGATTGCTTCTTGCAGAAGTGGAAATTACATGTCTGTTTCCCAAAAAAACAGCCAGCTTTTCTTTCTTTCTGTTATTAACTTCACTGTGAAAGAGAGGGCTCTCTAAGGCTTCTGCTTCTGTTCTGCCTGCAGTACATCATCCTGTGAATTCATTGCCCTTTTGGTTCAAGGAACAGGAGTGCTGAAGTCTGAGGGAATGAAGAATCATTTGGGTTTTATTGACCATCTGAGAGTCAGACTTTACACAAACAAAGTTCCACTGTTTTAGTGACTAACAGAAGATAACAGGACACAATTTCTTGCACTGTACTGGATTCTGCAGCGCTTTGCATAGGCTCTGGGTTTGCCTGGGCTGAAGTCCAGCATCCCAGAACCTCAAATCCAATAACTGGTATAGCATTATATCTCTCCATCCACAGGGACGAGTGCAGGGACATGAAAATGGTTGATACTTCCTCTGGTTTACATACTTTCCTATGATTAACTGAGGTTGGGAAATGGATTTATGTGATTGACTGGGCAAGACAGAATGAGGTTTTCTGTTTTTTTTTCTGAGTGCTGTCATACGACTTATTATTTGTAAATTTCAGTGTGCCGTTTTGTTATGCTGATTGACATTATGACCATAACCCTGATTTGGTCTTTGCAGTACCAAAGGATGGACTCAAGAGCCAGGCAGTGTTTGACGAAATTCGTATGTCCTACATTAAAGAGTTGGGCAAGGCTATTGTCAAACGGGATGAAAACTCCAGCCAGAACTGGCAGAGGTTCTATCAGATCACCAAGCTTTTGGATTCCATGCAAGAGGTGAGGGCTTCCTCAGAGCTTTTTGATCAACAAATGTGCAAAGTAAATCCAATAGAAGAGCACATCCTAACCTAATGGCAATGGTAATGGTAAAAAGCACGCATAAAAACAGATAATTTCAAGAATTTTCTCATTTTCTGTGTTGCGAGATGTTTTTCCTTTGTGTAAACACAGCTTTTACCCTAATTAAATCACAGTATTAGATAGTGAGGCCAGTATTCAACACTGCTGTTGCTATTCTTACTTCACACAACACCTAACAGTGGCCCAGTGTTTTGGATCTATGTTTACGCCTTTGTGACCCAAGGCCCTGTTGACTACTGAAATGCTGCCTTTGTTCACAGATGGTGGAGGGGTTGCTTAACTTCTGTTTCTACACATTCGTGAACAAGTCTCTGAGTGTGGAATTCCCAGAGATGCTGGCCGAAATCATCAGCAACCAGCTTCCAAAAATTAAAGACGGGAGCGTCAAGCCACTTCTGTTTCATCAGAAATGACTGCCTTATACAAAACAGACAACAACAATGCCTTAACGCCACCCTAAATCTCCACCGCTGGCCTAGCGGCCCCGATTACTGCCCTGGGTAGGCCATCAGCTATCGCGGCTCAACTGAGCGAGATTGTGATATACATTCTTTTGTTTGGGGTCATTCCTAGAGAATGGGTAAAGCTTGCTTTAGAGAGCAAGAAAGAGCAGAAAAGAAATATAAAGAATGTCTGTGGCACAATTAAGGACAGAATTAACTAATTTTTCAACCTTTTATTTTCCTAAATTAAAGTATAACACTTTCTGCATAAAAGGTAGACTGGAGCAGGCTAATTTTACAGATTTTAACAGGAAAGGAATATTTTCTATTGATTTTTAAAGGTTTTTTTTTTTTGCATGTACACTGCTGCAATGTTTACAAAGGTATATCAAAAAAGGGAAAATGTGCCTTTTTAGAGAGAAAAAAAAAACTCAGCTATTTCTCTGTCCAGTGGCATACATGCTGTTCTGTTTGTCTTGTGTCTTGTACCTGTCACCGCTTTTTTTGCTGCTCCTCTTTGAAGCGGCCATGTTCATTTTCTAAAGCTGGCAGCTTGGCGGTCCTGAAGAGTAGGGTGTAAAACCCTGTAACCGGCCATGAAAACGTCATGCTTTGTGCCGTTTTAGACCTCGACATTGCACTTGAAAACTGCATTTTGTACAAGTGCACTCTACATTGCACTTGGAAATGCTTTTTTTATCAATGAAAAATGTTTTTTCTTTCATCACAAACTGTGTGCTGTTTATGCTGTTATGCAATTCTCACACCTCTGACACCAAGCACTAAATTACATAGCTAACATGGCCAATATGTCCGCTTCAACTGCAGTCTGTTGTGTAAAATTGGACACACTACCCCTTGTGTGCAGTGCCCTATAAATGAATCATTCTGTGCTCTCTGGTGGCCTCTAAAGTATCTGAAAAGTGTCAAATGAGTTTTAAGAAGTCATTTTAATGGCCTGCAGCCGGCCGCTTTTATCAAGCAGACAGATGATAAGTAAGGTCACTTAGAATTCAGCTTAAGGTTAATTACAGGTTTTGCTTGACCTGCCAGTTAAGCACAGCTTTCTGTAAAAGTAAAATTTCATGTTTTGAAGAATCCTAGGCCCGCTGCCCTTTTACTGCTACCATTCACAGTGATCAAGTCAACTTGAGCTTAAAGGGAAACTCCAAAGACCACCAAAAATGATTGAATCTTAGGGAACACATTTTGAACTACATGCTCTTCCAGGAACAAAAGTCTTACTCTTCAAAAGACAAAGCTGGCCAGCAGTGCTGTTGTAAAAACAGTAAGGCCCAATCCCATTTCTTATTTCTACCTTTACCCCTTGTTTTTGAATGTCACCTTGTCCCTTGGACAAGGGTTACAAGGGTTAGTGGTTGAAATTTTGCCAAACAAAATAGGACAACCCTCAAATAAAAAATAACATCATTACTTCATGAACAGGCTACTAGCACTGCTCTGTAGGCGACCCTGTCAGTCTGCAGTGATAGCAGAAGAGGGTAATGTTCAGCAACCTCGCTGCTGGGCTTTAGTTAAACTTGGGCATCAAAGAGGGGGATGTGACAATTATTTATAGCCCACCCCTAATTCTTTGGTGATATGACTATTCACCAGCTTCTTGTTCTAATTTTTCCGTTGTAAGTCCCATTTTAGTTGGAATGGGAAATTTAGCTATCTTGCTACAGAGACATCAGCATACTACTAGTGATTTTAATGCTTGTTATGAAGAAAAGGACCATAGTGCATTGAAACAACATAAAACTATGATAATACATACAATGGTTATTGTATATTTTTAACAGAAAAAAAATACATTTGTGAATCTTGTTCATTTTTGTTTATTTCTTCTAACACTCTTGTTTGGAGGGCCATGTAGCCCAAACACTTCACCCTACCTCTCTATCTCAACAAACATCAGAACACCCTACCCTTAGGTGTGAGAGTGCAAAATGGAGGGGCAAAGGGTAAAATAGGAATGGGCCTAAGGCTAGTAAGCATATTCTTGCAAAGCATGTAGCAGTTCAGTTTTTTTTGTGACACAATTGCAGCAACTATGAGCAAATGTGACTGGAGTTCTCCTTTAAGTCAGCATATACTTGGTATTGCGTAACCTTAAACTAATTATTCTGTCCTGTTTCACCTCTTGGGAGCAGCAATGCAGCTGTATTCCTGTTTCACTGTGCTTTTGTTTGAATCTTCCTGCTGCAGGCTGTTTTGTGGTGTGTACACATCCCTTTGTTTTTTGTGCTAGAGTCGTTCTTCGGGGCTCGTCTTTTTTGGAAGTCCTTTCTTTATGATTGAAAGGGCGCAGGGTGGTTGGGATGTCTTTTGGGTTTTTTTCTTTTACTCCCATCTTATGCCCTTCTGTGTGCTTCTGAGTGCCAATCTGGTAAAGTACCATTTTATGGTGGTATTGTAAACAGGGACGAAACTTACATTTGCTTTCCTTTCCGCTCAGGCCTGCGTTCGTTTTCCTTGCTGTGTGAAAATCTCCAGTTTTCACAAGCTGCTGTCTTTTTTAACGAAACTGCACCAGCGAAGGCGTTACATCACAACCTAAAGCCCACTCTAACACGCCTATTAATAACAGCCTTGCCATGATTTCAGCGTGCACATTCATTCATAACACGTTAAAGTATTGTAGAATGGTTTTTTCATTGTGTGACAAGCGCATTTCTGTGTGTAAAGAAATATTCCCTGTCTCCAAGAGTACTAACCACCTAAGCCAAAAGAACATCTGCCTTGTGATTCAGGACTAACAAATCTTATATGCGCACTTCTAAAACAGAAAAAAAAATTAATGAATTCTGTCCAACATGGCGCACTTCATTATATGTACATCTAAAATGTTTTAGGTTTAAAATCCTTTTAAAAGTTCACTGAAGTCCATTTGCTTATGTTCATGTTTAGAGTCAATGTTATGACCCATTTCGGCCAAAAACAGTATTAACACGCATGTTTTGTCAGTTTTGTCTGCAGGGCACCCAGAGTCCACCCTTCATTTATTTCATTTCTAGTACAGTCAAAACAGCCTTTAAGTACAAGGTATTTGTTTTTCATAGCAGAAAACATATGTAACAGAAAATTACCCAGATGTTTCAACAACTGAGTATAGTTGAGTATTTGGTGTTCACACAGTTTGCTTTCACTTCTTGCTTAGGGATATTTCTCCACACCTTTCAAGTTCAGTTTTAGAGGCTGGTTCCATTTTCTGCTTCTCACAAGCCAACATATTCAGCTTATTGACAGCTACATATCCTTTCAGACCCTTAGTACTGAGTTGTCCTCTCATAGTCCTCTTCTGAGTAATGAATGGCCAGGAATTAATGGATTTGACTGAAAATGAAATAACCGAAAGGTGGCCTCTGACCTTTGCACAGTACTGTAGATGTAACCGGGTTCATGGTGTTAAACTTTTTTTTAAAGCCGAGCTTAAAAAATATCTCACACATTGCTGAGAAGGTTAAAGTCTTTTGGCTTACTTTCACATACAGTACAGTGTTAGCAGGACTCATGCTCATTAAACATCATCTGTACGAAATGGACATTTGGTGTACTGCAAACAGTGAAGTCCATAACCTGTAGCATCCCAGCACAGAGATAAAATATAGAGTTTATTGTGACAGTTTATTTTCCGCAGCAAATTCCACAGCAGGCCTGTGTTTTATTTTGCTTAGCTGTTTCACAGTAGGCCTTGCTAAAGGGAGACTGAGAGCCATAAAAAGTTTTGAATTCAGGAGAACTCATCCAGTAACAATCATAGAAAATCTAATCCTCCACAATCTTTCACTAATTTGAAATTTGAAGAATATTAGATAAAGTCTGTTTCTGTATTCAAATCCTTTTAGTACAGATAAGAATTTTATTGCATAAGACGCTTGTATAATTTGTTTTGTAAAAAAAAAAATGGATGTATTGCAAATTTACTTTAAGAAGAAGTGTTATAATGTTTGACATGTAAGTAAATGTAAATTCTATAAATCAATAGGAAAGATTTAAGAGAGATCACTGTGTTTTTAAAAAAAAAAAAAACACGACTGGGATTATAAGTAGATAGAGGGGCGAGGGACTGGAGCATATTTTATATCATGCAACAGAGCGACCAAAGCAAAGTAGGTTATTATAAAAATAAAAAAAATAAAAAAAAAGGAAAGAAACTGAAGTGTTTAAAGCAGTTACATTTTACAGTAGCACTTATTATCCAACTCTAGAATGTATTGTTTTATCTACTTTTTTCTATTTCTTTTGTAAAAGTCTAGGCTTTGGTTTCATGTATATTGCTGTGAAAAACAAAAAAAAAGAAAAACAAACAAAAAATAACTGTGTGTGAAAGTAATGTACCAGAGCCTAAGAATTTGCACTACCCTAATACTGGTCTAAAAAAAGTCTATTTTGTACAAAATCCATGCAAATATTATCTTTAAAATTAAGGGCAGATCATACTTCACTTGCGTATGGCTTACATTAAAGTCTGTTCTGTTTGTATTTCAGTTATGTAAATGTAATCCAATGTAAAGAATAATGTCTATTTGTTTAAAAATAGTTTTGTATTACACTTAAGTAGTCAATGTCAATCTTTACACATATTTGATTAAATGTTGAACAAAAGTCATTTTGTGTGAGGAAGGTAGTTTTTTTCTGTTTTGTTTTTCTTTGAACGTTGACGTTTTCTCATGACTACACAGATAGATCTCCACAAAGGTGTAGATGATTACAGCGTATCCTAGCCTGGCCAGTTTTGAAAGGACAAGGTCAAAGGTCAAAAATGACCGACATATGACTCTTAACTTGTAGAGATTATTGCATAAATATTTGTTAGGCAGCATTTACACAGTGAAACCTATTGTTGCTTGAAATCTACATGAAACTAAACTGTATGAGGCAAAGCCAGCCTTAATAAGTGATCTATGTGAAACTGTGGTCATATGAGCAAAAACAAGGGCAAAATCTGAAAAGAACTGTGCAGATGTGATGTGAATAATAATGTTTCTAAATGTAAGTGAGTGCAGGGTAAAATTCAATGTTTGTTTGTTTTTTTTTTATGTAAACAAGTTTCAGTAGAACTAGACTAGAAAGTTTCTCAAGATTCACCCTGAAAACTGTACCATGAAATATTCTTTCATCATAAAGATTTTCAGTTACTGAATTGTATACAAATCCACATCTGTACCTTATTTTAAACACCCTCTATGTGCCTGTAATAGTTAAAGCAAGTCAGTTGCTCACAGTGAGCTCTAGCCAGGCTTAAAGCACAGCCTCCGCATTGGCTTGGTTTTAATGCAGCTAGGCCTCCAACAGTGAGGGAGCTCTATATTCCTTTGAAAATAAATTCAAAAATTATTTGTGCAGATTTTTTAAAAACACTACAGATTTAATGAAGTGAATGTTATAACTTTGTAGCATTACTTACTGTAGCATAGTTGCTGCTTTCGACTAAATTGTTTATGAACGATTGGAGCTGGAAACTAATTATACGTTTTTATTTGTAGCACAGAGAAGCAACTAATTATTAATCTTGTCTTTTTTAAAGCACAAACTAGAGTGTGTTGTGTCCAGCTCTCCCAAGAAACTCACTAAGAATTGCAAGTATGCAAGTACGTTCAGGCATTTTAATGTTTTGAAAGTTACAGTGCCTAAAAGTAGCTCAGGCTTATCAACAATATATTTATAAAAAGGAAATGAAAGTTTGATTTTTCTAATGATGCATTTCCAGGAGAAGATAAAAGCAAGGATGGTGACAAGGTAAGCTACTCATTTTATGAGATGAAATAACGTCATCAGTGTCTGTTACTATGGTTACGCCTATTTCATTTTGCAGGACAAGGACAAGTGAGGCAAGTGTAGAAATTCATAGAGCTATTTAAAATCAGCTTGTGTATTAAGATATTTTGGAAAGCAAAAATTAGTCAAAACAGGTGGTCAGAAAAAGAATTGGGTCAGGACAAAACCTTTTATCCCTAAAATCACAGCTTAGTAGAAGGAGAAAAAAAACATTGAAGGTAAGTAAAGGTAACAAGATTTTTCCAAGTAATTTTGTACAATTTCTGTTAGTCCATTCCCATTTCATTTGAACACAATTTAACATTTAACATGTTTTAAATTCATGCTCCAGATTTTTCATTACCTGTTTTTAACCTATAACTGAAAAGACTACCTGAACAGATTACAACCTGAAAGTAAGGAATTCTCTCTCATACTTTAAGGTTAGCAATTCCAGTAAGACATTTTACTTTATTTATGCTTTTTTTTTTTTTAGGAAATAATACGAAGTATAAAGTCTACTTGTAAAGTATAACACTGTATAAAGTACTCCCACATCAAACAACTTTGTTACCACATACTATGTGGTGAGCACAAGATACTTTCAGGTGTTCACCAGATTACTATTAGAAGTGCAGCTAAAATTATCAAGTGAGTATTAGATAGTATTAGGTGCGCACTGAATACTATTAGGTGTGCACCAATATTATCAGGTGAGCAGTAGATACTGTCAGGTGTGCACTAGATAAATATAGTATCTCTATATTATTGGGTGCTCACGTAATAGTGTCTAGGGCACACCACGTAGTATCTGTTGCTCGCCTGATGGCATTGGGCGCTCACCACATAGTATCAGGTGCTTACCTGATAGTATCTGATGCTCACTTGATAGCATGTGGGGCACACCTAATAGTATCTGGTGTGCACCTGAAGGTATTTGGTGTTTGATATCTTGTGCACACCAAATTTTTACTTAAAAATATACCATGTCCCTTCAGGGGCTCCATACAAACCTGAGGCATATATCAGATCATATTATTACTGTCTTTTTATTCTGGAACTAACAAAACACTGTTCTGTTAAAGGTTTCCAGAGATCGTTAATTACGTGTTTTGTTTGCTTTTGTGAGAAATTCTGCAAACTTGTGCTGCAGTCCTGAAGAGCATGACGGCAGACAGGGTCATGAGACTTCAGGTGGCCAGACTAGAGCATCAACATCTACATCTACATTTACGGCATTTTGCTGACGCTCTTATCCAGAGCGACTTACAATTTGATCATTTTACACAGGTAGGCCAAGGTGGTGTTAGGAGTCTTGCCCAAGGACCCTTATTGGTATAGTGTAGGGTGCTTGCCCTGGTGGGGGATTGAACCCCACATCAATGGGAACTGTGCTTTAGCTTGGTATCTGCTTGAGTTCTATCCGACCCATGGCACCAATTTTTGAATCCAAACCTGATGAAATTCCAGGGTACTAGACTTCAACTGTTTAAGAAGGGAGGAATAATAAAGTAAGGAAGAAAACTAAGGCAGGGATATAAGGAGGTGAAAAAGGATCAAAGGTGGAAAACCCCTATACAAGTATAAATGGTGAAATTTGAACCCTATCTGAGCTCTACAAATGTTGTGGAGATGATGACCAAAGATTGTGTTAACCCAACCACACCTAACAAGAATGTGTTCCGTCAAGTTCATGCCAATAATTCAAGCTCTTGGCTGGACTGAAGGATCAATCGTGTGGCTGAAAGCACAAACTTCTGGGCCACATTTCTCTAACTAGTATGTTTTAGTATCCATTGCACCCAGGATCTTCAGTGAGAGCAAGTCATGGTTATACTCAGTCTCACTCCGTCTTCAGACTGAGCAAATGAGAGCCAACCTTCCAAGAAGCGAACGTTCTGTTCCAACCAAGTTTCAGACGGACAAATCAACACCTCACTTGCACTTGACAAAGATTTGAGCAAACTGGTCATTTGACTCACATTTAGGAGCATGTTAAATGAGACTCGTGCCCCAAATACATGTCTGAGTGCCTGTTCTTGACCAGAACACACCATGCATGTCCAAAGTGGAATGTGTCTTAACTGCTGTCTTACAATCTTCATGACAAACTCCCAAAAAAGGTTGTCTGAGACTTTTTGAGAAATGCCTTGCCACCAGAAGAACAGTGATACCTTAGACATAATATTATACATACTTGAATTATTTGTCAGCACCCTTAATTCAAGCTCCATAACCCCTACTTGTCATCTCTCCGGGGGCTTAGAGGAGGGAAGCCCAGGTTATGCGCATCCCTTCCAACTACCCCCCCCAGGTATTGCTCTCTAGCTTCCTTCACCTTATGTCCTCCAACCTTCTTCATACACCTCACATCTCTAGTGTCACAAAGCCCTTGAATGGGGCTAAATCAAAACAAAAGAAAAAAAATCAGGAAAAACAGCATAAGGTATTTGCCAAATGAGGAAAAGAAGCGTGAGTGCAAGTTTTTAGCCTGGATTATTTAGAAAAGAAGTCAGCTTCTTTTTGGCTCTATGTCCTTTGTGGTATCTCTGCAGGGGCCCAGCAGGGAAGCCCTGATTACTTCTCCTCTCAAGTTGGGCATCACCCCACAGCGCTGCTCAAACCACATGCAATTTACGCTTCCATTACTGTCCACAAACACGAGCTGGAATTTCTGCTCACAGTTTGATCTGATAACCTCCTGACCACACAGCTTTCACCAGTAATCTAGTTTGTGCTTTTTTTTGAACATTTGACCTCCAGACTGCCAGCTTCGGATTCCCGGTGCAGACATGCAAGAAACAAACCCAAAAGGATTTGACCCGGTAATCCTCTGATCATAAAGGGGATTCCAGTGAGTCACAGGGCCTCATAGCAAGCTGATTCCCACAGTGGTGATACAAAAAGAGCATTCCTGCTTTAAATTTGCATTTAAAGAGGAATTCTACCAGTTTTACAAAAAATGTCTACATAATTCAGTGGTTAAGATGTAAACAAACTCATTCAGAGTAGATTAGTGTGAATTGCTCTGTTGTAGAGAAATTTACAGAGTGGTGGTGATAGAAACCAGGCGTCTGAAGAGTTTAAGGTCTCTAAAAGTTCCCTTACAGAGCGTTACTACATGAAATTGTTATGAATACGCTGCCTGATGTCTGAGAAATTATTTTACGAGGTTTGTGAACTTGAGGTTTGTGAGCCGTAAACTTATTATTAATTCGTTTATTTAAATCCATTCATGGTGGAGGGATACATGCAGGGTGTTGTAAGGCAAAATAGTCCCCAAAGAAAAAATATTTTCTCAGATTTGCCACTATTTTCATTTTATTTACTATTTTATTTGTGTAGGTTCACTGGTGATTTTGGATAGTAAACAATATGTTTATATCCTATATAATTATGGAATTGTAGACATGGCAACACCTGAAGAAAATCTGAGTCTGTAACTTTCTCTACAACTAATTTCAGTTTTACAGTAAAGACTTTGAATGACTTTGTTTACATGCCACCAATGGAATTATACATTTTTGAATTGTCTTTTAATATAATGTTTGTCATGTTATGCAGTTATCAATTATCAACTTCATTAGTTTGACAGGCTATACCATTTTCTTTCATTATAACAATTTTAAATTCTGATTATTAGCCTATCCACTGAGCTATAGGCTACTAAATACAACCAAGCTAGCATTAGTGTAACTTTTATCTCTCACTGAGCAAGATGCAGTAAAGCTGGATGTGGAATCTAAAGTCAGTAAGAACAATTGGCTGATGCACTGAGTTCACCCACTCTGAACATGGGAGTCTGGAGACAAAGTCTGTAGGCAACATGGATTCCTCTTATCTCTCTGAATAGAAGTATGTCCCAAATATGGTAAAGCTTTTTGCACCAAAACTGTATTGAATCTTAGTAGTTAGTAGTTTTTAGAAAGACGTGACACAGAAAGTGATGTATGTTTATCGCTTGTATATGCAACAAAAGATATTGTAAACAAAACAATAATTTTATCTGATTTCAGGACACAGACGATATCTTGATAGCCAAGCAGCAACCCTCCTAACCTCCTTCCTGATGTTTGAGTTACACGTTCTGTTCTTTGCAATGATGATTGCCAGTTATACAACTACAACAGCGTCTTCAAAGCAGTAATGCTAGCTGGCTGCCTTTCTTCTGTACTTGATAAATAGCCATCAATCAATCGATCAATGAGTCAGTCCACCCCCAAAAATCCAGTTGTAGTTTCTCTTAAGTTCTTTGACCTTCAAGACGTGCCATCATAAGTGGGTTTTCCTAGTCTTTATAAAATGGAAATGTGTTCTACACTCTCAAACATAAAGATATGAAACTGTCACTGGAGCTGTACCCCCTCTTGTGACTGGGGTGGTACCCTCAAGAGTACATCTTGGTCAGGAAACATAATTACACCATAATAGTCCACTGACTCCATGCACCCCGTCTCATCTCCAGTCTTAGTTTATTGTTCTGTGTTATACTTTAGGTTATGAAAGGGTCTAAGTGAGTGCCTGGTAGCCTTGTGGCAGGCGAAATAAGCCATCAGCTGAAAGGTTGTGGGTTCAAATCCCACGCCTGACTAGGTATACCTGGTTACCCTTAACCACCCTGCTGCCTCAGGTTATGCTGCTGTGTTGGTGGCACTGTGTTGCTCCCAGATTTGACATAGTTTGGCATCAAAATTCAACAAAATACATACATGTTGTTTAAGGTGCCAAATTGGACCTTATAATCACTGTTGTACCTTTGAACATTTACATTCTTTGTACCTTGATGAACAAAAGTACCTGCCCAGAAACTTCACTTCTAACAGTATAGAGACGGCTGTAGGAGTCACATAGCCATGTTTACTATAGATGTAGCAATGGTTAAAATTTTCCAAACTGGCTGGATCAAAAGAACGAGCTGTTCTGTACTCAGCTGCTTTTATTTATTTATTTCCTGATCCTGCAGGAACCTCTGCGTACTGGAGCAGTTCACCACTCAGCCACTCAGGGGTTAAAGACTTTAACTAGGACCAAGAAGACACTGATGGACTTAATTTCCACTTTAATTAGACACCTAGGCTATGAGTATGGCAGCCCACTGTATCAGTCATATAAGCATACTTTTGAGGGGATTAAAACCGCTGCGTTATAGTAGTCTGGTGGATGTTGATTCTGGCTAAAAAAACCACCAGGGATTAAAAACCTTTTAAACCTTTTGCATTGTTGGAGCTCAGTCGTTTTCCTGACACACAGGAACTAACATTAATTTCTAACATTAATTTCACTGTGTCATCACTTGGTTGTCAAGCAAGCTGAGAAAGCAATAAGATGTGTTTAATTCTGCAAAGCAAACAATCACATTATCACTACAAGTGAAACGCAGAAACCCTTTACTGCTCATCAAGGGCAGCTAACAAAGCTTCCTTAAATGGTCTGAAGCACCAGGACTCTAGTTGAGACCCCCTGAGCTAGAGTGCTTAGCTGCTTCCATTAGAGAAATTGTTTTGCAGGTGTTTATTTAGCTTTTTGCTATTTTTGACTGTTTGGTTGCTTAACCTTAAAATGCTTTATGTACTTTGGCGTCACACTTTGTCACTCTCCACACAGAGCTCACTGCAATGAGTGTTAATACCAGCCTTTTATCTAGTACACTGTTGTAGAGCGCTGTGTCATCAGACTCTGGGGGGTAGCCAGAAGGGTGGCCTTGCATCACTGTTAGGGTGGCATTGACCAGCCTTTAGCCCTGACATTCTTTGCTAAAACTGAGTGTAACATATTATTCTGACTGTACTACGTCAGCTAATATTACCTCAATTACAGTTCAGAACTAAAGACTTTATATTATGTATTCCCACTACTGTAATAGGTATTAGTAACCAAAAGGCGTCCCCTCTATGCTAACCCTGACCGCGTGTGTAACCATTGTATGCTAGATCAGACTACCAGACCTCCAACAAGCCTCCAGAAGCACTGGGAGGACTGAGGAAGGAGACAGGGAAGTGGTGGGGTGTCAAAACTTCATAACAGGAAACAAAACATAGAGACAGAAATGTACAGAAAGTTAGACTGAAGCCTAAACGTCAGTTATTTTATTACTTCAAAACTCTTTTGTGTGTTCAGTCAGTACCTTCACTATACAGGTGAAGTATGTGAAGAGCCTGTACGATTGTAGGAGAGAACTCTGGCAAACTGAGCTGGATTATGCTTTATGTTGGAAGGTCAGACCCTCGACTAATGTAAAGTTCTGAGGTCTGGATGTAGGTGTTAACAGAGTGAGTTAACAGAGGTGATCCACAAGTCCTCAGGGCCGGCATCGTCCAGTGAAGAGGCTGGAGGTGGGAACCTTCTTTGGCAATATGGAAGTAGTGTGGTTGAGGTGGTCCAGGGGAGAAGGAGCTGAATTGAACAAAATTGAAATTAAACAACGCAGCGGTGAGACAGTTGATTGGCCTGTGGAAGAGATTGTGAGATCAGCATCGACTAAACATTCTCCTCTTCCAGAATGCAATAAATAATCAAATATCAATTTAAAATATCAAATTTAAAGACCTGTTTGATTTTTTTTTTCTGTTAATACCAACATGAACCCAAACTCATCATGTAAATATGGTACAACCGCATTTCCAAATTGGATGCTGTGCAAAAAAGGATGCAATTATGTGCAAATGATTGAAATCAGATATTCAATTAAAAACAGTAAAAATAGAAAATATCAAATGTTGAAACTGAGAAATTGTATTGTTTTATTAAATATATATGTCCATTTGAAATTTGATATGCAATACACTTAAAAAAACACTTGAGACAGAAGCATGTTTACCACTGTGTTGCATCACGTGTTCTTTTAACAACACTTCAGTTTGGAAACTGAGGAGACAAATTGCTGTAGTCTTGAAAGTAAAATGTTTTCCTGTTCTTGCTTGATAGAGTATTTCAGCTGCTCAACAGTTCCGATTCTCCTTATATTTCAAATTTCATAGTGTGCAAAATGTTTTCAATCAGTGACAGATCTGAACTGCAGGCAGGCCAGTATATCTTTACTATGGAGCCATGCTGTTGTACTATTGTCAGAATGTGACACTCTTGCTGAAATAAGCAAGGCCTTCCCTGAAAAAGATGTATATATAATTTAGCATTAACGGTGCAAGTCACCCATGTGCACTAGTTCACCCCTATACCACCATGCATGCTGGCTTTTGAACTGTGTGCTGATAACAAGCTCGTGGTCCCCCTCCTTTTCAGCCCAGAGGACACAGTGTCCATCACTGCCTAAAGGAATTTCAAACTGTGATTCATCGGACCACAGTACACTTTTCCACTTCGCCTCAGTCCATCTAAAATGAGCTCAGACCCAGAGAAAGCGGCAGTGTTTCTGGATCCTGTTTATATAAGGTTTCTTTTTTGCATGGTAGAGTTTTAACTGGCATTTGTGGAGGCAGCGAAAAAGTTCACAGACAGTGGTTTCCAGAAGTGTTTCTGATCCCCTGCAGAATTGTGACTGTTTTTAATACAGTGTCACATGAGGGCCAGAAGATCTTGGCCAGCCATTAGCGATTTCTGGCCTTGTTCCTTGCGTACGGAGATTTCTCCAGATTCTCTGAAACTTTTAGTGATGTTATGCACTGTAGATGGCGAAATCCCTTTCATTCTTCATTCTTTCATATTTTATGCTGAGAAACATAATTCTTTTACAGAGTGGTGAACCCCTCATCATCTTTACTTCCAAAGATACTTCCTTACCTTGGGATGCTCTTTTTATATCCAGTCATGTTACTGACCTATTGCTAGTTAACCACCTGGTGTTTTTTTTTGTATTACACAACTTGATTAGTCATGCATTCCAACTTCAGGATAAAAGCAGGAAAAAAGACCTGGGAGAACCTGAATGGAATAGAAGGCTTGGGTAAAAATGAAAGATGAATAAATAAAAGGGCCTATAATGATCTTCTACTGATCGGATTGCATTTCCCAGGGCAATATTCAAACTTTCAAATCAGGCGTGCCGCTGGTTCAGAGTAGAAAGAGCCTATTATGGCTTAGGAAGGTTTAATGCTTTAGAAAACGTTCTGCAGAGCAGTGCAGAGCATTCCAGGCTTTTAAGTCACACAGAACGAAAAGACTGACTTACGCAAGTTTGCTTATCAGCTACAACTTAAGCACAGTCAGAAGAAAAAGATGGTAAAATGGTGGGCAGCTGTGAAAGGAGGTGACACAGGTGTTTTCAACTTTTGTGTCAGTGAGCCTGCGTGCATGCAGACACCTAAAAATAACTTAACAAGAGAGGCAGGAACGATACTAAAAGTTTTGGGAGACGTCGTTAGACTTAATGCAGCACAGCTGCGCGTATTGTGTTTATTCGCACATCTGATTAAAAGGCGCTTGCAACTGCAATGTGATGAGGACAGATCCGAACACATTCTGATCACAAATGCGATTACAGACAGACGTGGGTGCAGTTTAATGGCAAGTCTAAACAGAGTCATTGACTCTAATTAAACTGGTGTGGATCGTAGTTTTTGGAGCACAGCTTTTGAGACTCTTTGCTCTCTTGTTCAACTAGCACTAATACGTTAGCTTATTCCAATAAAGAAACAAGTAAATACTACGAGGAGTTTGGACATCCATATACTCAGATAACCACCCCCACCCGCCTATGATGCTTTCCTCTAGGTTCAAAGCATTCGTTATAGAAAATCTTCAGTCTGAAGGACAGAACGAAGTGTTACCTGTAGTAAATGCAGTGTTTAAAAGGATGAGTTAAATAAATTGAAACTGTTGGCTAGCATGTGGATAGAAAGTAAGCTAAATTAGATGATGTCAGATAAACTAGCTAAAGTTTTAGCAAATTACAGATCACATTCCTTTAAAAACTACTAAAACTTCAAAAAGATTAGCTATTCTGCATACTAGCATACCCGATACACAAATTACAGACATTGTTTTGCTTATTTCCTTTAAACACTGTATTTACTGCGAGTAGCACATTGTTTGTGTCCTTCTATCTTAAATAATAAAAGACCCAAGTCGTGTTGACTAATACATTAGATTCACTAAAGACAACGTGCACTCACACCCTATCTTTGGCTTTAGGAAAGGTAACCAAACTGGCCAATTTATGAAACTATATCAAAAAAGAAAAGGCCTTTTTTTTTTCTTCACAATAGATAATGTACAAGCGTTACTACCTACCCCAGCGACTAACACGGTTATTATTATTATTCACTTGCTTTCTAATAAGGACTTGTTGTTCAATATGCTTTCTCAAAAGAGGGCTTGATTTGGGTGGATAGGCTCAAATGACTGTGAATGGTGCTTGTAGATGTTAAAGTGTCCTGGAGAAAATACCACCGAATGCCTCCCATGAAGCCCACATGCGTTAGCAAAAATGTCAGTATTCAAATTTTAGAGACACCCCTTGTTCTGTTCCTAGCAACAGCCCTGATTAATGGTGGCTATCAGCATGTTCTCCGACATCTGAACAGCTCTGAAGCTTCTTAACTGGTATGCAAATTCTTGAGCCAAATAAAAATGATAACCGGCTCAAAAATTCATCATCTCCTGGAATTTCATTGTTGGACTCGAGTAAAGAAAACCTGAACACCGTGATCTCGCTTCATCTTCTGATTTAATATTCTAAAGAACATTAAGGCTCCAAAATTAAATTGTATTTTTTAAAAAATGTAAAAAGGGAAACTGTGATGCCAAAAAACAAAATTAAGTTAGTAAGCTAGAGTACAAAATATAATTTTTTTTACATAAAAATTATACCTTATCAACTCAATTATTTACAATGTTAATAAAATTCAGGAGAACACAAATCTCAACTGAGGAAATGCATCATAAATAAGAGCGGTTTACATATGACCATAGAGATTCACATTGAAAATTATTTTACATTTTACCCTTTTACATACCTGCTGAGAGAAGGAGAGGAAGAGGAACTCTGAAATAACTTCCTTAAATACAAAAGAGTGCAAGTTCAGACAATCGAAAATCAGTCTTTGTTTCCATGATTAACAACTTTCTCATAGTAGTTCTAAACATATCACATGGGAAGGTGTGACGGATGGAAGATGGAGACATTCCCAAAGCCTCAGACTGCATGGAAGCAGTGTGAATTTTCTGTCGTGTCCTAGAACCAGGCTGACAAGGGCAAACAGCAAGTGCTCACATTTAGAATGTTCATGAGGGGAAAATCATCTCCACTGTTTGTGATGAAGCAGCCCCTGGAAAAAGCTCAGGTCCTTGATTGTGGGAGAAGCAGCAACGACTTGGTCCCAATTTTTTACTCGCTCTCCTTTGAGTCAGCTTTAGAGGATGCTTCACACAGTGGCAGTGCATTTTAGGAGGCAAAGTATTCTTACCATCAATCTCACACACACACACACACACACACACACACACACACACACACAAAAACACATCTTTCCTCTGGATTTGGGATTCATGGCCTATAAAACTTTATAAAACTTATGGTTCTTCCTTGTCTTTGCTTCAGTCTTTGCAGTAGCTTGTCATCTTCCAGTCTGCAGCTACATAAATTCCACATAGTTCTCAGGTATTAACCCAGTTCGTCCATCCAAGGTGCCCTCTAGCCAGCCTGGTTCCCTTGATGGATGAACTTCAGCAGGGGAGAAACAAGAAAACACAGTCAGATGCATACACACACACACACACACACACACACACACACACACACACACACACACACACACACAAGAGAGGCAGTATGTACACAGTAGTGTGTAGTGTACCATTTGCATTTATTATAGCATCTATTCTTTTGAGGAGACTTGCTTTCACAGCTACACATGCTTTCAGACTCACAGGGTTGAATTGTTTTCTCTCAGCGGAAAGATGGACAAAAACATTTGTGTGTTGTTTCAGATCTGAAGCAAGACTGGAGCTTGGTTTTCTCCTTTCTCTGAATGGTGAAAGCATTAAGTACTGTTTATGTGATGGTGACAGTTTTGATGGTATACCAACCCTTGCACAGTTTCAATGTTTTCTTTAAGTAGTTAAGTACTTTTGCAAACTCCTGTTTTTAATGTATTGTTGACTTTCTCCTTCCTCATGCGAGTGGATTATTTTATTTAATCTAAATGTAAAATATAAACCCTGTGTGTTTTCATGTTTCTAATAGTCCCATCTACATCGTTGTGTGCCTCTTGGCCATGCTGTCACTGGGGATGATCGTCAGTCCTCAGTTGACCTACATGGTTAAATATAGAGTGAATATACAGCGACGTAGCTGAGGGGAGCTGTGCCGGACTAAAGGATTGCTCATTCCACATAGTGTGAATGGAATGAACACCAGACCACCTCTGGCACTCAGACAGACAACAACAATCTTCTGAGTCAGCAATTAAAGAGCACTTTATTTAGCTAACCTCTATGTCCACGTGAACTCCATCACTGTGAGGGGATAACAAACAATGTAGTGTTGGCCCCACGTGCCTCAAGTTCTGCATTAAAGCTCCTGGAATTCAAGACTATATACATTGCAGTGAACGTAGTGAAGTGTGTTACCACAATGCACTGGAAATTTGAACTGTCCCAATTCATGCACTGTATTCTTATACTGAGCACTTTATATTGTAATAGTCTAGTGTTGTCTCAAATCAAACACTAATGTATAGCACTAAATGGAAATGATATACTGTACATACATCGTCCACTTTACTAAAAGAAGTGCTAGTTATT
Source organism: Pygocentrus nattereri (assembly GCF_015220715.1). Lineage (NCBI taxonomy): Eukaryota > Metazoa > Chordata > Actinopteri > Characiformes > Serrasalmidae > Pygocentrus > Pygocentrus nattereri. Next base: position 27,239,010 of record NC_051226.1, on the reverse strand, counting down.
CACTAACTTTCAAGAAAATGACACAAGGTGCAACCTCCTAGTTAACATGTGACCACAGCAGTATAAACCGTTTTTTCTCATGTACCTTATGTATGGAAGCTTTAGTTATTTCCCTGTCTGTTTTCAGCAGGTGTACATCCACGTGTTGACTGATTGAGATTTCATGTCAAAATGGTGATGTTTTTTCAATATTTTGACTTGGTAAGTCATTTTCTCAAGAAGGAGAAATGCTAAGTTGAAAGAATGAAGTATTACACTTAAAAAAAGTCAAATTATTTATTATTGTGACTAAACAGTGACTTATTGTCCCAAAATAATGATGTACTATGTGATAACTGAACTCACTTTTTAGACACAATAAATCTGGCATACTGCTGTCAGAAACGGGGTGACAAACTAACAGTAAACTCATTTGACCTGGTGAAAAAGGGCAGCAATTTTGCAGAACAAGCCTCTCTGAGCAACAGCAATAGCAGCTACATTAGTGATAATAATGGGCAGTAAATCAGCAAGACAGTATTTGCTATCAGCCTTGGTAAATGGGCATAAAAACTAAAAACAAGTCCCCTTAAGTTCCCTATGTGATCACATTACCAGCAGTAAATGTGGCTAGTGCACTACATAAGTACCCCATTTCAGTTACAGCTTTACTGTCATGTTTGTTTGGTACCCCAAGCTTCTGAACTGCAAGAGCTGCCAAATTGTTTCAAAGTCCCACCCTCTTAATAAGCAAATGGCCTTAAATGCAGCAACAGAGGGCTTTACGAGGACACTAATCTTGCCCACTGCTCTTCCAGCGTCCAACTAAATTAAAGCCGAGAAGTTCGAGACCGCGTCCTACTTCCTCCAGCTGAAGCTGGTGCAAGGACATATGGACGACGTATTGGTGAGTGTTTTTATTAAACATTTATAGGCTATGAGTAAAATGAATCAAGTCTGGAGTCTGGAGTTCAGATGAAAGGTGGACTGACAGGCAGTCTTGCATGGGCACTCACCGTTCTCAAATATAGTGCCTGCGATGAAAGACAACTCTGAGTCATGTTCAGCTTTGCAAGCGTACAGAGCTCGGGCTTTCCGCGGAGGGGGGCTGGGTACATGGAGAAAAAGAGAGATCATGTGCAGTCAGGTCTCAAAGCCGCAGTGCTTGACAAAAGCACACGCTGTCCTCTGGCATGGATGCCTCTAAATAGTTTGTGGAAACTATCATGACTTAATTTTCCACAATAGCAGCTCTGCGACGCACAAGAGCTTATGCAAACCACTGAGTCTGCGAAAAAGTAGATAAAACACTACAAACTACTTAAAGGATACAGAAGCTAGAGCATCACTAATCAAGGCAATATGAGTAAGTAATATTTATGTTTTGTAATCATTTTTTTTCAATTGGTTTAATAATTTCTCATTCTTAGCTGAGAAAAATGGAGATTTTATTTTATACCACATTCTGTTCCTAAGTAAAAAAGGAGATATTTGAGTATCAAGTGAATTTGATGAAAAGATGACATTGTGCACAGCTTTGTTCTGTGGGAAGAAAAAACAGCCCTCACATTCTGTTATTTCTCACTATAGAATGTAAATTAATTCTGTTGATTCTGTTGTAATTAATTCTGTTGATTACCTCTCATTATTCTTCATACAAAATAAGTGTAGGTCCAAATTAGTAAGTTTAGAGAAGATGCTAAACACTTTACAAGTGTTGTAAGTTTATGTAAAGAGGTTTCTTCTAACTGATTTTGGAGCATTTCTATTGGTCTGTCTATCACGAAAACAGCTACTGTGTTCATATGATGTGTGTAAAATCTTTTTTTTAATTTAGTAAAAAAGGTGTAAAAAATGGAGATACATGTTTGTTTGGATAGTAATACATTTTACATGTTTTTGTTATTTCGTGATAATATTTTGTGCTCAATGTCAGCAGTTCAGGTTTTACTGCTGTCAAGTAGCTTAACAGAGGTAAACCTACCCTATCAGCAGGAGACTTAGTCTGAGCTGACTGTTGTTCATTCAACAATCAACCATGTTCGCTCTGTAATACTGCTAAAACTACAGTAGGTCAGTATCTGCTAATATTATCACCTAATTAATATACATCTTATGCTAATTACTTATGTGATAACATAAATGCATGTAAATAATACATCACAATGACAGTAATAACTCCTGCTCTCTAGAGGTTAATACAAACAGGTAGGTCTGGGCAGATGGTGTGAGAGGGGTTAAGCTGCCAATACAAAGCACTAGCTGAAAAAAAACAACAAAACGATAGGGGTCCCAGCTAGAACACACACCTGAGCGGGGAAGATTCACTGGAGGTACAGGAGGCCGGCTGAGGGCTGGATGGGGCAGAGAACATCGGCCAGGAGGGGGAGCGTGGCGAGGTGGGACTGGGAGAAGCTGGGCTGTGATCCATACACACACGCATACACATATACAACACGACACTAAGTGATGAGTGCACCAAAATACAGGTTAATAGAAGCTGCTGAGTCAAAGAGGTTTTACTGAGCTTTGTTAGAACCCTGTATTATGGATGTATACTCACTAGCCACTTAAGTATCAAACATCTACAGGTCCCTACAAAACTCAGAGACCACCCTTCGTTCACTTAATTTCCAGTCAAAACTGTGTGTGGGTTTCATAACATGACCACCTCCTTGTTTTTACAGTCATTGTCCATTTTGTCAGCTCCACTTACTATACACTCTACAATTACAGACTGCAGTCTGTCTGTTTATATAAGGATATTTAAGAAACCTGCAGGGATATTTTTCCACACCTCCAAAGTTCAGTCTTAGAAGTTGGCTACATTTTCTGCTTCTCACCATTTAAGTAATCTCAAGCACATTCAGTGATGTTGGGTTCTAGACTCTGGGCTGGTCAGTCCATTGTTCAGAGAACACGAGCTGATTCTTTCTTTGATTTGCAAAACTTTTCTCATTACCGCTTTCTGACAGCTACACATCCTTTCAGACTCATAGTGTTGAGCTGTCCTCTCATGGTGAAAGAATGGACAGAAACACCTAAGTGTTTTTTTTTTTCAGATCTGAGGCAAGAATGGAGCTTGATTTTCTTCTCTTTCAAAGATGAAAGCTTTAAAAACAGTTTATCTTATTGTGACAGGTCTGGTGGTCCATCAGATTGTGGTTATCATGGTTATGGTTAAGAGTTGCATTTTCTCTGTTTCTTTCATTTGTTCTCCAGTTTTGGAAACTCCTGTTTTTTTTTTACTTATTTCCCTTCCATAGGAGCAGATTATCACCTAAAATATACTTAATGGATGTTTTGACTAGAAATAAAATAAATGAAGGGTGGTCTCTGACCTTTGCAAAGTGCTGCACACTTGTGACCTAGCAGTGACACTGATGTGTGTAAAAACCCAGCATCACTGCTGTGCATGAATCACTCTTACTAACATCACACACACTACCATTCCATTATTACAGCGGTGTATCTGGTCAACATTGGCCTTGTGATCAGAAACTGACCAGTGATGAAGGGGTAGATTAATTAGGAATGACGACAGTCTGTAACTGTACTTGTCGCTGCTGTCAGAACAAAACCTCATATCTCTGAGAAGGAAAAAAAATATATTACTCTCAAAGAAAGTCAATGGAACCAGAGTTTTTTCCAAGTCATTTTTGGCCATTTGTTTTAGTCAATCCTTCATGAAATTTACAAACAAAATAAAGACCCACATGCATTTTTAAATGATGTCAAAAACTGAAAATCAACAAAAAAGGAGATATGAGGTTTTGTTCCGACAACAGCGAGATATATATATAGTGCATAGAAACGCACATGCATTCTCAAAGGAAAGCTGTGAAAATGCTTTAGGACACTAGTTTTAAGGTTAGTAAGTGTGAATAGTGGCAATCCATGCATGTAGGTTTGTTGTTTAAGACATTCCAGTAGTAGAATGTGAAATGTTAAGAAAAGCATTCTCAGCCAGAGAAATGTGTGATGAGAAGGAAGAAAAAACGTGTAGTACAAATAACTTGATTATATATTATTAACTTATCTTAAGCGGGGCTAAAAACTAGTTTATAAACTGGTTTGAGTGACAACCTATTAAAGAGTAAAATGACTTCAATACTAAATCAAATTACCAGTTCAGTGTAACTCCCATTCATTCTGTCTAAAGACACTGGTGTTATGATGTTGAACTGCAGGCACAAAGCTGTGAAAACCTTGACCATACATTTGTTTTGACATGTGGCAATATCTAAAAATAAATAATGGCAAAATGTTATCTGTTTGATAAGCAGTCTAAAAGCTTGATAGACCGTAACAGTCAGGAAATTGAACATTCTACCCTCAGGTGGTCTAACAGGAATGCTACTGTTTGGTTGGTCTAGCACTCAATCTTACCTTGTTGAAATACTGCCACGGCCCTTGGGATTTTGCCTGTAATAGAAAAGAATGGGTTTGTTAAATATTCAGAGTGTGCAGATGTTTATAAATGCAATGCACAGCTGTCTTCTGACAAAATGCAAAGACATTTATCTGGGCAGCTTAAGCCTTTATCTTTATTTTGTCTATGAGTGTGTTAGCTAACCCATTTCCAAATCTCTCCTTGAGGAGGTCCAATTATTTACAGTTCCCATGTAAAACCTGATTAAGCTAATCAATCCTTCATTCAATTAAATCAGGTGCTGCTAATAGAATTGAACAAATCCATGCAATGATTGGAGAACCAGCAAGAAGTCAGCAATCAAACCTGTGGTCTTCTAACCAAGATAGTAATAAAGATATCAAGAAATCATTTGAAATTTTCATGAAATTCTTAAAAAGTAATGTTTGACTGTATTTATGTTCATTTGTAGTCATTCCAATATTTTACAGTGCTTTTACTGGCAAAAATTTTTTTTAGACTATTTTCATTGGTTTTGTGCAGTATAATATATATAATTAATACAAGAATGAAAATAGAATACCGTGTGTTTTCCAGCGTCTCAAAACAAATAACATGACAGATGAATACAGACGACTTAAAGCAACCCTAAATGTGTCATTTAAACTGGTACAAATGATGTGTTAATGAATCACTCAGTGATTCAGTTTATTATTTAACACATCACTTGTAATGGTAAAAAAATGAACATGACTGTGCAAACACATTGTCCCAAGTTTATACATACCACATTATTATTGTTATTGTTGCTTGTAGCATTTAAGTGCACTGGGCCATTGTAGGTTCAAGCCTAATTTCTGATATTCATGTATGATAATATTTCAATGCACGGTTGCTGTTTACTTGTGAATTGAACATGTTGGAAAATAACAAAACATGCAATGAAAAAATTATGACACATTTTATATTCTGTTGTATTTTTTCCAACATTTTAAACTCAGCAATAAATCGAAATTGTGCTCAAAAATTCACAGCCCTATTTGTTTTTTAGCTGTTAGCTCAAACTCTTGGCAATTACAATTCATAGAAAACCTTCCAGAACTATTAACCCCAGTCTTAAAACAAACAGTTCAGAAACTACAGCGGAAGTGGCAACAAACCAAGCAGGAAGTGTTCCACTCTGCCTGGAAGGACAGCCTTATAGAGTATAGAAATGCTCTCACTAAAGCTCAGCATATCTGGCCTCGCTCATCAAGAATAATAAATACAATCCTAGAGTTCTGTTTAGTGTGATTTCCAGAATCACAAACAATCAGGCAGGTACTGAACCATAAATTCCGGCAACTCTCACCAGTGAAGTTTTTAATGGACTTCTTTAATAATAAAATTGAAAATATTAGACAACAAATTCAACTCACAGTATTAAATCCAACTTGGCTGTCATCTGACTTGGCTGATATTAAACAAAACACAGTTGTAGAAGAAAGGCTGGAAACTTTTTACCCACTCCTACAGCTAGAACTAGAGAAGATTATCTCCTCTGCAAATTGCACAACCTGCACACTAGATGCAATTCACTCAAAATTACTCAAAGAAGTATTACCAGTTATTATAAACCCTCTTTTAACTACAATAAACTCGTCCCTGGTCTATGTACCTATGTAAAGCTTTTAAACTAACAGTTATCAAACCCCTGATCAAGAAACCAGATCTTGATGTGAGCATATTGTCTAATTACAGGCCTGTTTCTAACTTACCATTTATATCGATGATCTTAGAAAAAGCTGTGGCCCAACAATTTAGTTCATATCTACATAAGAACCATATATATGAAAAATTCCAATCTGGATTCAGGCCACACCACAGCACTGAGACAGCTCTAGTTAAGATAACTAATGATCTTCTTGCTTCTGATCAAGGCTACGTATCCCTGTTAGCACTACTTGACCTCAGCGCAGCTTTCGATACAATAGACCACAATATTCTCCTAGAAAGGTTAGAAAACATGGATGGAATCACAGGGACAGCCCTATCATGGTTCAAATCTTACCTAACAGAACGTTATCAGTTCGTCAGTGTAAACAATTTATCTTCCAATTATTCAAAAGTGAGATTTGGAATTCTGCAAGGCTCTATTTTAGGACCATTATTATTTACACTATACATGTTACCGTTAGGCACAGTTATAAGTAACCATGACATTAACTGTAATCGTTACACAGACGATCCTCAACTGTACATATCAGCCAAGCCTGATACAAATACAGATTAAAGAAAACAGACGACTGTGTAAAAGATGTGAAATGCTGCATGTTACAGAACTTCCTCCTACTGAACAGTAACAAAACAGAGGTTCTCCTTCTGGGTTCAAAATTGGTAAGACACAAATGATCAGATTTAATTTTAAATCTTGCTGACCTTCCGGTTACACCTGGCTCAGCAGCAAAAAATCTTGGTGTCATAATTGATTCAGATTTATCATTTGATCAACACACAGGCAGCATCACTAGGACAGCTTTTCTACATCTTCACAACATTGCCAAGATAAGAAATGCCTTATCACTGCATGACACAGAGACATTAGAACATGCCTTTATTACTTCTAGGCTAGACTACTGTAATGCACTACTGTCAGGATGTACGAGCAGGAATCTAAGCAAACTTCAACTGGTCCAAAACGCTGCACGCCCCAGCTACCACCACCTACCTTGGACTAGCTGCCCGGAAAACTACACTGAAGTTCTCATAGACTCCTAGCTATTACTACTACTAATACTGCTGCTATTAATATTAGTAGTATAATCATTTGTAGGTAGTTTGATCAGAGGAGGATGGGTCCCCCCTTGTGAGCCTTGGTTCCTCCCAAGGTTTCTTCCTCAGCTCTGAGGAAGTTTTTCCTTGCCACCTTGCTCACCGTTGGTTTTTACACTCATGTTAAAACTTTGTCTTCTCTGGAATTCTGTGAAGCTGCTTTGTGACAACATCCGTTGTAAAAAGCGCTATACAAATAAATTTGATTTGATGATTTGGCCAGGAGCCATAGCATAACTGGGCTTGCTATCTTTGCGTGGCCAGGATGGCTCTCCCTCTCCCCCAGTCACTCAGCATAGTGCCGGCTAAGGCAAGCATCCGTTAGTATAGGGTAGAAGAACAGGGTAAAACAAAAAAGTACATCTATACAATAATATAGAAAGTCTCTGTTTAAAATGAAAACATATTTAACTGGAAACAAATCTATACCATAAAAAATCATCCAAACGGAGTTCCATTTTTGAGCATAGGCAGTCTGCTACACTGAGGCTTTAAAGGCTCTACTGTCACGCAGTAATCAGTTAACACAGTGACACTCCAAAGGTTGTGGACTCAACATAAACAGACAGAAATGACAATCATTGTTAAATCCAGTTGTCTGTTCTGCAGTAGCAAAGAAATAACATGAACAAAGAGCCTTTTCCAGCTCTGTAATTATCTCTATTCACTTACTAAGAAGCTCCAGCGCTACTGTTTGACGCCATAGAAGACTGGAGCGGTTGCTGAATTCTTAGGTGACATCAAGATTCTGTTTAACATGCAAATAGCCTCTGAAATAGATGCTATAGCAGCCATTTCACATATTATTCTTGCATGCTCAAATCAAACACGTGAAGAGATGACTTGCCAATTAATTATGCCACTTAGAGACAATAACATCAACAGGCGGCTACCTCATTTCTGCACAAGATCTAATGAAGTCCTTGTGTATACTATGGTACTCTGTGGAATTTGTACTCATGTAGTCGTCACATCCACCATGGGAGGCGATGATCCTCCGCCGTGAAGTTGTCATGGGAAGGACCCAACCTCATGTGCCGAGCTAAAGGAACATTTAATTCATGGCTCTGCTTGGCCAGCTTAATAATAGAGGTTGCATTATCATTATTACTTAACATTTTAGATTCCTAGCAATTTGATGCGGAGATGAATTCATAAATAGGCGTGCTTGTTCCAGACTTAGCCTGTATTAGTCCGTAATTGTTATTCATTGTATATTACAAGTGAAAAAGAATTTAAACAATGCTTAAATGGTCACTTAATGTTCTCTAAATCAAACCTCTCAGCTGCCCCTTCCACCACGACTTTGACCTAACAAGTTTGTTACTGCTAACCGTTACTCTTTGCCCCCTAGCACTTTCCTTGGCAACAGACTCTCGCTTTTGACTGCATCTGAAAGCTGCCTTGGCTGCAGTACTTGAATTGATCATATGTTTTCTTAGGTGATTAATCAGTTGCATGGCTGAATTACAGCCTGCTGGACCAGAGCAGGCTTTTTGGAGATGGCTGTATCAGACCTGCCAAGGTTAATATGTACAACCTCATTAATCTTGCTTCTCTGGCTGCTCTGTGGCTCATCTCCACTCTGCAAAACTGAGGCTAGCGCTAGGTGCTAAACTGTATTATGCTGCTCAACAGTGAGCGCAGTCTCTGGAACAAAGCTTGAGTCAAGCTACCAATATGGACTCTTCTTAAACTGAGACAAAACCTGCTTTCAAAGCACAAATTCTCAAACACATTTGAGAATTTCTTTGTTGTCTTGCTGTTTCTGTTAGAGGCAACCAGCTAATTCCTAACAAACAGTCAATAAATCAGGTACTAGTGTGCTTAGGAGTCATAAAAACTGATCTTATTTTACATAAGTGCTAACTAACATTTAGGGATGGGAATTGTGGGCCAATGCCACTTTATGATGTTTTTATGTATGCATCAGCGATTTTGTACACATAAACATTCATAAAATGAATGAAAATCTAAATATTTGTCCAATGCAGATACTTTTTAAGCCAATATCTGCCAATATTGACATGATTCTGATATCTGATATTTTGATATGCCAACTAAAATGAAAGCTATGTAAGATTTGGGGAGTTAAAGGCCTCTCTGGTGACAACGTGTAATTGCATGCAGTGTGAAAAGGAACATTTTGTAACATCAGTTGTGCCCCTTCCCCAGATGGATGAATCATATAATTACGAGCGCACTGAAGAGAGAACTCTGCCAAAATGTGGAGAAGGACGTATTCAGGAAGCGATGTTTTTTGTTGTTGTTAATGTTACCTTCTTAATATGAACTATATCTGACTCACATTCACAGAAAAACAACAATCCAACCTGAACACTCATCCAGCCATTTCACATGACCTCATTAACAGCTGTGTGAACCCACATTTGATGGAGAAATGGTAGAGACCAAATCAGTTTTTTCATAGAATTTTTTAACTGTGTAAAAGTACACTGAACACAAAGAAAGTTCAGTTTCTTTTGTTTACTATTGCTTTCAGTTTTCTTTTACCATTTGCCATGAAGAACAACAACACTAGTGAAGGGTAGCAAATTCAGTGCAAATTCTTTGATTCCTTGATTTTTCCTGTCCGACAGTATAACTGTTTATTTGGCCTGCACTTGTCTTGCTCAACCTCCATAACAGAAAATGCATTTCAACAGGCTTTTTGCTGACATTGCTGTAAGGGGTCTCTCACACTAGCACAAAATTATGAGGAAGACTCAGTTTGACTGATGTAAAACTGCATGAGTTCAGATCTGACTGTTCACATTGAGGTTGCATTTCCATATATCAAATATATACTGGTTAACTGGTACCACATATGAACGTTCTGAAACAAAACTGAAACAGTCACATTAGAAAGATAATATGAACAGCAAAAACAAAAAATTGGAGTTGGTCCACTTTGGACCACTTTTCCCTGTAGTGTAAACATATCCTTAGATGTCCTGAACAAAGACATAGTTTATTGTATAAACTGGCTTCATCTACATGAAATCATCTATATAATATCCATATTTTAAAGTACAACTTCTGACTCAAAACATCAGTTGAAATCGGTTCAGTGTTCTTGATACCAATTTTTTTTCTACAAAACAGTTCCATATTTTGGCTTGAGCTTATTATCATTTACATAACCTTGGCCTTTAGTATCCTGTTGAACTTGGTGTAGAAGCTACCTTTATTTGTGAGGCCTGTATAAAGGAAAGGAGAATGGTGTGGATTGAGAGATAGACAGGGAAGGAGGGAACATGCTTCAGTTTGCCCTGGAGCCTGATTAATAGCTCTGTGTATGACGAGAAGGGAAGGAAATGTTTCAGTGATAGTTTTTCAAGAAAATGTCCGAGTCATCCAACACTCTCTTTATGCCCTGCTTTTCATGTGTTTTTTCAGTAATTACAGCTTTTGATCATTACCTGGTGCCCTTTATCTCATTGTACGCTTTTTTAATAATGTGAAATATGAGTGTGCCCAAGCCCATAGTGGAAACAAAAAAAGAAAAAGGACCTAGTATTGCCCCCCGGGGCATGCCAGCAAGCAGGCTGAAAGCATTGTGATTCCAGAATCAACAATAGAAACGCTCACAGGAAATTGAGAATGCATTGGGTGCTATAATTTCCGCTCCACTGATAGTACTTCAAAGCAAAGAGAGGGCCATAACTAATATAAGACACTGAAATAAAATCTCCATTACTGCGTGTTTGATGACACACCCTGTTCCTTTACATGTGGTGTTGGAATGGATATTGTGTAAAATCTGATGACTAAAATCAATAAAAATGACTAAAAATGACAAAAGTGGCCAAAATGTGTTTCAGCATTTTTGTCTTTTACAAAACAAGTAAGAACCCACATTATTCAGATGCATTAAACAGATTTTTTAACTTAGTTTCAGTCTTTCCCAATGCAAAAAAATAAACTGACCTGAAAACTGCTTCTAAGGCCAATGTGTTTGTGCTGTTATTCTCACAAAAATATGCAAAAGAATTAAGGTAATTTTGTTTTTCAAAATGGGATACTGCAAGGTTGTAGCTATATCAGCAAAACATTACAAGCTTGCAAGATCACAACAACCCCACTGTACAAAAACCACCCTGCTACATCCCATGGCCATGTCCTTCTCTTGTACTAATGGCTGAGAATTGAGAGTGCTCACAATAGCGGGCACATATTAGTTAAAAAATCCATTACCAATCCCATCTGTGCCCAACGTAGAGAGAGAGACTCGACTAATAGCAGCAAATAGAGCAGCATTTCTCTCTCATTCCTCTTACAAGGGAAGAGAATTAAGAGAGAAAAGGGTTAAGGAAAATATGACTGAGAGGGCATGTGTGTACTTACAGCGCATTGGGGCGGCTCTGCCTTGCCACAAGAAGCCCATCTTGGTCTCCGTCTGTACTGGTCAGGTTATTGAGCTTGTTCCAGTTGTGAGTGCTATTGCAGTTGAGTGATGTTGCTTGTGATTCTGAACTGGAGTTCAGGACCACGCTGTTCCACTTCTCCACTGCCGCTGTTGGGAAATAAACTATAAGTAAAACCTCTGTTGACTAATGAGTGCAGGTCTGATATGACTAGCCACAGCTAAAATGGGCAAAAGTTCTGGAGGCTTCCGAATATCCAAAGCTGTCTAGATTAAATAGCTTCCAAGTTTTTCAAGAATAAACTGAAATAACTTACAGTAACAAATCCTTCTCATGATGAACAGTAAGAAAACAGTACTGCACCAAACAAATATTTTTATCAAAAAAATGATAAAGCATTGGAGATAATAATCACTAATAAACACTAAAAATGAAGGAAATAGACAAATAAAAGTGTTTATTGGTGTGTGTGTATATATATATATATATATATATATATAAAACCTATCCTGTAGCCCAGCCAATATGACCACTTCAGACCATTTCATCATACAGCATCATAAGGCATGCTAAGGAAAAGCTTCCCATGCATTCTTCACTACTGTCATCTTTGTTGTTGGACCCATCAGCGGAAAGGGACCACCATATGGCAACTGCTAAGCAGATACTATGAACTTTTAGCATCTGCGGCTGGAGGGAAGGTTATGGCAACCTGAAATATATCTATGTTATCACCACAGCCATGGAAACAAAAGTATCTAAGCAAACTGCTTTAACACACCAGTGGAGTTATGTTCTCAGAAAATTGGAAAAATTTCAAAAAAGTTATCAAGTGTCTCAAGCATTTTGAGTTAAACTCACAGAAGAAAGTGCATTCAGTATAATTCAAATTCTAAAGTAACACACACACACACACACACACACACACACACATCATCATCATCATCTAAACTGCTTATCCTTCTGGGTTGCAGGGGTACTGGAGGCTATCTCAGCTGTCATTGGGTGGAAGGCTAATTTAACACACAATATATAGAATAAGAAACATCTAATTAAATTACTTATACATCACGTTTTAGAGACTGCAGCAAACTGCTATTTCTGCCATAACATAACGGCAGTGAGTCAAATTCATGCATGCGCAGAACAGTACTCGTTTTAGAGATGCCGGAGCTGCCCCTGATGCTGTCACTGCTTGAAGATGGACCATTCCCAGCACAGTAGTGACACTGACATGGTAGTAGCATGGTTGTGTGTGTGGTATAACAGTATAGTATAACAGTATAAAAAGTATAACAGGCTCTGTGGCATTTCTGGGCGGATTATACACATCAGTGTAGGTTGAGCCCAACAAAAGAGTTTCAGCCAAAAGCAGCTCTGTGATCAGAAACCAACCACTGATAAAGGGCTAGAGGATGACTAAGCCAAACTGTGCATCAACAGATGGGCTACAGCAGGCCACCAGCAGGGTGGAGCTACAAGGGAAGGGTTGTTGTGCCTGATATCATGACCATAGCATCGCTGCTGTGCTGAAAATATAATGATAAAAATGATCACCTGAAAAAGATCTGGTCCTGTAGTCAGAAACTGACCAATGGAGTATAGAATGGAAAATAACTAGCTACACTCAGTAATTATACACCTAGTGGGCCTATATAAGTTAGGTGGACCTAAGACTAGAATAATAATCTAGATGATTGTTTTTGGGAGCAGTAAGATTTTTATATTATTATCACTCATTACAACATGTCAAAAAAGAATGTCATCTCTAAGACACAAGGACTGTTCATCATCATTGTCATATTGAAACCTTGTTATCAAAATCAAAGCCAGTTGCCCTTTAAACTGTTGCACATTTCATAATGAATGGTACAAAATTCCTTGTCATAAAATGTCAGTTAGAAGTGACAATGTTACAATGAAATCTCAAAGTACTTTACACAGGAATAAAAGTCAAACATTACAGTCTAAACAAAAAACAACAGCACAATTACAGACTACAGGCAGAGAGGAGAAGATCTGTAAGAGATCCTAAGAGTTTGCAGTAAGCCTGCCTCAGCTGAGTGAAATGGATGAGCTAATCAACAACAGATCGGGCAGATATGCCAGAACTAGACCATTCAGAGCTGTACATGTCCTAAGCCAGACCTTATAGTCAATGCAAAACTTAACAGCATGCCAGCGTAGACTGAATAACACCAGAGTAACATGCTCAGTTACAGAGATTTCAGAGGAACCAGCCTGTAGTAGTCTAATCAAGTAGTTATGAAAGCATGAACAAATTTCTCAGCATCTTATAGTAGCTGCATGTGTCTTATTTTGGCTTCTCAAGTAATAAAAGGCAGTCAATATTACAGATATTGGAACATGGTACATTAAAAATGTTTCCACTTTGGAGATGTGAGGCTTTGTTTTGAGAATGAAATGTTTTCTCCCCACCTTTGTCCTTCTCTGAGTGTGTAGGGGTGCGGAAGAGGGTAAGAGGTCTCTCGCTGCAGGATGGAGCCTTGCTCTCTGTGCTCTTTCTCCTGGGCAGGTTGAGCTGGCCAGGCTGTCCAACTCCAGGAGTCGGCGTGTCTTTGAAGATCTAGGGAAAGGGAAATAAAGGCGGAGCTTCCAATGTGGCCGGCAAGACTTAAGTAAATATTTTCACAGTAGCACAGTAGCACGGTTGCTGTGGTGGAAGGGGGGCAATGGAAGCATTCCCTTTTGTACGTGCTCATCTGCGCTCGTAATTAGACAAAGCATTTTGCATTTGACTAGAGATGATATGATGATACATTGTCAATAACATCTAGCAAGCAGAAGACTGTTTTTGATGATTTCATGGACTTGTCATTGAGATCTTTACTTTGTCAGTGTCCTCTTTAAAAGCAATTACAATTCCTGAATGATTTTTCAGGGGCTTTAACAGTGGTTACTTCTGAGATACCAGTAAGTGCAAATACAGTCAGTGGCCCATATCTGAGATCTCTTCAGGTACTGTTGTAAGGCATTCCAGATCAGCTTTCTTACTCTCAGATGTTTGTTAAATATGGGCCAGTGTTACTAAAGTTACTCAAAAAATTTAATCGCCTAAACTGCCAGCTGTTCTCCAACTGAAGTAGGTAGGCTACAACCAAGCTGACAAAGCTCGTGAAGACAGACATAAACTTTAAAAAAACAGATAACTACAGTAGATGTCCACATTTGGACACACTTCCCTGAAGATACAGGACTGTGCAGAAATCAGAGACTTCATTTATTTAATATTCAGTCAAAATAGCCATTAAGTAAAAAGGTTTAATTAAAGACAGGAGATTAGATGTAAGATATAAGGAATAGGATTATCAAAAGAAAAATAGGTGAAAAAAAGATTTTGCAAAACTGGGGTTAAAAAAGTACTAAAAGATACAGAGAAATTGGGAATCTTAACAACTGCGCAATGTCTGGTAGACCATCACAATCGTCTCGATCGGAAAAAACACAGTATTTGTACCTTTCATCTTTTGAGTGATTCAAGCTGCTGGTGCTCTCAGAGAAATGGACTGGCCTGTCTAGAGCCCAGAACTGAGCATCATTTAATGTGTTTATGAGAAACAGAATGCAACTTGAACTGAATTTTGGACGTGTGGAAAAAAGTCTGTGAAAAACTGAAAGTAAGTCTTATTAAATGCTGCAAAATGTGACATATTTAATTGTTGAGGCATCTGTTCAGTTTTCTGTTAAATATGTTTTCTGTTTTAGTAAAAAGACCCTTAACTTGGATGGATGTTAAGAATATGTATGGAATATAAAGCTTGGGAGTCTAATAATGTGCAACAGCAAGAATAAACAACAGAGGTGGCATTTTTAAATGCCACTTCGTTTGGACTTTACAAGCAATGGGTCTATTTTTAACCAGAGAGTGCTGAACCAGGACCAAGTAAATGGTAGTTACTGAAGAATTTCACCTTTTTTCAGAGTGGTTTTAGGTGACAGGCATGATTGTGGAGAAATGTACAGGGTTGTTTACTGTGGTGGTGATGGGAACCATATGTCCCAAGTGTTTAATCCCTCTAAAACCCACATCACTACAAGTTATTACAGGAAAAGTTTATTGCCTGATTCCCGAGACACTGTTTTACTACAGTTGTGAGAGAGGATTTAGGCCTAATGTTTTTTTTTTTTTTTAATCAATTATAAATGTGTGCGAGGCACTTTAAGGAAAAGTAGTATCCTTAGGACATTTTTTCAGATTTAACAGTATTTTACCAATATCAATATTATATAAGAATAATACAATGGCTATGAGTTCAAACCACTCAGAATGCCTTTCTCTGCATTTTAATTCCATAATTCAGTTGTGCAGAAATAATCTGTAATTCCTCTTTAAGGTGTAACCCGTGAAAGGTGATCCTTTTCAGTCAGATCCTTTTCAGCATTCCTCCATTGAGAAAAGACAAGAGTATGAAGGTTTAAAGTATGATAATTATGAGCACTGGAGACATATGACACACCCTAATCCTTTTACAGAAAAAATAATACAGTTTCTAAGCATCAGTTTTCAGCTAGTCTTTTTATCTGGTTTATTTTTGTTTGACTGTTTCTCTTCTTTTCTTTTTCTTCTTAGATGCTGATTTGCCAGTAGGCCAGTGATGCTGGCCCAGTGCCTCTGGGGAATTTTTCTTTGCAACCACAACATAACATCAACCATCTGATGCCGAATGCTGAAGACTTTTTCATTATCTCAAGAGACAAATCACCAGATAGCTGCTCTCGTGGCTTTTCCGTGGTGTCTTGCAGAAGCTCAGCAAGGTCGTGCATCAGCAAAGAAAGGTTTGCAGAATAGTGCTGCATTTCCTGTTGCCATAATGGCTGGCAAAGTGCTGTATTTATATGGCACCTACATTTGATCCTGGATCTGAAAGTCTAGCAAACCAGCAAAGCAAAGTTTTTTTTCTCCTCATACAAACCTTCTGCGAAGAGCGACCACTGGTCTACAGTCCACATTGTATGGAACAAGGCAATATAGTCAGCTTAATGCACTCTGATTCTATTAATAAGACATCAAGCCTCATCGTCCTCACACAGTTATAATCTCTCTCAAGCATTAAAAACCACATCTCTCTCTTTCAGCCCTACTTCTCAAATGCTGTCTCTTTCACTTTGCTTCAGCCACTCATGAAAATGAAGCTTGGCTTATCAGAATGCTCCAATGAGTTCACTACATCTACAACTTGCATGAATATTCAGTGTCAATATATTTGAAGGCTACCTACATAGGGACAGAACACAAATATAAAGGTTGAATATTCATTAAGCAATACATGAGATTTTATGAACATCTTATGCCAGTATGAATGATGTTTTATGAAGTAGATACATTGTACTGAAAAAAGGGGCCATAACTGTATAACACTTGAAAGGGGACATTCATAACAGTACATGATACGCACATAACCATCCCCTCATAACAAGTGACATAATAAAATCTGGTTGGTATGCTATGCCATAGACTGGGCTTCAATCACTTGCTCCGTACACTATACCAATTAGAGTCCTTGGGCAAAACTACCTTTGCCTACCTGTGTAAAATTATCAAACTGTATGTTGCTCTGGATAAGAGGTTCTACCAAATGCCATAAATGTAAATATAAAGATACACTCTGTGGTCATAAGTACGTGGACACCTGACCATCAGACCTATATGAGCTAGTTGGACATTCCATTCACTTCAGCATTGTGTGGCCCTGTATTAGTGTGTATTAGCACTTACAGTTGACTGGGGCAGATCTATCAGGGCAGAAATTTTAATGAACTGATATGTGGCAAAGGTGCCATCCTATGACAGTGTCACATTTAAAGTCACTGAGCTCTGAACCCAATAATTAGGATGGGGTGTCCACATACTTTTGGCCGCATAATGCGTTTATAAAGGCTTATTGCAACAAGCGTCAGTTGTCATAACACATGATGAGGTGAAATGACATCAAAACTGACAAAAGAATAAGTCTTCACAAATGTTCTAGTAGACTTATGTACAGCCTATGTAGGTGTCTTGTCGTCTTACGATTAGTACCTTTCACTAAAGTGACACACATTTGTTCCATGTATAACACAGTAATTAAGCAATTTCCAAGTAATGGAGCTTTCATGGCAGATCTGTTATTAAGTCAAATAAGTATTACCATATAGCTATAGTGTCATCTGCAGTCAGGTGAGGTAAAAATCAATCCCCCCTTTATTCCACAACGACCTTTCCCCAAAGGCTTAGGTTGCTGAGACGGCCCTTGGCCAGTTTGCTGGTTGCCGTGACAACCAAATGCAAGCAGCCTGCCCTTTAAGATGGAGCTGTGGACGCTCCTCTCCCCTCCCCCTGGCTTTGAAGTTACCTGCTACGACTAATGTGAGTCTCTTTAAATAGAGCTGGATGCTAGACATGCACACTGGCTTGTTCTCAACCCCTTCAGGAGAGGCTTTATCCACTCTATTCGCACGCCTGTGTCAATGGAGCGACGTGGCATTCAGCTTGTAAGCACTCGCAGGCTGAGTGTATTTGCAGTTGAACGAGAAGCCTGCAAAGCTCATACTGCTCTTCAAAAATGTATAAGCTTTCCTAACCAAAACAACACGCAGAATTTCATTATTTAAAGTAATAGCTTCATGAAAATCTAATTCAGGCTGTTTTCACACCTATATCTTTTTGATTTGGTTTCAAACTGCAATGGCTAAAGGGCACCAATTTAGGAACATAGGTGCTTGTTGTCTGATCAGTAATATGACAGGTACTTTAACCTTTTTTTAAACTTTCACTCTGTGACATTTCTCCAATCAACCTGCTTAGGTGGTTTCTAGCACTGCATGACATACTACTATCTATAAAAATGGATAGAAATATGGACAAATTCATACTACTGTTTACAGTTGTGAATTATACTTTTGCTCCATTTCTCTCTCTCTCTCTCTCTCTCTCTCTCTCTCTCTCTCTCTCTCTCTCTCTATGTATATATATCAGTATGTGTCAAAAGACTGCCAACATTCTTTTTCCCCCATCTCCTGTTTTGCCAAAGGGTTGGAAACTCACCATGTCATGGTTCTCAATCAAGATCTCCACCACGATATTTTGGAACTTGATGTCCATGATAGCAGCCACTGTCTCCTCCTGCGGCCGAAGCAGGGTGGGGCCAAACACCACGCCCAGGTTGGCCACTGTCATCAGGTTCTGCTGGTGGTGGCTGGCCACACTGCAGGAAAGGCCAGTATTACTTTAGGTTACATAGTGACTCATAGTTGTGCAGTTGCTTCCGATTGCAGCACATCATGCAGGCTAATTTTAGTTGCAGAGTTGTTTCATGGCTTCCTATTTGCTGTATTTTTACCATGATGTGTTTCGCTACAGGGGGAAAACCGAAAGTAGGATGAGCTATACTTCAAAGGAATAGTTTGGCACAAAATCAGTTTTATCCAATTTTCCACTTACCCGAGAAGTACTTAATCGGCCAAGACATGTTTGGAGTCCAAAATTTGTATCTGTGGTTTAGAACTGGAGCTTTGAAGCTAACGTTGCTAATAAGCACTACAACTCAATAATCACCCAAAAATGTGGTTTATGTGGGATACAAACCATGTTGTCTAAATCCTCTGACTGTTTATTTGGTGATTATTATAGTTCACAGCAAGTCATAGTCTAATCTAAACTATATCAAGTCTGCAGGACCTTAATGGAGACCTGGACGCTGTGTGAGAGACATTTTGGGCATATTTTATTACAAAAATAATTTGGGCTACTAAGTTCTGGTGCTTGTTAGCACGGTTAAATTCTAAACTAAAGAAGCAAAATTTGGACAACAAACATGGCATGGTTGATTTAGGGTAAGTGGAAAATTGTATAAATGAGATTTTTCACTGAACCGTTCCTTTAACATCATGAATTGCGGGGTTGTTATTTAGATATAAAAATAAATGTGAGTTTTTTTTTTTATTAAATTTGCAGTTTTCCCTTAATCTGAAAAGGGGTTGTCTTGAACGTTTCAAGTGACTGAAGTTTGCTTCATTAGTTTTGCACTGGAGCTACTAATATAGCTAACAAGTAATGGAAGCTTATTCCTTAGCAATTATCACTGTGCAAAATGCATGCCTAAACCAGGTTGAGCTGCTCAGTAATCAAAAATAGACATGCTTATGTAGACAAAAGCTGTGCAACATTAACATGAGAGTTCAGGTAAATTTTTACTGAATAATTCTTGCAGTTAAAAGTCTTACCACAGACTTCAGAAGTAAACATCAGACAACAAATGTCCTTGCTGAATTATTACATACAGGAAAAGGGATGATTGTGTAAATGTGCGGTGTGGGCCAACATACAGACCTTTTAGGAGTTTAAGTAACATACAAGATTTTTAGCAAATAGCCATTTGAAACATCTGGACCATGTTGAGGATTTAGGCGCTGAGGAACAAGTAAAGTGGCTCAAATAGATAAAATTGCAGGTTTTCTGAATTAACCCAAAAGACAGAAACTAGTTCTTTCATATCGCTGTACAAAATCTGTCAACTCTGTGGCTAATGTCAAACCACAACACCGTATCTGACTCTGAGAAACAGGAGTGGCCTGTGAGTGAACTTATGACTGTTTGCCACCCTCCAAGCCACTGTGTTGTTCTGCTACTTTCAACTACACCAGTAACACAGTAAAAGCCCAGGTTAATGGGAGTGAAGAGTGAAAAAAACTCTAGTAATATAACCGCCAGAGCTGTCCTAGAACTACTGACTTTGGTGGAATCAAAAATGTTGCGTGACTTCAGATTTTTTGGCAAAGAGTCTCTAAAAATTTCCACCTCAAACTGGAAAGTCCCTCACGATGGTTGGTCTGTGCTGGGGCTTGAACAGGAGAGCATTTACACAGAGAAGGTGGCAAAGTGAAAATGGATTACAGCGCCATTCTGCTGCTCTAATCTGCTTTGTGCTTAACTCCAGCAGAATTCTACAGCAGTATTAATGGATTCCTGAAAATATTCAGTTATAGGTTTATTGATAACTACTTTAAACCAAAATAACAGGCAATGAGGGGCTAAGCATTACCGTGATTTCACAAGGGCTAAGCTCTGTTCATCAAATCACGAATACCTGGAATTCTTAGTTTGTTAATAAAGACTATGGCTGCAAAGCAACATAGTTACTTGGTGGAGTAGCCTCTTTCTGTAGGCCACCTAGTGGCCATTCCACTCCACTGGATAGTTTAAAACAAAAAGAAATGGATATTGGACATTTTAAAACAAAAAGAAACGGACATTGATTAGTTTTAAACAGAAAGAAATGGGTATTGGATAGTTTTAAACAGAAAGAAATGGTATTGGGTAGTTTTTAACAGAAAGAAATGGGTATTGGATAGTTTTAAACAGAAAGAAATGGGTATTGGGTAGTTTTAAACAGAAAGAAATGGGTATTAGGTAGTTTTTAACAGAAAGAAATGGGTATTGGGTAGTTTTTAACAGAAAGAAATGGGTATTGGATAGTTTTAAACAGAAAGAAATGGGTATTGGGTAGTTTTAAACAGAAAGAAATGGGTATTGGGTAGTTTTAAACAGAAAGAAATGGGTATTGGATAGTTTTAAACAGAAAGAAATGGGTATTGGGTAGTTTTAAACAGAAAGAAATGGGTATTGGGTAGTTTTAAACAGAAAGAAATGGGTATTGGATAGTTTTAAACAGAAAGAAATGGGTATTGGGTAGTTTTAAACAGAAAGAAATGGGTATTGGGTAGTTTTAAACAGAAAGAAATGGGTATTGGGTAGTTTTTAACAGAAAGAAATGGGTATTGGGTAGTTTTTAACAGAAAGAAATGGGTATTGGATAGTTTTTAACAGAAAGAAATGGGTATTGGGTAGTTTTAAACAGAAAGAAATGGGTATTGGGTAGTTTTTAACAGAAAGAAATGGGTATTGGATAGTTTTAAACAGAAAGAAATGGGTATTGGGTAGTTTTAAACAGAAAGAAATGGGTATTGGGTAGTTTTAAACAGAAAGAAATGGGTATTGGATAGTTTTAAACAGAAAGAAATGTTATTCCTTCGTGTTAAGCTGTTAGCGAGCAATAATGGGAGAAATGGGAGGGGTGAGACACTCTTGCTGTGAAAACACTTTAGTCCTTCTCCACAAAGACAGTCGTGCTGGGATAAAACTTCAGCCTTTTCGATACCAAAATCTCTTGTTTCTGTCTAGCATATTTTTATTCTGTGTTGAGGTTTAAATGCTGAAACTAGTGTGCCAGTCAGTTAGTTGCAGTGGTGGACGAAGTACACAAATCATGTACTTGAGCTAAAGTAGAGATACCCAAGGTAAAATATTACTCCAGTAAAAGTAGAAGTTCCTTCCTTTAGACCTCCACTTGAGTAAACGTACAAAAGTATTTGCCTTCAAATGTACTTAAGTATC
This sequence comes from Pygocentrus nattereri, assembly GCF_015220715.1. Classification (NCBI taxonomy): domain Eukaryota; kingdom Metazoa; phylum Chordata; class Actinopteri; order Characiformes; family Serrasalmidae; genus Pygocentrus; species Pygocentrus nattereri. The sequence continues at coordinate 27,217,088 of NC_051226.1, read as the reverse complement.
AAAAATGAAAGCAATAAAAGATGAATTATGGCCCTAATGTCCTATTACCATTCTTTGTAACAAGACTCTCGCTTCATTAACTCATATTAGGTGAAATACTCCAGTGTCTGGAGTATTAGAGTATTGGAGTATTATCCTCAGTGTCTGGAGTATTAGTCTGTCACTTATGTCATTAAAATGATCATAAGCACAAAACACGGCAAACCATTTCCATTCCACTTCCATTGTTTGCAAAGCAAAGTTTCAATTTAAGGTTTATTTTTAATTTACTAACAAGTTTAAGTTTAATAAAAACTTGCTTTAATCACAGGTTCACAAATGAGTTTTCCTTTACTGTACTGCATCTGTAAGTCTCTGTTCATAAACATAAACTAGCCAAAACAAATTTACTATAAAATGAAAGTGTTTGTATAACTGCAGAAAAAAGACACGTCAGTCACGACTGCATATGTGGACATATTTCAAATTGTGCTCTATTTACACAAAGTTAGGTTAGTTCATCACTTGTTAAATAGACACTCCCAAAACTATCTGGTTTATAGAATACATTTTATCGTTCTTGTTAAGCCTACAGCGACTACAATTACAAGCAAAAAACCTTTTAATTGTGGTTGCCAGTTGATGACAAAATACACTTCATTAAGGGCAGGAACAAATCAGACTGAACATCTGAACTGCTTGTTTTTTTGTGGCATGTGCTGGTGTGTTTAGGTCAAGTTTGTTAAGATTAAGATAAAGTGATCCTTATTAGTCCCACAACAGGGAGCAGTTGGAGGTTAGGTGTCTTGCTCAAGGACAACTCAGTCATGTTCTGTCGGATCTGGGGATCAAACCGGAGACCTTCCGATCATGAGGCTGGTTCCCTAACCTCCAGCCCATGACTGCCCCATTTTTGTTATTGCAATTGTTATTACTGTTGACAGCTTTGAGCCCATTAAAGTGACAATCCTCTTATGATCAGGGCATTGTGGGATTTATAAGGTAATGAAAGGGAAGGGGGTATGTCTTACTTGGCCAGGTGTTTCATCAGCAGCTCCAACATCTGCCTATTCTTCTCAGGGAGACGATGGACAATGCTGTGGATCTCAGCCACACGAGCCTCTGGATTATCTAACTCTGAGAGAGATAAACAGAGAGGAGTCAGTCAGTTTTATGCATTCCGGTATCCTACCATCTGCAAATGTACTGCTTTTTGTTGCAGTAGCTGTAATGTGTGGTATGCGAGTGTTGATGTTGAGGGAAAGCTGGAAGCTCATTCTCACTTAGTCAGAGTGACTGTTCAACCCTATTCATCACCACATCCTGCCAATACACCACCTCCACCAATACACCCATTCACATCACAGCCCAGAAAGACACAGAAACTACTGCTCCCACTAGGGATGTGCACAAGGACTGAGCATTCATTGTGAGGTGTCGGTATTTGAATACTGAAGACAGAGAAAATATACAGGCTTAGGAATCAATTAAACAAAAGTTTAGGACGCGTTGAGGATGCGTTATTAAGGATGTGATTGATTAGTCACTTACCTATTGAAAAGTCACTAACTAGGCTAAATACTCTCGCTGGTGTCAGCTGGGTCTACAAACAGTAAAACATATATCTGTGACAAAACAACACGTTGGTACATAAGAATTCTCGAAGAGAATGAGTTCTCATCAGCCAAAGAACAGCTCTCTGTATTAGACTATGGGGAGCTATCGAGTTAAACTGAATTGTTGGTCACATCCGATAGAATTACAGTGGATTCATTTGCCTCAAACTTATTCATTACTCACTACTTTAATCATCAAGTTAAACCGCAAAGCAGTGGGGAAATATGGCTCCCCTCTTTGACGTGGCTATGGGAATGAGTCACAGAGAAATCTAATTCACACAATTTTTCTCATACCACTAATCAAGACATGGCTGGAATCCATAATTTGCTTCTTTATTTTTAACTGCAGCTTCAAAGCTAATGTAGCTAACTAGAAATAGTAACATAATATTGACACTCAAAATCTTTTCTATTACATTAACCTCGCAGCACCACTGCAAAACAATTAAATATTTAAATTTCGGGTCTGTATCCACTTAGTGGTCTCTGCATTTCTATTGTCTTGGAGCTACAGCAATGAAACTTCAAATGCATTTTTTGGCACAGTATGTGAAATGCAAATAAAAGCAGAAATCAGTGACATATAAATCCACTTTGACTTGTATTTACAGTACAAGGACAAGAAATGAAATTTTTACCTTACCGACTATACACTCATTCTGAAACTGATACCTGCAACATGTTCCTACTAAGTTGGGACAGGAGCAACTTAAGACTGCTCTGTTCCAAAAAAAAAATCTTCTTAAAACCCACTTATCTTCATGAAGATTCTGACAATCACCAATGTTTTCTTATTTAGGATTTGTTCCTAGATAAGAACAGAGTCTGCATGCACTCAAGATCACAAAGTTGCAAATAATTCTGTGGTTTCTGTGGTCACATGTCATGAATCTGATGTCTCAAGAACTAATTCAAGGAAAAAAACTACTGGTGAATATTTCTTAAAAAGCAGTGGCGAGTTTAGGTATTTCAGCCGCTATGTTGCATATCATTAAAAGATTTGGGAAATCCAGTCTGTGAGTGAATCTGTTAGTGTAAAGGGCAAGAATGAAAACGAACTAAATGCCTGTGACCTTCAACCCTTCAGATGGCACTGCATTAAAAAACTGGCAACCTTTTATCATAAATATCATAGCATGGGCTCGAGAATACTTTGACAAACCCTTGTCAATAAACACTGTCACTGCATCCACAAAATGCAAGTTTAAACTAGACAATGCAGAGTGGAAGCCATGTGTAAATAATGTCCAGAAATGCTGTCAACTAGTCTGGACTCATCTGAAATGGACTAATGCTTAGTGGAAATGTGTTTTGTGGTCTGACAAGTCAACCTTTCAGCTTGATTAGAGAAATGGATGTCATGTTTTCTAGGTCAAAGAAGAAAAGGACCACCCATATTATTATCAGTGTGTTGATTATTATCAATGTGGGAAGTTCAAAAGCCAGGGTCTGTCATATTATGGGGGTGTATTAGTGGTCAACTTGCACATCTGTAAAGGCACCACTAAGGTACATACACAATATGGAGCAAGATATACTGCCTTCTAGAAGATGTCTTCTTCAGGAATATCCCTCCTTATTTTAACACTTGGAAGTGAGATTTGAGATGTTTGGAAGTGAGATACTTTGCAAATTACATGCTTAAAAAATCTATAAATGTCCGCAACTTTAGTATTTTTCCCCAAAAAGTAATCAAACAATCCAGTATTAGCATTATATTAGCCTAGTCCCTTCAAACCCCATTTTGGTTACACCATATACATATTCATATACACATACATGTCCCATCCTAGAACTAGACAGTTTTCTGTGTTCCTCTCTCTAACTCCAAGTCTGTTAGCTCAGTCTCCATCACGGTCCACACCCTGAAAAAAAACGTTACTGTTCCCGTGTGTGTGCACACATGCGTGCATTCGTCCACACATATCTCTCCCTGCAGGCCATTTTCTCAGCTCTCTCCTGGCTCACATGCTTTCTCCTTGTCCAAACCCAGGAGACAGTGACTCCTACTGGTCTAAAGCAAAATGGCACCACTCACTGACAGTGACGATAAGCCACAGAGCTGTTCTCTCCCAAAGGTCATTGACCGAGTAATCTATCCAGCGGCCATGATACACTAATAATCCCCAATCCTCTCCCACAGTACAGGAGGAAATGAGGGAGGGCTGAAAGTCCTCCACTGTGGACTGTCAGCACTGCCTCTCTGCTGCACAGCGTCATGAAACTGAAACTTAGTTGCTACATTGATGCATTTAGTTAGTTATTCCATATTTACTCTACAACACTAGCATTTTATCTTACCATATCTAAAAGCATGTCTGCCAACATTTTCTACTATTTATTCGCATTCATTTGCACTGTGCAGAAACCAAGCGCCACTTTTGCTTCAGATCTGAAAATATCCACGGTTTCTGTGCACCCTTCAAATGTGAGAAATCGCTATGGGTCTGAAATGATGTGTAGCTGTAAGGAAGCCATTACTAACAAAACAAAATAGACAAAAAAGCAGAACATTTTCAAATAAAAAAGAAGTTGCTGGTGTTCCAAGAACAGCAATCTGTCCACCTTAGAGTCTAGATCTCAACATCACTGAATGTGAGATTACTTGCATCATGAGAAGCAGAAAATGCAACCAACTTCTAAGACTGAACATTGGAGATGTGGAAAAATGGCCCTGCAGATTTCTTTGAAAAGCTGAAAACTAGTCTCCTGAAAAGAATGGAAGCAAAATGTGGACCCAATGAATACTGAAAAAAATCATATATTAGTTGGTGACGCTGTATTTTTCTGCTTTTACCCTAACACTGAAAAAAAAGTGCTTGCACTTTGTTTTGTCTGTAAATTAAAGATATTTCAGGTGGTCTCTGACTTTTGCCCAGTACAGTCTTTACTTCAATATCACCAATGTGTTTCTTTAAATAAATGGGAAAAAGCCTTTAAAAAGGGGAAAGGCCTTAAAATCACTTCAATAACCAAAAAGAGTAGATTAAAATGCAGAATAGGCATGTTTTTGTGTTGAACTTAAGGTGCTTAAGTCACTATAAACTGGCCAAAAAGTAGGCAACAAAACAGTGTCAGATTGTGCACATACTTAAAATAGTTATTTTACTATAGCACTTAAAAGTAAATGACAGCATAGCACATCTAACCTAAAACAGATTGCTGTCATTAACTTTCATGTACTTGAAGTGTGCACTGCACAGCTGTACTACAAATATCAGATCAGACTCCCTTTTGGCTGATACTCAACGTTGAAATACCAATCAACTTGGTTAGGACATCCCTATTGAGTGTTTATGGAGGGAGAGAAGTGTTGGAACAGAAGAAATGAGGCAAGTGCAGGACTGGCATAGACCTGACACACTCAGACAGCCCACGTGTGAAATGCAGGTTGGATAAGAGCTGTGGGGTAAATATAGAGCAGATATTTGGCAGCAGTGTAATGGGTGGGGCAGTGCTGCAGCAAGTGAAGCTCAAACTGGCCGGACAAGCTCAAGGACAAGAGAGGTGGTCTCTATTACACACACACATGGGATGTAGGATCATTACGTATTTTGTTTACACAGAGAGGTATTTTATACAGGGTCTTGAAGGTATGCCTGTCATGGACTGGTGACCTGTCCAGGGTGTGTCCTGCCTTTCGCCCAATGACAGCTGGGATATGCTCCAGCACCCCCCGCGACCCAGAAGGAGAAGTGGCTTAGAAGATGTGTGTGTGTCTTGAAGGTATTTCAAAAAAGTCTTAATAATTTCCTTAACTGTATTTAAATTTTCAAGGATTTTTAGACAGATATAGCCAAGTAAGCTCTCTTATTGGTTAGGACTTCAGGATCTGGACTGAAGGCCTTACACATTAGATTACCTATCAAGATAATTAAGAAGTGACAGTGAAATCAACCAATCTTGTTTTGATTTCCAGTAGATGGGATAGATATTGTGATGAACAATGTCACGCTAGGCCTTCTGGATGTTCTAGATTCGTCACTGCCTGTGAATACAAGCAGTAGCTTAACCAGGTTTAAGGGAGCAGTTATAAAAGAAAAAGAGCAGCAGCGGTATTCCCAGAGACATTTACTCAAAGAATCATTATAAAACTGCTACATACAGGGTCAAATACATGCTACTGTCTATTACAATATGCAATGTCTTTCACAAGCTTCAAATATCCTAGGAAGTTCTATTTTCATCTGCACCACTGTTTGCTCAGCTAATCTACTATTAGAAATCCACAGCAGAAATGGGGATTCTAATAGAGTTAGGCTTTTTAAAGCTGCACTATATGAGATGTTTTTGTTAAAAAGCATTAATCAGCTTTACTGGGTGTGCACGTGCTGCTGCCAGTCACCTTGTAAAGCCTGAAATAATAACTTAAAAGTTGAAAGTCTCGGAATTTTGGGACTTTTTGACCATGTAACACGTCTATAAGTATTGATGTCACATGCACAAGCTCAAAAGAAGGTTTGCTCAATGTTTAGGTCTCAAATGCAAAATTATCATTATCAGGGATGGGGGACTAGCAAAGTAGCGCGCTACTATTTGTAGTTAGCTATAATTATTTGGAGCTAATAGTTGTAGCCGATAAAGATCTATGAAATGTAGCTAGTAGCTGTAGCGCCTGCAAATTTTTCTGTATAACTACAGAAAAATTTGTAGGAAAACTTTTACTACAACTTCGCTACAGGCTTCAGTGAACCAGTTAACTGGGCTGGTGGCAACTGTGCAGTAATGACTGAGGACAGTTCAAGCAAACGGGCACGCGCTGATCACCCCTTACTATAGTCAGCTTAGCTTAGGGGTCGCAACTGAAATGTTAAGAAGAGCCATTTTGTCTTTTCAACAAACATGAAACCACCTTGAGAGCCACAGCATTTTATGTATTGGCTGTGAGTATATCTCAGCATGTGCTGATAGTTCAGGCTAACAATATAAACACAAACTCAGACTTACTCTTCTCTGCTTTAACCTTTAGCTCAGCTGTAGCCGCTTTTCTCGCATCTCAGGAAACTTCTCCTCAAGTTTCTTGTAAAATGTCTCTCAATGTTTGACTTTTTTACAAGGCTGAAGTCGTTTGTCCTGTTCCATCTTAAATGGTACCTGAGGCTCAGATTGTACAGCTGCGCCATCTAAGGTGGAACGAGAAAATCTGAACGAGAAGCGACTCCAGCTTCAGCAGTTGAGTACTTATAACTGCAAATAGGTCCATCAATCTCCAAATTTTTGATGTTCGTCTTAAATCTCTCTCTTTGCCATTTTGTCTGCGCATCAGTCTTCAGCTTAAAGGTTGGTGAATTAGCAGTTCTGCATTAACTCCAGCGTTTAAGACCATTTATTGTGAAAACTGTGTTAGAACTGTGTGTTATAATGATTTTATGGTAAAGGAGGATTATTATGTTAATTTACCTAAAAACTAGTTCTGCTGTGGAGCTGCAGGAGTGGAGAGATTATTCAGGCCTGATTCTCACCCCAAACAGAGTCAGACACAACAAAATTTAACAATTCTGAATGTCATGTCTGTTCATATCTTGCTGAAATTTATAAATTGAAGAAGTTTTATTTCACATTACAGTTGACAATGCTTCAAAGTAAGTACCTATAAGTAATACTATTAGTATAAGAATCAGAACCTTAGCAACCAAAAAGATATTGTTCTTTCAGTTTAAAAAAATAAAACATTTAGCCTTTTCAAGACAATTTTGAAGATCTTGACCATAGTCCCTTGTAGATTAGACCTGTTCTTCTCCATTTTGCCTGCAAATTTAGGATATAGTCAGCTTTTTTGTCTTGATTGTGCACCAAAACAAGCACACATACACTGACATGTAGTAGCATATATGCACAGGATTTCATACTTCTATCATCTCTTCTGCAGCTTAGTCTTTCTCTGGGTTTTTTCCTCCAAGCAGCGGCACACACAAACACTCCACTCTCGCTCGCATACACATTCCAATCCCCTGACTTTCTCTCTCTCTCTCTCTCTCAGACTTCAGGCGGGCTCCAGGTGGCACCGTGCCCTTTTTTAGCATACCGTGACTGGGAGACCAGAAGGGAGAAGGAGAGGGTAGGAGAGAAAGGGAGGAGCGATGCCTCGTAAAAATAAAAAAAAAAGAGAAAAATGAAGGTTCACAAGAGGACACGATCCTTACTTCACCCCACTGTATGACTTCACGAAACAAACAGTTGCTGAGGAAAACAGACGAGTAGACAGAGGTGTGTGTACAGAGGAATGGAGGAGACGATGGCGAGAACCTCTTGAAATCCTGTCTTATTTTTGTTGACTGTTTCTCTTTTTATTCCGTTGAAAGCGCAGCTTTTAAAATTTCAATCCATATGAAGTTTGTAAGTAGAATAAGCGATTTTTATTATGATCTGAAAACAATGAAAAGTTAAAAAACACATGGAAATTGTCTAAAGTTTTGCCTTGAACATGTCAAGACAGAAAGCAAACCTCACGTAAATAACCAAGTAATTATGTGATTGTATCTGAATAGTCTAACAAAAATGACCGTAACAACTTTCCATTAAATTAGAGGACAAGAAGTTACAGAGTGATAGATTAAAGCTAAACAGTGTGAAAAAAGGAAAGAGAGAACAGTCACTGACAACAGCGGATATACTAGACAGGACGCTGGAGGCTGCAGTGTAAAAATTTGTTTCCCCTTTTCCATCTGACTGACACGCCCTGACTTCCTGCTGCTGACCATTACGGGGTCAGCCTTATGAGCGGTTTAGAAGGCTGTGCTATCAGGGGCTATCAAAGCTGTCAAAATAAATCAGAAGAAATGGAGCCTGTGCATTCTCGGCAGAGACAGAAAGAGGGCGAGACTGGTCGCACCAGTCATCATAACAAGAGGAAGAAAGTAGAAAAAACAGAAGTGAGAAAGAAAGCTCTTGAACTTACTGGCAGCTTTTATGAAGCTCCTCTGGTACTGGTAGGTCATCAGAGGTGCAGGTAGCATCCTGTAAACAAAGCGAAGATGCAATAAGGTTAAAGAGTGAACTGATACAGCAACAGACAAACAGATGAACAAGGAGACCAAGAGTGTCAGGCCTGTAGACAGATACAGTAGATGGAGATCGAAATTAGCGGGTGTTCTCGAGGTCAAAGTGTTAAAGCAGAACTCTTTAACTGAAAATTTAGAACCTTAAACGTTTCTGAAATAAAAAAACGACTTAAAAGACATTCAGTCTTTTAAAATTTAAACCTAAATGTGGCTGCCTGGACATATCTGTATTTTTGACTGGACCTTTGTGATACATGACACAATCATCAAGTGATGTACACTACATGACTAAAAGCATGTCAACACCTGATCATCACACCTATATGAGCTTGCAGGCATTGCATTCCAAACCTCTGGTCCCTCTTTGCAGCCTCCATTCTTCTATGAAGGATATCCTTAAGATTTTGGAGTGTGTCTGTGGAAATCTGCGCCTATTCGGTCAAAGGAGCATTTGGAAAGTCAGGCACTGGTGTTGGATGAGAAGGTCCTCTACACCAGACTTGTCAAACCACATCTGTGTGCAGAGGGCCACTGTATTGTTGGAACAGGAAAAGACCTTCCCCAAATAGCACATAATTGTCTAAAATGTCTTTGTGTACTGTAGCATTAACATTACCCCTTACTGGAACTAAGGGGTCTAGCACAAACCCTGAAAAACAGCCCCAGACCATCATCCCTCCTCCACCAAACTTTGCTACTGGCACTCTGTAGCATTCTCCTGACATCCATCAAACCCAGCTTTGTCCATCAGACTGCCAGATAGTGAAGCATGATTCATCACTCCAGAGAACACACTTCTACTGCTCCACTGCTCCTAGAGGCGCTATGCTTTATACCATTCCAGGCAACACTCCAGGCAACACAAAAAATATTTAAGCCCAAAATTTAAAACGTATGTATTTTAATTACATGTCAATTTTCCATTAAATTTAAATACATAAATTTAATGTAAAAAATGGTATTATAACTTATGTTTCTCCATCATGTTAAATTAGCTCCAATAATTCTATTCAATAATGGAATACATCTTTATATAATATGCTTCACAATGAATCATTCCCATTGTTTATTTAATCTAGCTTTTGTAGCTATTAACATGAGACCTAGCAGGAATGCTAGCTAGCTAATTTGCTGGTGATGTCTACAGTAATACAGGAAAATAAAACATCAATATATGGTCAAAAACGTTAAAAACATAAATTAAGTTAACGCGCATCACTATTTCTTTCTTCGCAGTTGTACTGAATAACAAAGGATGGCAAGAGATTGTAAAAATAAATAGAGCCATTTTATGTCCACCATATTAGCTGAATCAATTTCCTGGTTGATAATAAGTTTCATGTTACTATTGCACGTACGTACCGCCTCCTAATAAGATTCAGTGGAAAAATCTAACACACACACACACACACACACACACACACACACACACACACACACTTTTCACACACACACACACACTTTTCACACACACACACACACACACACACACACACATTTTCAAAGCCAGCCCATCGCAGGGCAGACAGACAGACATACACATTCACACCTAGGGGCAATTTACCATGTCCAGTTGGCCTGACTGCATGTTTGGACTGTGGGAGTAAGCCGGAGTACCTGGAGGAAACCCATGCAGACACGGGGAGAACTCCACACAGAACGCACAGGTCAGGGACTTGAACGAAGGCCCTTCTTGCTGCGAGGCAACAGCGCTACCCACTACGCCACTGTGCTGCCCCATGTCTTACACAATTCAATTAAATCAGTTTTGCTTCTAATGAATAGAAATAAGTAAATATATATATTTTTTAAAAATTTTATTTAAAATATTTGCTTAATGTTTATGATGGCCATAATTATTTTTTGAGTGAATGCTGGGCATTGTGCTTGTAAGGCTTGCCTGTAAGTGATCTTGGGTTTGTATGCAGTTGCGCAGCCATGGAAACCCATTTCATGAAGCTGACCTGTAGTTCATGTGCTGATGCTGCTTCCAGAGGCTGTCTGGAGCACTATAGTGAGCTCTTCAGTAAAACCCATTCTACTGTCAGTGTTTGCCTAGGGTGCTGTTAGCCACGAGTGTGGCTGAACCACAAAACTCAATCATTACTAGGGGTGTCCAAAACTGGCTACAAATTGATATATAGCATTTTGCAATGAAACTCAATAACTCCACCTTATAGACTTTGAATGCAATTAAAGTTCATGTGTTTGGGTTAGAGGTACAGTAGGCTAACAGAGAGGAAGATTAAACACATCCAGCAGCTGCCTTCAAACCAGTCAGCCCTACGTGACACTCGCTGTGTCTCGCATACAGATAGAAAGCTAAGCAGGACACACACACAGGCTGGACTCAGCAGGGGGTGTGTGTGAGCATGACAGAGGGGGTGTGTACCTGAGGTAGTGTTTGATAGCACTGGTGATGGTCTTGATCTCCCACTCGGAGCTATCCAGTTCTACATCGGCAAACGTTTTGGGGTCTGAGGGGGAAGAAGTGATATATTAAGTAACATAGTTTGGATAAATACACACAATTGAGGCTTTGTGTTCACATTAATAATGAAAGGATATAAGAAAAATGTTTTTCGGTAACCTTCTCTGTGCTACTATCATTAGATCTGTATGATTTTACACTGCCCACTTAGGTACAAGTTATTCATTTTTGTGTCAGGCAAAAAAAGAGAAAACATATTTAACAGAAAATTACACATAATCCTCCAACACTAAGTATACCAGTAGATCTATCAGTATTTAACTGATAAACTCTTAACTTTTGGGCACCTCCTGCCACTTTATCTCTTACATCCTCATAATCTTAAAACCAATGAGTTACAGCTCCCAACAAAAGGTGTTTCAAGGTGTCGCTGACATGTTTACCTTTAAACAGACACTAACATGCACACATGAAGCCATCTAAACACACATTAACTGCCTTAAAATCATTTCATTTACTACTGAACTGCTCCTGGTTGGACACTTGAGTGGTGGATCACTCTCAAAAACTGATCATTGATGAATGCGATAGAGGGAGGCTGATAACTGTTCAGCAGCAGATGTGCTAACGTCTGTAACTGTACATGTAGAGTATCTCACAAAAGTGAGTACACCCCTCACATTTCTGCAAATATTTTATTATATCTCTTCATGGGACAACACTATAGAAATGAAACGGATATAACTTAGTGTACAGCTTATATACAGTATAGATTTACTGTCCTCTGAATATAACACACAGTCATTAATGTCTCAATAGCTGGCAACACCTCACAGTGAACATGTCCAAATTATGCTCTGTCAATATTTCGTGTGACCACCATTATTATCTAGCACTGCCTTAACTCTCTTGGGCACGGAATTCACCAGAGCTGCACAAGTTGCTACTGGAATCCTCCAGAGCTGGTGGATGTTAGACACCTTGCACTCCTCCTTTTTCCACCTGAGGATGCCCCACAGGTGCTCAATTGGGTTTAGGTCTGGAGACATACTTGGCGGGTCCATCAGCTTTACCTTCAGCATGGCGGTTGTCATCTTGGAGGTGTGTTCAAGGTTGTTATTGTGTTGCAAAACTGCCATGTGGCACAGGGAGGGGATCATGCTCTGCTTCAGAATGTCACAGTACATGTTGGAATTCATGTTTCACTCAACGAACTCAGCTCCAGACCATGATGCTATCACCACCATGCTTGACTCTAGGCTTGACAGTTGTCTTGGTACTCCTCACCAGGGCGCCACCACACATGCTGGACACCATCTGAGCCAAAAAAGTTAAACAGGACATGGTTCCAGTAATCCATGTTCTTGGACTACTTGTCTTCAGCAAACCATTTCTGGGCTTTCTTGTGCGTCAGCTTCAGAAGAGGCTCTTTCCTGGGATGACGACCATGCAGACAGAGTTGATACAATGTGCGCCATATGGTCTTAGCACTGACGAGCTGACCTCCCTCTTCTTCTGGATATGATGCTGAACACGTGGACTCAACTTGTTCAACCCTAGCGAGGCTGAGTGGAACCTGTCCTGGAAAACCGCTGTATGACCTTGGTCTGGAGCTATAGCTCAGTTTCAGGGCGTTAGCAATCTTCTTATAGCCAAGGCCATGTTTGTGGAGAGCAACAATTCTATTTCTCACATCCTCAGAGAGTTTTTTGCCATGAAGTGCCATGTTGAATATCCAGTGGCCAGTATGAGTGAATTGTTCCCAAAACACCAAATGTAACAGCCCTACTCCCCATTTCACACCTGGAACTTCTGACGAGTCACATGACACCACGGAGGGACAATAACACAATTGGGCACAATTTGGATGTGTTCGCTGTGAGTGTACTCGCTTGTGTTGCCAGCTATTTAGACATTAACGGCTGTGTGTTGAGTTATTTTCAGAGGTCAGTAAATCTAGACTGCTATACAAGCTGTACAGTGACTAAGTTATATCAAAGTTTCATTTCTATAGTGTTGTCCCATGAAAAGATATAATAAAATATTTGCTAAAATGTGAACGGTGTACTCACTTTTGTGAGATACTGTATATAGAGAACCTATAATGAGCTTAGAAAGTTGCCTGTGAGTAAAACTACAAGGCAGAGTGAACCTACTGCAAAGCATTTTCCATGCATGTCATTTTTACCAGTTCTTTTCCAGTGCTAGTCAAATCAGTATCACACAGACTGCATAGCTTTTGTCTCTTCTCACAGCATCATTAAAAGACAGGGATGCATGCAGATACTTTGTTTATTCTGAGTCAACACAGATAGGCGAATGTGTTCACCATGACCAATGCTTATGACTCACAGGTGAATGGGTTCATATCAATCAGTCTTCACTAGTATGAGGCAGTGTTTCTGGGCCTTTTGTAAGACAGCAAACTAAAGAGGGAATTCCAACTATTGTGATAAGCAAAACTCTCTTAAGAGTTACAAAGCATACAAAGCAAAAAAATTGGTCGCAAGTGAAGCCAATGAATCTTATCAAGTGCAGTGAGTTCAAAGTCACTTACGAGACTCTGTGGGCGTTTTCACATAATTCTTTTTCAAATTAACTGAACTTATTTCTGTTCAAGTCAACCTGAAAGGCAACCAGATACAAATGACCTCAGCACTTTTTGTGTTCACTTTCTGTTCTTCTGTAGTGCTGATGGGATCTCAGATTACTTCTTGTCCTCACCACAACTCCTTTAGAACTTAAACTCATCTGAGGTAATTCTGAATTATAGGTAGTGCTGATCAAGTCCATAATACTGTAGCTGTGCACAGTTTTAGGGGCTTAAAAGTAAGTGGATAAACTAACATAATCATGAATAAAATGCTTTGTCCATAGACATCACCAGATGTGGAGTTTCTTCCCTGGTGAAGATCTTAACTAAAGATGTCTTCGGTTCCTGCTTGTTCTTAGGGTGTTTTACCTTCAGTTCTGCCTTCAGTAAGAGAAATGCATGCTCAAATGGCCTGACATTAGGTGACTGACACTGCAGAACATTCCACTTCTTTATATATAAAGTCTTGGGCTGTTTTTGTAGTATGCTACAAAAACAAGGTCACTGTCCACCTGCAGCGTCTAGTTAGTTTTGCAGTTTGGCTGAATCAGACAACATAGCCCTAGACTTCAGGAATCATCTGGCTGCTATTGTCAGCAGTTACATCATCAATAAATACAAGGAGACCAGTTCTATTGGCAGCTATACTTGCCAATGCTAGAATACTACCTCCACCATGCTTCACAGAGGAAGCTGTATGTGTGTCATAAGCTGTTCTTTCCATTCCCGATACTCTTCTCATCATTCTGGTACAAGTGGATTATTTGGGTCATCCATTAATAAGGTGTTGCTCTATACAAGCATTTTTTTTAGATGTTTACTATTCTTTTCTTGATTCTCTTCTCTTGATTGTTGACTTTGACACAGAAATGTGTACCTCTTGGAGGGTGTTGTTGATCTTGCCAACTATCGAAGTGAAGGGAAAATTCTTCTGCTATCCGCCACAGTTCTTTGGCCCTCAATGCCTTTTGGTGTTTCTAAGCTCACCCGTGTGTTCTCTCTTATAAGAATGTACCAAATAGTTGTTAAGGCTTTGAAAAAAAGGTTGTAATTCTACACAGTTTACTTAATTATTAGTTACTATGTATTCCATCTAAAGATCATTTCAGGCAGCAGCTGCTTTTTCATCATAAACAGATGAGAACTCATTGCCAGCCTTAAGTGCATTAGCACTGACAGATAATCACAGAGCTCCAGGGTTAAAATTATCCACATCAGAGTTGTGCCTTAGCCCATAAGATATGCACTGATACTGTACACTGTGTCTCGCATTAGTGATTACACTGAAATCATAAACCTGATCTGATAAGCATGTACTGTGCTATTCTATAAACAAACATTCTTGAAAGCTTGTAAGGAGAATTCAAATAACAGAATGAACCAAAAAGGTCACAGTAACTCAGTATCAAGGTGTATTTTAATGAATCAGGTACGGACTACAGTGCTGTGAAAAAAAAATTGCCCCTCGCCCAATTTTTCTAATTTTGCTAATTTGTCACATTTAAATGTTTCAGGTCATCCCACTAATACTAATATAAAAACAACATGAGTAAACACAAAATGCAGCTTTTAAATGAACATTCCATCTATTGACGATAAAGAATTATTCCAAAAAAGTAATTGCCCCCCTAAACCTAGAAACTGGTTGTTCCACACTTGGCAGTACTAACTGCAATCAAACATTTGCAATAATTTGTAATGAGTCTTTTACATCTCTGTGGAGGAATTTTGCCCCACTTTTCTTTGCAGAATTGTTGTAATTCAGTTACACTTGAAGGTTTTTGAACATGAACTACCTGTTGACACAGCATCTCAATGAGATTGAAGTCAGGACTGACTCATAATTTTGTTTCTTTTGTGCCATTCAATGGGGGACTTTTTTGTTTTTAATTATTGTCCTGCTGGACCCAACTGGGCTTGAGCTTTTGGTCACAAACTGAAAGGCAGATATTCCCCTTCAGGATTTTCTGATAGATAGCAGAATTCATGGTTCCATCAGTTATGACAAGATGTCCAGGTCCTGCAGAAGCAAAGCAGAACCACACCATCACACTATCACCACCATGTTTGACTGTAAGTATAATGTTCTTATGGTGAAATTAAGTGTTAGTTTTATGCCAGATGTAAAGGAACCGATGTCTTCCAAAAAGTTCTACTTTTGACCCATCAGTCCACAGAATATTATCCCAAAAGTCTTGGGGAAGCATCTAGATGTTTTCGGCAAATGCGAGATGAGCTTTTGTGTTCTTTTTGGTCAGCAGCGGTTTGCACCTTTCAACTCTCCCATTGATGCCACTTTTTGTCAAGTGTCTTTCTTATTAAGAAATCATGTACAATGACCTTAACTGAGTCTAGCGCAGTTCTTTAGATGTTCACCTCCTGGATAAGTTGTTCACCAATTGCGAAGGTTCACCACTGTTCCAAGTTTTCTCCATTTGTGGATAATGGCTCTCACTGTAGTTTCGCAGAGCCCCAGATCCATCACAAAGGATTTTAAACATTTTCCAGACTTTGTGTTTCGCCTGTATTTGAATCTCATTAGAACATGGCATCATGTGCTGATTTTTGAGACCTTCAAGCTGTCACGATTAGTCCTGTCAGTCCTGTCCATGTGCTCCAGTTGTGTTTACTTCCCAGTCCTGTCCATGTGCTTCTTTGTTTTGGTTTTCAGTCCTGCCCTCTTGTTTCGTGACTCCACCCTTGATTGTCTCCACCTGTGTTTCCGCCTGTCCCTCGTTTACCCTCATGTTTTTAAGCCCTGTGTTTCCCCCTGTATGGTTGCAGGTCTTTGTTTGGAATGTTTGTTTGATGTGCTGTTTGAATTGTTGGAATTTTTTTGAATTGCTGTTTGCTGGATGTTTTGTTTGAGTTGTACTTTCGCTATTAGTTCTCTGTGTTTAGCCTGTGTTCTGTTAGTCATGTCTGTCTTGCGATCTCTTCGTATTGGCCATTTGAACCTGGACTGTCATGACCATGACCCTGGATTTGCCCTCAATAGAAGTCGCTTATCTCAGTGTATGCGTCCGCTTCCTCGCTCCACATTACACAAGCCTGATTTACATTGCCAGACAGATTCTACTGAAGTGATGCTTAGATTCAGTTGGTCAGGCAATAATCATGCCTGGGTGTGGCTAATAAAACTGAAACCAAAACCTGTGGTTTAATGATCTAAAATATTCAAGTGTGACAAATATGCAAAAAACAGAAGACACTGGGAAGGGGCAAATATTATTTCACAAACTGTATATTAATCCTGATCCCATCCCAAAGTGTGAACATTCATTATTTATAACTCAACAATATTCAGTGTGGGGGAAGCACCAATTCTCTCACACGAAACATGCTGACTTCACACATGAAAGACCATAAACCAACAAGAACGAAGCTGAATGAAGAGTCTAGCAGAATGGAAGGATAAAAATATCTGCAATGTCAAAAAAAAAATAAATAAATAAAATGAAATAAAATATACTGAGCCAGATTCACCGACCTCAGCTGTGACAGCACTATGCCATGCAAAATGTGCTGCCAGTAAATAAGAGCTATTCGTCAATCAATGGCTGGCTGCCAAAATGGACATGATGAAAGAAAACGAAAACAAAGAAACAAAGAAAATCAGAATACTTAGAAACAGAGCCATGACCTATTTTTAGGGAAGAAGTGCTGGCAATAATAGTAAATTGCTTGGAAAAGATGCTTTTTATTCTGTATGAATTATTCTGTATGTATTCTATTCATACATGTTATAATTCAAATTTCACAACTAAATATTACATTTCAACTAGTAAAAACTGTAACTGGCCATAACTTGTAACTTCTTTTGTTAAATCCATCATAATTTGAAAACTAGGATTTAAAGCTCCAACCTCCGCCTCACCATCATCAACCCGCTCTCCTGTTCATTTGTGCCAACTGCAACACCCTCGATTACATCACTGTGCCATCCAGATGTACCAGCATTGAGATAGGATGGGACTGTTTCAGCTCACTCCTACTTTTCATAAAGACTCAGTCAGAGACTGCCTCAGTCAGAGACTGCCTCTACCAGTGCAGTTTCTAAAGCGTTACCATCCAGACTTCAAACAGAGATCCTCTTAGCTTCTATTTGGTATTTAGCTTATTAAACTGTAAATACTGTTTGACCAGAGGAGGACGGGTCTCGCCTTGTGAGTCTTGTTCCTCCCAAGGTTTCTTCCTCCAGACTGAGGGAGTTTTTCCTTGCTCAATGGGGGAAATAACTGTATATTTTCAAACTGCTGTAAAGCTGCTTTGTGACAACATTGTTGTAAAAAGCGCTATATAAATAAACTTGAATTGAACTGAATAAAGCTAAAACTGCTTGCAGCAATAAAAAAAATGTAATAATCTACAACGTCAAACTCTTCTTTACTTATTTGAATTATTCTGGCATCTTTTCGCCAGAGTGGTTCAGGCACAATTTTGGTAAGATTGTGTCATAAAATTAAGAAAACATGCCCCAGACTTCACATGCACACTTAGTCAAACATGCCAGTAATACTCATTTATGAACGAGCAAACATGTTAACACCACACTATTTGCTGTTAACATCATGAATCTGACAGTTCTATTAATCTGGCCAGTTTTCCTTCACTTTTATGCTGCTAAATGCACACATAACTAGCACTGTAATTTGTGCACTGCTGTTGTTTGAAATGTCTGTTTTGATCTAAAATCACGCTTGTCCACAAGAAATTCTTCAAGATCTCGGGTTCTGAGAAACATGACTATTAAAACGGACACTAATTCAGCAGCGTGTGCTGTTTTCTTCTTGGAATATCATGTAGTGCAACTTAAGCTGCACCTAAAACCACATTCTACTACATTACACATGCAACACCAAAGCATGGACTTCTAATAGTGGTCTACTATTTTTGGCCTACTGCTTAGTGTGGTAGTATGTGGTTTGGAACACAGCCTGAGTGATTCAGACAAGTGAATCCCATCAAGAGAGATGGGATTGTTCGTAATACAGGCTCTATATAAATTTGCTTTTTGTTAACGATGTCTTACCCATTGTGAGGCTCAACAGCTTCTGCACTCTGGAGTTGACGCCAACAATTCTGTACAATCCCTGCTCATCGATGCCTGGATAGGAATATTTAGACATAACATCAGACACAAATACCCACCCTCCTGTAGTGATGTCTCACATAGTGGCTAGCTATTGTGCATTACCATGAGCTGGAGGTTAGGGAACCAGCCTTGTGACTGTAAGGTCACTGGTTCGATCCCCAGAGCCGACAGCACATGACTGAGGTGTCCTTGAGCAAGGCACCTAACCCCCAACTGCTCCCCGGGTGCTGTGGATTGGGCTGCCCACCTCCCCGGGCAAGTGTGCTCACTGCCCCTAGTGTGTGTGTGCTCACTAGAGAGTATGTGGTGTTTCACTTCACAGATGGGTTAAATGCGGAGGTGAAATTTCCCTGTTGTGGGACTAATAAGGGTCACTTAATCTTAATTACACACAAATAAAAGCATACCTCTAGTCTCTACAGCGTAGATGAACTTCTTGATCACATTGAAGCCAATCACGTCCAACTGGGCCACTGAACAGAGGTAAGAAAGGATGCAGAGATTACTAACATTTCCCATTAGAAAGTAATTCGTTCTTAATTGCAATGCTGGTCTGTTTTGATCAGATGCTATGCTTGTTTTTATGTATGTGTATGGCGCATTCATGTAAGCTGACTAACAGCAGGTCATAACAGATGGTGAATTAGGATCTGTCCAATGTAGCACTTACTGGCTTCATTCTGGCTGTCTTGATTCAAACTGTACACCTATGATGAAAAAGACATTTGCTTTTAATGATGGATATGTTACCGGAAACATCAGCAAGCAATGGCAAACAACATCTGCGGCTGGGTACAATGCTTATAAATGAGATGCAGTACTACACAGGATTACCTATCCATTTGCATGCATTTTGTACACACTGTACATGTGTAATCCCCCTCCAAATACCTGCTTGAGTGCATAATCAGGATATTTAGTATATTAGCATATGAACAGCAGGTTTGTGGCGCATTAAATGTAGCTGTACCACTACAGTTGACATTCAGTCATATCTGAACACTGACATGCTGCACAAACAATGCAACTGAAACTGAACGAGATTTGTCTGTTGACTAGAAACTGATTTCACTAAAATAGGACTATATTTCACACTTCTTCTTTTATCAGTTTTCTGATGAAATGCAGCAATTATAAACCGTCAGTGATCTGAATTCTGTTTTGACCGCCTCATAGTGTGTGAAACAATTCAGGCAGGTGCTTCTTTTACATAGTGATAGAAAACTAGAAAACAGCAGCACACAGAAAGGATCAAAACCACATGCCCATAAATTCTACTGCTCAACTTGAACATGCACGTATTGTAACTGATCTGGTGGCAAATTTAAAAGAAATAAATAGCCCAAGTCTCTGAAAGTAACAGCAGTGAAACTTCAGGTAATATAGGGTTAAACTGTGTCTTATACTTGCTTTATAATTATACTTGCTCTACCACAAAGCTATGTTGTTCTACAAAGCATTCTGGAAAACAAAACCCTGCGTTATGTTAAACTTGGCGCCTCCACCCGCAAGCATGACTCATCAAAAGTATTGGTGCTATTTTCTCACTGAGGGAAATGCCTCTGGTCATTGAGTGAATGCTCTCCCACTCTACATCCTTTGAAGCCTAAAACAAGAAGACTAAACTCGACTGTAGCCTGGAGTCAACTTTAGCTACCTGAACTGCTGGCACAAGTGAATCTAATGATAGTGCTCTGCCAGAGTTAAAAGACCATATATCTACTCGTTAAATTAAGAGGGGTAGCCCATAATCTTGATCACTCATCTATAATCCCACCAATAATTCTTCATCTTTTCCTGAGAAACCAAAGAATAATGCTACAACCGCAACAGTAAGACAGATTAATCGTGTCTGACTATTTACTTCCTATGGGCATTACTATGAAGTTGGCCCCCCTGTAACAGGCTCCACTATTCTGGGAAGGTTTTCTACTAGATTGTGAAGACTGCCTTGGGAATATGTACTTATTCATTGAAAAGAGCATTTGTGAGGTCAGGCTCTGATGCAGAACAAGCAGGCCTGATTCACAATTCCAGTGCATCCCAAAAGTGTTCAGTGGGATTGGGATCAGAACTCTGTGCAAGCCACTGGAGTTCCTCCACACCAAATTCATTAAACCAAGTCTTTTGGGGGCGGCACGGTGGCGTGGTGGGTAGCGCTGTTGCCTCACAGCGAGGAGGGCCTGGGTTCGATTCCCCGGCTGGGTGATCAGGGTCCTCTCTGTGTGGAGTTTGCATGTTCTCCCCGTGTCTGCGTGGGTTTCCTCCAGGTTCTCCGGTTTCCTCCCACAGTCCAAAGACATGCAGTCAGGCCAATTGGACGTGCTAAATTGCCCCTGTGAGTGACTGTCTGTGTCTGTCTGCCCTGCGATGGACTGGCAACCTGTCCAGGGTGTATCCTGCCTTCCGCCCGAAGACTGCTGGGATAGGCTCCAGCACCCCCCCGCGACCCTAACAGAGAAGCGGCTTAGAAGATGGATGGATGGATGGATGAGTGGATGAATGAAGTCTTTAGGGAGCTCGCTTTGTGTACACAGGCACAGTCAGGATGGAACAGCTATGGGCCTTCTCCAAACTGTTGTCATGAAGTTGGAAGCATATCACTGATTATATAAATGGCTGTAATTCCTTAATGGTAAATGGAGTATTTTTGTAAAACCCTTTGATTAAAGCTGAAAGTCTACTCTTCACTCACATCTTGACTGCTTCATGTTCAAGTCTACTGTGGTGGTTGTAGTACAGAGGCAAGAAAGAAAAAAATTGTGTCACTGATCAAAAATGATGGAGCTGACAGTAAATAAGAGACATCAACATACTGGCTCTCTTCCATCCATAGCTTCCATCCACAGCCTGCGGTCTTCTTCTGATAGGGCCTGCATGGTTATCATCACACCAGGCCTGCAACACAAACAGAGGTATTTCACTGAACTGTATTACTGCAGCAACATCAGCACCTAATACCAACTCTACACCTCCACCATTTAACAATGTGCAAACTACATGCATAAATAATCCAGTGCAGAATATATATGTGTGTGTGTGTGTGTATATACAGTGAGGAAAATTATTTGCAGCAGTAACACACAAATAAATTATTAAAAAAATCATACATTGTGATTTCCGGATTTTTTTTTTAGATTATGTCTCTCACAGTGGACATGCACCTAAGATGAAAATTTCAGACCCATCTCTATATATATATATATATATATATATATATATATACACACACACACACACACACACACACATAGGCACGCACACACACCAATGTTGTGATGTCAGTAGTGGCATGCCCACACTTGGAAACCAATCCATTCACGTGAAAAGTAACCAACTGTAGAGACTCCACTTTTCTTCTACTTTGGGTGTTTTTAAGTCATAAAGCTCAAGTCAAAGACGATGTCTGAGTAATTAGAGTGTCTTTTTCGATTTGTGACTCAAATCTGACTTCAGTACAAGTCATATAACTTGAGTCCACACCTTTGACATTCGGTCCCCACTAAGGCAGCAAAACAGCACACACACACACACACACACCCTTACACACAAACGGCTCGCACACAAATCACTGCGCATATTTCTCCCATCTCTCCCTCGCTTCCTCACCTCCGATAATACCCCATCCACTATGTTAGCATATCATCAATCAGATGTGGCCTCCGTCCTGAAGATTCAATTCCCCCCCGCTGCTACCATTACCATAACTCTGCCTGCATCTGCCACTATCTCTAACCTTCAGATGACATCGATTTATGTGTGACTGCATGTATGAGAATGAGTGCACTCATGATGCTGAGTACATATTTCTGATACCTGTGCATATGTACACACATGACAATGCTCTGTGTTTCTTACAGACAGAGCTGTGCCATATTGATGTGCACAGTAATTCAACACATTGAGAGGAATCTAAACGTAAGTAACTATTTCATACAGCGCAAATGAGAACGCACTTCAAATGATACATTTCTCTTACAAATTAATCTCTCTCTCTCTATTTGTATTAATAAATAAAGAGAACTGCATGGAGACCTAAATATCAGAGGGTTGACTCCGTTCCAGGCCGGTGAAGATGTCAAAATGATGTAACGTCTCATAATGTCATCCCTCTTTCAAATATCAAACACACACACACACACACACACACACATATACCACCATAACCACACACACATACTCAAATACATATTGCCACCCACATTACAGCTGTAATAAGACATGATCTGAACCCAAAACACTAGAATTATTGGCACCCACCATAAAAATGCGCTAAAATGAGCATATTAAACAAACCACATATGAAATGAGTGATATTTTGGGCTTAAACAAATGAGTAAGTGACACATTTTATCTTTACACTGTCTTTTGGAACAAAAAAACACATTCTTTTGTAAAAACGCATGTTTCAAAAATATTGCCATGCCTAATATTAGTATTTGGTGAAGGCTTCCCTGGTGCACATAACAGTACTGGGCTGCTTTGTGTAATGCTTAACAAGCTTGGAAAGCACTTGTTGAGGGATCTCGGACCACTCCTCTATGCACAACAGTTCCAGTTCCTTGATATTACTGGGTCTTTGCTCTTTGGCAAGTTTGTTGAAGGGTTCTAAAACATACTTATATTAATTCGGTGCGAATTAACCCAAGTGCAAGAAATTTCTGACCTGAACCGTGGAATAAAACCTGACAGGACGGCATCGGTTACCATGTAGTGAAAATAATAGCAGTCAGCGGACAACAAACGATAAAATATAAAACAATACAAAATAATATGTTGAGATGTGTTGACCTCTCACCTTTAATGCTCTATAGCTTTATTGTAAGTGGGCAATTGGACAATATTTAATCGTTATTGTGATAAACGCTAGCAGGATAAACAACACGCTTTGCTGAGCAGCTTGTGGATATCGTAATGTAACTGCATGTTTTACTGAAAAAAAGCACATTTTTTTATAATTTTATTTTATAATAATATTTAGTGTAGTGTAGTATGTGAAATAATGACATTTAAATGTGGCACTGCTAGTGCACGGGCTCTGTGTGTCGAAATATTGTCATATGTATTATGTATTGCGAAAATGTCTTCAAGTATCATGATATTATATTTTTGCCATATTGAGTACCCACGCTTTACAGAGAATGTTGCATATTATACTTCTTTTCTTCTTCTTCTGTCGGCTGCTCCCTTTAGGGGTCGCCACAGTGGATCATCTGCCTCCATCTTGCCCTATCCACTGCCTCCTTTACTTTTACACCAACCATCTCCATGTCCACCTTCACTACATCCATAAACCTTCTCAGAGGTCTACCTCTTCTTCTACCCGGCAGCTCCATCTCCAACATTCTTTGCCCAATATATCCACTATTCCTCCTCAACACATGTCCAAACCATCTCAACCTGGCCTCTCTGGCTTTATCTCCAAACTGCTCCACCTTCACTGTCCCTCTGATCTGCTCATTTCTAATCTTGTCCAGCCTTGTCACTCCCAACAAAAATCTCAGCATCTTCATCTCCGCCACCTCCAGCTCAGCCTCTTGTCTTTTAGACAGAGCCACAGTCTCCAAACCATCCATCATAGCAGGACGCACTGCTGTCTTGTAAACCTTCCCTTTCACTCTTGCTGCTATCCTTCTGTCACAAATATTGCATATTATACAATGAACAATTAAAAGTACTTCTGGGGAGACAAACTGAACGTCCCTTTGATTCCTGAATCAATTCACTGTTAATTTCCCGCATCTCCATTTTCTGATGAATGTGGGCTTTGTTGCAAAGTTCTGTCACCAAAACAAGTGTGTGATTCCAGCACACCATGTTATAACTATAGGTACCTCATTACTTGAGGTAATGAAAGAAGAAGGGAAGAATAAAATAAGGAGTAAAACTGAAGAAGGGGAAAATGTAGGGTAAAACCTGATGAAAATGGGAGGCAGGCTATGAAAGCAGAACGTCTGAACCAGAACAAAGTTTGTCAGGTTTGGAGAAATATTTCAAGCTCTAATGCGTGCACACACCCCACTCCCACACCCCACTGCATAATGCATACTGCATGCAGTATTGATGCCTTCATACACACAGCCACGCGAACTGCCAAACATCGCTCCACCCAGCATCCGTTTGTGTGCAGTCTTAGTACTGAGTTATTAATCATTTAAATAAATATAAAATACAAAAATATGATGTTATGTTGCCAAAAAGTGAATTAAACAAACAGCTACCGAACAGCATCACGCAAATGACACCATGCTGACTGATAGTTCCTAGCTTCTACTCATAGTTAGTGAAACTATCATGTTGGTGAAATAATCCTTTAAGCCTTACAAATGATTCATTAACTGCTGAAACTAGTATTAAACTAGTATGCTACAATGTTGCTTTTTCATGATAATCTTATAGATTTGTTCAAAATCAACAGCAGAAGTTTTGATTAATCAAACAGATTATGCCAGTAACTTAAAATTAGCATAAGATATTCATAAATATTCATGTTTCGTTTTATATATATAATGATTCAGTGTTAAATCATGCGATATGTAGGTAGTTTTCAAATAAAGTATCACCCAGTGGGTAGTTATGAGACTGAGGAAAGTCCTCAGAGATTAAAAGGGTTAACGCATCACCTCCGCAATTTAAACTCTTCGCTTCTGCCACCATAAGCAGTGAAATGTGCAGCACAGAGCCGCTCTTTCTGCTCTTCTCCACCCACTGTAGAGCAGCTTCCCACTTAAAGCCGTGTGACAAGCCAAAGCAATTAGCTGCACATTTGGGCTGAGCCTGCCAGTTCTGCTTCAAACTCCTGCCAAGTCTGATCTGCCCTCAGCCATCAGCCGCTCTCCCAAACCATCGGCCTGCAGTTCCACCTGCTGGAGGCTGAGCGGAACTGCCACTCACCGGTCTATGGCCTCCACATCAAAGCAGAACCTCTTCTCTATGGAATCCGTTT
Source organism: Pygocentrus nattereri (assembly GCF_015220715.1). Lineage (NCBI taxonomy): Eukaryota > Metazoa > Chordata > Actinopteri > Characiformes > Serrasalmidae > Pygocentrus > Pygocentrus nattereri. The sequence continues at coordinate 27,191,424 of NC_051226.1, read as the reverse complement.
TCCTCCTGGTGCAGGATTTAAGGATGAAGCTCTCCTCCTCTCCCTGAAAAATAACAGCTTTGTTAAGGCTTAAAATGTTTTAAATAACTGATATGAATTACTTAGTATGTAGTTACCGGCATATGGCAAAGTTGCATAACAACACCCATGGTCAAATTACATGGTCAAATTGGTCAAAGTTTTGTCGGTCTATGGGGAACAAACTGTTTCTGCAAATTCTTTGGCACAAGTCCAAAAAAACCCTGATTATACCCCTCATAAAATATTTATGCCATAATGTTTGAACAGGCCACATTTTATTATTTATTTTTGCCCCCAATATGTTCAATCTGGTACTTGTGCATTAGAATGAGCAGGAATGTGCTCTCAGTAAAGGATGTGTACTTATTTTCACTTTGAAAATCAACAAACACATGTTATCTGACCAGTCCATAGAGTCCATAGTCCACAGAGTTTAAAGATTTTAACACATCAACTCTACTCTCCTTACCCAGCTGCCAGAAGCTAAATGAGCAGCAAATCAGAGACTTACAATCATGGTAATTATGTACTATATAATAAAGTGATCCAAACTCAAATCCTAATAAAATATCCCCTCTTTTACAGTTACATCCATAAATATTTGGAGGATGACAAAGTTATTGTCATTGTAACTGTCCACCACAGAATACTGTAGTTACATATTAAAAAAAAAAAAAAATCAGCTTTAACTGGAGGCTATTTACATCCAAATAGAGTGAACAGTGTAGCAATTGCCACCATTTTCAAACAGCCCAAAAGTAATTGAACAAACTAGCGTAATCATAAATTGGTCTAGGTCGCAAATCTTTTGATTTGTTAAACTGAAAAACACAGATATCAGCAGATGCAGGGTTTCTTCCCTTATTATCCCCTGCCAGGCCTTTACTGCAGCTGTTTTCAGTTACTGGGGGTGTTGCAACTTCAGTTTTGCCTTCAAAAAATGAAATGCATGCTTGACTAAACTGAGATCAGGTGACTGGCTCGGTCATTCCACTTCTTTGCCTTCAAAAAGTCTTGGGTTACTTTTGCAGTATGCTTTGGGTTACTGTCCATCTGTACTGTGAAACGCTGTCCACTGATTTCAGGCATTTGTTTAAATCTGAGCAGATAATAAATACAGCCCTAAATACTTCAGAATTCATTCTGCTGCTTTTGTAAGCAGTCTCAATCAAAAAATACAAGGTAACCAGTTCCACTGGCTTCAATAGCCTTACATAACACTACATCCACCATGCTTGATAGATGAGGTGGTATGCTTTGGATCATGAGCTATTCCTTACCTTCTTCATACTCTCCTCATCATTCTGGTACAAGCTGATATTTATCTGTCTATAAGATGATGCCCCATAACTTTGCTGTTTTTATAAGGTGTTTTTGACCAACTTTAATCAGGTTTTCCTGTTTTATGGCTTACCAGTGGTTCATATGTTGAAGTAAACCCTGTGTTTTAATTCTGGTGAAGTCTTCTTTAGATTACTGAATCGAACACATACCTCCTGGCCAGTGTTCTTGAACTGGCCAGCTGTTGTGAAGGGATTTTTCTTTACATTTATGGCATTTGGCTGATGCTCTTATCCAAAACGACTTAAAATTTTATCAATTTACACATCTAGGCAAAGGTGGTGTTAGGAGTCTTGCCCAAGGACTCTTATTAGGGTGCTGACCCAGGTGGGGATTGAACCCCAGTCTACAGTGTAGAAGGCAGAGATGTTAGGCACTACACTACACCAACCACAGTCTTTGCCAGGGACAGAATTATTCATGCACCGCAGTGGTACCCGAAGAGTTAAAACATGCTTGAAGTGAAACTTCAAACAGCTGTAGTTCTCTTCAAACCAACATGGCTACCATTCAGTTTATACTTTTCCTTTGCAGTAATCCTAGGATGAGCGCAGCTCCTCAATGAAGCTGATTAAGGATGAAGTGGAGGAAATTAAATAATCACTAGCTGCATTAACCATACATTAATAACACAGCTAAAACATAAATGGAGTGTTTTAATTAGGATATGATTGCTTGGAAAACTGAAGTGGACATTAGAGTGGAAATAAAAATGAGGTGGGCTATTTCAGTACTGGCACTTTACCACTCTCAGCTGCCACGTGCCACCATATCCACGCAGACACACACATAGGCTGAAGTCCATTAGCACATAATGCTGGCAAGCCCCATCGCTGCTGCACTCTGAAAGTGTCTGGACGCTACTCCTCTCCTCTTCACAGCTCACTTCACCTCTCACTCTCCTCCTCTTTAGACCTGGCCTGCTCAAGAGGCACACTCCCAATCCACACTCTTTAGCTCAGTGTGCAAGCAGGAGGGTTGGGTGCCTTTTTTGCCATCTTATCCTGTGTTATTTCTAAATCATTTCAAGTTCAGTTCACTTACATGTTTACTAAATAGGTGAATTCAGTGCTCAGTTTTTAAAGCATCATTCGATAGATGCAAAGCACCTAAATGTTGTGCTGACTAGGAGAGGTTCCGTTTTAACTTGGTAACAGCTCCAGTCACCACAGAGCATGTTCAGTTCTGGCACTGTAAACAGTTTAGATGCTAATGATTAAAATGTAAGGGAGTGACGTCAAGCAACTGGCGCTAAGGAGACAGAAAAGTGAAGTTAAACCAGTTCTGTGGGTGAGGGGCGAAAACTCCCTGCTGCAAAAACAAGTCAATCTCTCCACAAATACTGCAAATAAACTATACAGAGCACTGCAATGCCGCAACTGCAACTGCCCTGTTCAAACAAAAAATTGTACAACAATCACAATAAAAAGGTATTTAAACACAAAAAAGAATGCTAACTTCATTCTTACCTACAAAGACAAACACCCAGTTTTGCATATTTCCAGTGAAATATGTTCCATCAACAATATCGAAAAAAAAAAAACATATATATAAAATTTCAACTGAGGGACTTGTAAAACAGACTATTGTGAAAATGGGTTAACCCTTAGAAGTCTAGACTGATTACTGTACTTTTTAATATATTACTGTTTTTCTACATGTACAGTTTTGCTATGCTATTTAGATTATAGATAATTAGGTAACTGCATATGTAATGACATGTAAATACATGTACATTAATTTCACATTATGACAGCTTGAAGTCTGCACATCTGACTTTAATATCAAGAAATGACAAAAACATGACAAAAAAATCTAATTACATTTTCCTTTCTGAGATTTCTTAGCAAATTAAAGTCACAATAAAATATTTCTTCTTCTGCTTACAAACAAAAATGTGGTAAATGAGAAATTATAGTGTGGGCACAGTTTTTTTTTTTGACTGACTACAGTATACTACAGAGTTTTGTAAATCTATGTGTAAAATTTGATATTTGATGTTAGATTTTTGAGGTTATACTTCTTTTTTAAACACATCACACGGCGAAGCTGGGCTTCTGAAAGCGTGGATCTATAATGAATATTTAAACACACCAACATTAAGAAAAAAAGAATCTGAAGGAACACACAATGGCACTGGCTGCACTACAAAGGTGTGGCTTAAGTCTGTTTCTTGGTGTGCAGTGGTGCAGGAAGGCAGTCAGATTGGGTACTGTGTGAGGCGTTAATAACCCCTCATAGCAGCTCTGGGGAATGGAGAGAGGGCACAGTGCCAGACATCCATGCCAACAACCAACTTTGCATGCCAGGACAAGAGCTGTGCTACCGCCAGCTGGAGAGAACAAGCACAACAGCCTGTGCCAGCATGTTCACTCTCACCTGCACTTACAGCAAGGTCACGGTACAGTATTGGGGAGGAGAGAGAGAGATAGAGAGATGAGGGAGGGAGAGAGGGTGGAGGAAATGAGAGAGGAAGAGGGTGGAGGAGATGAGAGAGCAAGAGAGTGTGGAGATGAGAGATTGAGAGAGGGTGGAGGAGATGAGAGCAAGAGAGAGTGGAGGAGATGAGAGAAAGAGGGTGGAGGAGATGAGAGAGGAAGAGAGCAGAGGAGATGAGAGAGCGAGAGAGGGTGGAAGGGTTGAGAGAAGGAGAGAGGGTGAAGGAGATCAGAGAGTGAGAAAGTGTGGAGTGAGAAAGTGAGAGAGGGTGGAGGAGATGAGAGAGTGAGAGAGGGTGGAGGAGATGAGAGAGGGAGAGAGGGTGGAGGAGATGAGAGAGCAAGAGAGGAACTGGTGAACACCAGTTCTTGAACAGTCTCTGAATAGAATGGTAAAGGAGCATGAAGCCATTTGAGTCCTTAGCAATGAGTGAATGAATCTTGTCTTATTCATTACTGTATCAAAAAATCTATTTCAAACAATGCAGTTGCTTCAGCTGATACTACTATACTGCACAGTGATGAGTATTCACAAGAAATGACATAGTTTATTTATTTGAAACATTATGTGACTGTTACTTATGTTTGAACCAGGAAGATCCTTTATTAAAGCTTCCTCACACCTGCAAAGGCAGTGCAGGGGAGAGAGGGCACACCCAAAAAGCGAATAACCTGGTGCCATTAGCCAGTGATAATGAATTCTACAATATACAACCCCAATTCCAATGAAGTTGGGACGTTGTGTAAAACATAAATAAACAGAATACGATGATTTGCAAATCCTTTTCAACCTATATTCAATTGAATACACTACAAAGACAAGATATTTAATGTTCAAACAGATAAACTTTATTGTTTTTTGCAAATATTCACTCATTTTGAATTTGATGCCTGAAACACGTTCCAAAGAAGTTGGGACAAGGGCAAGAAAAGACTGGGAAAGTTGAGGAATGCTCAAAAAACACCTGTTTGGAACATTCCACAGGTGAACATGTTAATTGGAAATGTTAATTGGTGAATGTCATGATTGGGTATAAAGGGAGCATCCCTGAAAGACTCACGCTCACAAGCAAGGATGGGGCGAGGTTCACCACTTTGTGAACAACTGTGTGAGCAAATAGTCCAACAGCTTAAGAACAATGTTTCTCAACGTGCAATTGCAAGGGATTTATGGATTTCATCATCTACAGTCCATAATATCATCAAAAGATTCAGAGAATCTGGAGAAATCTCTGCAAGTAAGCAGCAAGGCAGAAAACCAACATTGAACACCTGTGACCTTCGATTCCCTCAGGCAGTACTGCATTAAAAACTGACATTCTGTAACAGATATTACCACATGGGCTCAGGGGGTGTGTTAGTGCCCATGGCATGGGTAACTTACACATCTGTGAAGGCACCATTAATGCTGAAAGGTACATACAGGTTTTGGAGCAACGTATGCTGCCATCCAAGCAACGTCTTTTTCAGGGACATCCTGCTTATTTCAGCAAGACAATGCCAAGCCACATTCTGCACATGTTACAACAGCGTGGCTTCATGGTAAAAGGGTGCAGGTACTAGACTGGCCTGCCTGCAGTCCAGACCTGTGTCCCATTGAAAATGTGTGGTGCATTATGAAGCGCAAAATATGACAACGGAGACCCCGGACTGCTGAGCAACTGAAGTTGTACATCAAGCAAGAATGGGAAAGAATTCCACCTACAAAGCTTCAACAATTAGTGTCCTCAGTTCCCAAACGTTTATTGAGTGTTGTTAAAAGGAAAGGTGATGTAACACAGTGGTAAACATGCCCCTGTCCCAACTTCTTTGGAACATGTTGCGGGCATCAAATTCAAAATGAGTGAATATTTGCAAAAAAATCAAGTTTATCCATTTGAACATTAAATATCTTATCTTTGTAGTGTATTCAATTGAATATAGGTTGAAAAGGATTTGCAAATCATCGTATTCTGTTTTTATTTATGTTTTACACAACGTCCCAGCATCATTGGAATTGGGGTTGTAATAGAAAGAAAGAAAGTTTACAGAACTCAGAAGTATTTGGTGTCTCAAACTATTGGTGTAATACCTATTTTTAATAAACATGAAGCTGAGTATGTATATATATATATATATGAATGAATATATCCAAATAATGAATAATAAATAGTAATTAATAAATAGCTGATTTATGTTTACAAAACACTTGCATGCATTTTGTCTTATTTAACTCAGAAGTAACAGTGAGTAAATTCATTTTTCAGAGAAAAGCAAGGTTTCACTTTATTTGTAAAGTCAGTTGACTATCTACAGATGTTCAAATGGTTAAAATCTCTAATGAAACTCAGTTGATTTTCAACAATGTTACAGTTTGGATTCATTTTATAACTAGTGTTAGGGTGAGGACCAAGGTTAGGGTTAGCATTAGATTTTGGGTTGATGTTGAGGTTAGGGACAGGTTTAGGGTTAATGAAAATGAAGGCAAATGTAATAGATAATAGATTTAGTATAGGTTGGATGCATGATAAGCATCAACAAAAAGTTTATAGTGGGCTATCCAAATCAAGTGTTACTGAAAGCAAGGTGTCCCGCAAACATTTGACAGGCAGTGTGTATGGATGGAAGGCAAAGGCGAGAGGGGAAAGAACACACAAGAGAAAGGACAGGAAAGAATACTGAGAAAGTAGAAAGGAAAAGACACAGTTTGACTCACAATTTTGCCTCCGGATTTCTGGTCAAACAGAACCATGGTGAGCCGCTTAGGCTCCCGTTGGTAAGTGCAGTAGTACTTCACCCATGTAGACACAAAAGAACCTGAAAGACATGAATACATGCATATTTACTGACTTAGTAGTAAATTGAAAATTATGCAGCTTCTTGAAAACTAAGCCAACAGTCTGCATTAAAAATTCTAGTCACTAGCAACGAGCTGTTAGCTTCCCTGACTGCAAAGAGTGAAAACAGAGAGTCTTTCACAGCAAGATACAGTCAGTTCACTGAAAAAAGTGAAGTTATCACCATTCTGTCTTTAAAAGCTTTCACATTTTTCTTTGAAGCTGACATAGTACTTTCTGGCAGGTGCAAGTGATCATACACCCATGGCTGCCCATGGCTACGTATGTTCTGTATAAATGTCTTGATAACAGCCTGCCCTGAACATCAAAGGTTTGTGGTTGGTTGTTTTGCATGTCAGTCAAAAAGGCTCCTTCTAGTTAAACTGGATATCTATTGGCAATGTACAGAGGGAGACTCTACTGTACTTTCTGATGATATATGATACATATTGAGATTTTTTTCAGTTCAGCCTCAAGCAATACAAAATCAATTGGCAAATTTCTATTATGTTCCCAGTCAGCTAGGTGGTTTAGGTAACAAGCACTTGGTTACACAATGACTCACGTTTCTCCAAGATGAACAGGTACCCCTCCATAGTGTGAGGACTGATGCTCTTGTGCTCATGCGGATTCTCCTTCATCTTCTTCATCAGGCTCTCCACCTCCGAACGTGTGCTCTCAAATCGGTTCCGCGTCTGGTGAAACACACAGAAACATGCTTTAAGTCTGTTGAAATGAAAGGTCCTGGAATCAACTGCGTCTAAGCTGTACTGCAAGGTGCTCAGAGACATGTTCTAGCTGACGCTCTAGAAATGCTTGCGGTTACTGCCAAGAGAAAGCTTGTGATGCAGCATGCACAGTGAAATCTGATCTCTGCACTACTGTAGCAAAAAATATAGGAAGAGAAAGGATAAAGGAAGAGAAAGAACAGAAAACACAATAGAAAGCAGAGTAGAGCTAGATCTTCTTCTTCTTCTTCTGTCGGCTGCTCCCTTTAGGGGTCGCCACAGTGGATCATCTGCCTCCATCTTGCCCTATCCACCGCCTCCTCTACTTTTACACCAACCATCTCCATGTCTACTCCATGAGTAGAGCTAGATATAGAGGCATATTCATACACTCTCAGAAAAAAAGGTACAACACTGTCACTGGGGCAGTACCCCTCCTGTGACTGTGGTGGTACCCTCAGGGGTACATCTCAGTACCTTTAGTCAGGGAACATAACTGTACCAGAATCCACTGAAATGATATTTTCTAAGTTGGCTCCACACACCCAGTCTCCAGGCTTTTTATTTTATTGTTCTGTTTTAAAATATTAGTTTATAAAAAGACACACGTCTACTTTTCCACTAGGAAAAACTTACTAAAAGTACAAAATTGGACCTTAAAACTATTGTTGCACCTTTGAGGGAACGTTTACACTGTTTGTACCTTGAAGAATGAATCATGTACCTGCATGGTACCTTTATTTTTAACAGTGTATGTATGGTAAAATACTTTGCCTTATATACTAATACTTGTAGACCTTTGCTACTAATTTGTTTGCTTTTAGTTATAGGCTCATGTGTGAATGAACTATTGAACTATGAACTGTCAAATAAAGAAAACTACTGGTCATCTCACTGGACTTCCTGACATTTTCGGGCAGACATTTTAATGAATGAATGAACTTTATTGTCATTGCACATTGTACTCGTACACTTGTACAACGAAATTAAGGTACAAACCTTTTTATATTAGCTGCCCTAATTGCAGTAAAAGCAAAATAACAACAAAAAGCAGGCAAAAACATCCTAAATATTTCTAATATTTCCCATTTTGCTGTGAGAACATTATCTAATATATTTCTAGATGTTCTTAACTTGCTTTAGGTATTTCTTGCAAAATCGTCTTTAATTATGCTTGTTTCAAAAAGTTATCTGCCAATAGAGAAACTTCACTAGATAAATTTACTTAAAATAGAAATTTAATTTTTCATTTAGTTAAAAATTTAACTACCAAAAAATGTAAGATAATTTCTCTTTAAAATATACATTTTTTGCAGTGCTGCTACAACTCAGCTTCACAGAAACCAAAGTCTTCTAGTCTTTTTAGTGCCAACAATCCTGGAATTTAACCTCCTACATATCATGCAGATTCCAACTAAGGAAAAAAGCCTGCTGTCGGGTTATTTATGTTGTCAAAGCTACAGCACTATCAATCACTGTGCCGTCTAAAGCAGTTTGAGTTATGGTTGTCGAATCTAACTTTCATGTTTCTTTAATATCTGAAAGCTGATCATCCCTTTAAATGTACTTTTTGCATTTTTAGCACAGTGTCTTTAGTTTATGTGCAATGTATTCTAAATCAAAGTTTCATATTGCATGTTAAAGCCATAGATCAGCAAAATTAATTTACAAAAGCATGCTGCATTGATCAGGGTATTTTATGTTTTTTCCGTCTGAATCCACATGACCAAATCGTAAGGCAATTTATTCAATAACTGCATGAAATAAATGTACATTTTTCTTTTATTTCTTTTATTTATTTTTTAAAAGCTTTCCATCCAATTAACAGAAAATGTGTTTTATGATCACACACATTGCTATATGCTTACAATTTACTGCTGAAACTCAAACATCTTGGACACTCTTTGTATTATTTTATTAAAATCATTTTTACAGAGTGTATTGGTGAAGAGACACCATCTAGTTTATAGTTTATAGCCAAGATTTGTGGAAAAATGGGTCGACTTTCAGCAGAAAAAAATAGAGAGTTCAGCTTCTTTTATTATAAAGGTTTAAAATGACATCACCCATCTATTTGACTGGAAAGAAGACAGTTACAGCTCTCATACGACACCCACTTTAAATGCAGCTTATGAAATATGAAAGTTAAAACAGCAGTAGCAGTCATATTGCAGTCTAAAGTTTATTTGTGCTTATGCCCATTTTAATAGCTTACAGTGTGTCATACAGTTTCAAAAAGTAAGCAAGTATATTTGACAACTATATGACAATTTGATCTAGGCATGCAGCTAGCACAGTTCACATTGGTGGGGTATAAGTATGTATTAGCTACTTATGGCTGATTAACTACACTTAGGCCAGGGCAAAACTGTATAAAATGAGATTTTTCGGCAAGCTGTCACTCTAAACTCTGATGTATTAACAGAATCAATCTTACATTCTGGATGCTGATGGTGAGATCAGTCTTGAAGTGGTTAAAGTCTTTGGCCAGCTCATACCCATGGTGATAATATGTGAACAGTCCCTGCAGAAAAGCCAACAGCTGCAACCAAAAACAGAGTAATATCAGTCAGTGTGTGAAAGACTTCCCGTTAAGATGAGAACATGCGATGCTGATATTTTTATATTTATTAATATTTCACAGAATAATGTCTGTTAATCACAGTGAAATACATTTTTCACGACGTATTGAATACTGTATTACCGGCTCCACAAACTCAAACATCTTCCTCTCCTGGACCTCCTGTACTTTAAACACGTATTCCAGTGACACCTCGTAGAAATGCTGCCTCACGATATCCACCTGACTGTCTGCCTGGAGAAGGATACAGACATTTTTTCATCCAAAACTCTACAAATGATCATTCAATAGATTCATGCAAACAAAGTCAAGTCAGATGTTGGCTAACAGCAACATTCTAGAGCTTGTAACCTGACTGGACGTGTCTGTTTGTGCCACATTAGGACACCATTTCCATCATTTATTTCTTGTGCTCGTATTGGGATCAAATATTTACCCTGCATTTTCTCGTGCTGCACTTTTCCTCTCTTCTATATCCCTAATTTTAGTACATTCAAATACACAATAATCACAGTCATCTACTCATGCTCATGTTGAATGAAGCACTGAGGTCCACAAGGCCCACACTTGAAAACAGATAAGGCCTTTGTGTCTGTAAAAACACCTCCTGCCATTGGTTTCAGTGAGAATGATGCGTTGACCAACATCAACTATGTTGACCAAGTCCTGATGAAGCGTTTTAGGTTGGTCTGGGCTCAGACAGAAAATTACCAGGTTCCCAGCTCACAAAATTTTGGGCTTGATTAAAGCTCTATATTGATCGTTAGCCACATCAGTAAGTCTGGTCAGGTTATTCCTTCAACTTAGACACATTCACACACATAGAGAGAGAAAAGCACAAATAAAGGCCGAAAGTCTAGTTGTAATGCACAAATAATGAAAGCTGAAACAGCAATGCATTACTTCATGAAGGTGCGACTCCTTCTTCTTCGCTGACAGGCTGAGGTGCTTCTCCAGTACACCACAGTATTTTTCAGTCTCCTTGTCGTACTTCTTCTTCGCCTCCTTTAACACACATAACACATGCAAACCATGAGAAAACAGGCTCAAGTAAATCCAGTCGTACTGTAATATGGGTGGGATATGTTAGTAAATAGTCCAGAGACACTGGCACGACAGACAAGATAAAAGTTTCCTTTTAAAGAGTCATTTTTAACATTTCTACATAATTCAGTCTTTGAGATGCAAACAAAGCCATCCAGAGTGATCTGATGTGAAATGATGCATTATAGAGAAAAGAGTCAGATTTCTTTACAGCGGTGGTGATAGGAACCAGGGGTCAATATTTTTACAACACAAATGTTTCCAAAAAAGGTTGGGATGCTGTGCAAAATCTAAATAAAAGCAGTGATGTGCAAATCACTAACCCTATATTAAACTAAACATTTAAATGTTTCAGTTGTTCACTTTTACTTCACTACATTTTGAAAAGCAAACATACTTTTTCTGCGCACAGCAGAAAACAACACAAACATTGTCCAGTTATCAGCTAAGTGACCACAGTTTTGACCAGCTAACCAGAAGTGCCTGGATATGAGATTTTTTTTAACCAATTGTAAGAAAGTTTTAACACATTTTTAAAAACATTTATTTCCATACGCAACTGACCAATTTATCATTAAGTAACTGATTTAAAAATGTAAAATTTTACATACCAGTTTGGCCCATTAAAAGAGCAAATACTGTTGTTTATATTGCAAATCTAGATGATAAAATAATTCTGGATATCGGCTAGTGTGTTTCATACTAATTGGCTGATAAAAAAAATCATCCATCACTTAATTTGGCTGTAAAGAAACTGGAATCAGAACAGGTGCTAAACATTCCTGATAGCTGCATCACTACAATTCACTTTTAATTTAGTCAGTTGCTTTAAAATTCAGTATCGGTTACTTGAGTCACTTTCCATTAAGGGATCTTTACATTTACTCAAATATGACTCAAGTATCTTCTTCACAGTAACCTTCACTTATGTAATGAAACATACTTCACCCTCCTTGTCATCTTCAGAGGACTAATACAGACTTAGAACAACACTAATTGTTTTCCTTTGGTTGTTTCCTATTCTCTCATTGATCTTTAGAGCATTAGCCTTTTGACTTCAGCCACCTGCAAGTCTCCAGCAAGCAGAGGCCTGTCCACTCTAAGAGCTCTAAACTGACCTGAGGGAGTAAGGGTGTGTTTGAGAAACAGACTGAATAACTGAGAGCAGTGGAGCCAAGGGATTTAACACACGCTAAAGCAATGATGTCATTTCACCCTCCTCACATTTCCAAGAGCGTCTCTGGACAAATATGTACTAATTTCCATTCATAATTCTCTCAGACTTAACATGAGGCTTTAGAACTTTAGAACCGGGTTTGCTGTGTCTACTGAACAGTACGGCAAACCTGTAGGATCGAAGCCAAACTGCCTAATGCCAAAAGCACATTCAAACCTTATGTACCACAGAAAGTATTGCACCAACAGATGGCAGTGTTGTTTAACAAGAAATGAAGAGAGCAGCGATGACCTGCTCTGAGCCTTCAGTGACGTAAACCCAGAATTGATCAATATCATATTAATGACAATTTCTGCTAATTCTGCATGTAGACATAACTGATTACAATAATACTTGGGTGAAAAATCTGACTGGTCTGGTCACCTTGCTTTCAGATGGAAACTGAGCTGAAACCGAAGCTTTGGTTTCTACAGGATTCAGTCAGTTTAAAGGTCTTTATCCAAACACCTATGACACTATATTGGGTAGAACTTCATAGCAACTGATACAGACTACAAAACACTTATAAAGGCTTACTTTAATAGGCTTTGAGGTCAGGTTTACATAACACCTATGGCAAGTGACACTTTCTAGGGTGAAATGGCATCCCAGACTTAAGTACATTAGTATTCTACTTGATGTAAAAACCCTATTCCAAAACACGTGGGATAGCATGTGAAATGCAGATAAAAATAGAAAGCAGTGATTTATAAATCTACTTCAATAAAAACAGACCAAAGACAAGATATGTCACTTCATAGTTTTTCATAAATATATGCTCATTCTGTAACTGATGTCTGCAACAAGTTCCAAACCATGTTGGGACAGGAGCAGAAACACTGTGATAAACATCCATTATTTCCATATGGAATCTGAACGGTTGACTCATCAGAACGCAGGCTGATATGACACTATTAGCATGTTTTGTTTGTATGTGAATATATCATGATTTGTATGGGCTCCCAAGCAGTGCAACCGTCTAAGCATTGGCCCTGGAGATAATAGCTTTAATCCCAAGTGATGCTACCATCATGGACCATCACTGTGAAAAATGTTTGCATTTTACAGCAGTTTTTCATGCAAATGTTACCAAAAACATGCTAAGTAAGTCAGATATGGCTCCAGAGTTTCACAACTGTCTAAGCATTGGCCTTCATCAAGAGATCACAATCAGTACTCCCTTTCTCCCCCTCATCATTCTAGCCAGTGTGGAAGTCTGTTAGCTGATGTAAAACAATTGGTAGTAAGCGTTCTCCTTCAAGCGCCCAATGGTGCTGCTTTAACAGCCATTCAAATAAGATACTGCGTCAGAGGAAGAATTTACTAGCCCTCATTTCCAGATTGGTAGCATCATGTGATCATGTCACTAAGACACTACGAGGTATAAAGTCAGCATAAAGTCATAACATTACATTCCAGCCAACAAAATGTCGTAACAACCGAAAGTCAGTAAAAAAAGCAGTCACCTGAGAGTGGTTGTGTCAACTGGACATCAAAACTTTATGACAAATGGTGTCTACCGAAATTAGTGTGTTTATGAAACTCTGTGTCATAAGGGATTATGAAGGTGCCATGCAGTCTTATGAACAGTGCCCTTCAGTAAAGTGTTAACTAGTTTTCTCCTTATTCCAAATTTAGATCAGCAAAGACATATTTGGTGTCTATAGTTTGCTTCTTTAGTTTTGTATTACAAGGTTAATGTAGCTAATAAGTAGAAATTACAAACAAAAACTTAGACTTGCCAGTATGTTTTCTGACATTGTATAATACTGTTATTTAACCGTTGAAACCCTTTGGTTATGCTGGCAACCTCACTGCATACTTTTTCTTAAAATGACTGCCATAAGTTCAAATGTTTGTAATAAAAACAAAAAGATTTGGTAAAAAGGAGTCAGATTCTTGAGACGTCAGCAGAAAAGATGAGTGCTGAAGACTTCTCTATAAATTTGTGGCTAATTTTCAATGGTCTAAGCAAAGCCAGGCCGCATAGACATGTTAAAATCTAATTTTCATTCTGTTTTGATTTGAGACTTAATTGTACGAGCTTACGTTTCACTTCATCCGTGTCATCGCTTTGGTTGTAGAATGGCTGCAGCAGCAGAACATCCTGCAGACTGCAGTGAGACGAATTTCTAGTTTCAGGCTTCATAACATGCTGCAATTCATAAATGTTATGTTACAAGAGATTTCACTCTTTGTAGAGTTTATAATTAAAGAAAAAGTTTCCATTTTTGTGTTTGTTTCATTTAGGTCATTACAAAGTGTGTTGTACATCGGAGAGTTGTGTAAAGGGTCCCTACATCTTTTTACCCAATTTTTCTCCCCAACTTAATTGTTGTATTCCACCCACTAGTTAGGACTCCCCGAATCACACAATGCTATCAACATTAGGAGGGTGAGAGAGAGCTAGCACAGACCTGCGAAACCAGCCACCGCTTCTTTTCGAACTGCCGCTCACACAACGTCATTGGACAGCTGAACGCGCTTGGAGGAAAGCGCCAACCGCCATATCTGTTACGTTAACAGATGCCTGTGCTGACTAGCATCATGTTGAGTGATGGAGGAGAAGGAGGGCCATCCTACCCACCCAGAGAGAGTGAGGCCAATTGTGCTCTCTTGGACTCCCGGCTACGGATGGCTATAGCATCACAAGGAAGTGAAGTCGCGATCTCCTGATGACAGGGCCAACGCTTAGACTATTGTGCCACTCAGGAGCCTTGGTACATCTAGTTTATATTCTGCAGATTCCATAGATGTGCATACATTACATACTACAGCCAGAAATGGATCCACTGTGAGCTTAAATATAAAGGTGATATAAAAATGCCCAGAAATGATTTGGAGCATATCGAGATTAAACAATAACACAGACATATAGATTGTACACTACATTCCTACAATGAATAATATCAGCATCTGAAGCCTGAACTGCTCATATTTTTGTACTTGATGTGGGTGGAGGCTAGTGCTTGACGATTCAAGGCATGCAGTCTGTACTACGCTAATTAGTGGGGTACAATCATTCATTGTTAGCTGAAAAGCAAAACAGTAAGGACACTAAACATGTCTAGCTGACTGACCACATGTTGGCTAAGGAGAAACTGTTACCTTAATCAAGTTTCAGGCATGAAAAGGCTTGATCTTATATATATATATATATATATATATATATATATATATATATATATATATATATATATATATATATATATATATAAATAAAAAATGGGGGCAGTCGTGGGCTGGAGGTTAGGGAGCTGGCCCTGTGACCGGAAGATCACCAATTCGATCCCCAGCACCGACAGTCCATGACTGAGGTGTCCTTGAGCAAGACACCTAACCCCCAATTGCTCCCCGGGCACCATGGATAGGGCTGCCCACCGCTCCGGGGAAGTGTGCTCACTGCACCCTAGTGTGTGTGTATTCACTAGTGTGTATGTGGTGTTTCACTTCACGGATGGGTTAAATGCTGAGGTGGAATTTCCCCGGTTGTGGGATTAAAAAAGATGCTTGACCTTTAAGCTATACGCAAAAAACAAGATCAAGGGACTTTTTTTTTTTTACTGTTTCTTTACTGTACAGCCGAGAGCAGTTTAAACGAAGAGGAAGATTCTGCCAGCACTGCACTCTTTCTCACCTTGGCGGCTCCGATCTGCTCCTTCCTAAACCGCTCCAGCGGTGTGATCAGAACGTCGTTTGCATTCTCAATCTGGAGAAACAGAAGATACAGCTGCTTTCAGTTTTCATGGACTATCAGGGCAGAGGCTGACGTAGATGAAGGGTTGTATTTTTACTCACCATCCGTGTCCTCTCGTCCTCGAGGTTCTGGAGGACGCCAGCAAACTCCTGCAGTGACTTGGCTGTTGAACAGGAGAAGCAGAAATCAGAAGTGAGATGATCAAAAAGCATGCTAGTTATCTTCTGATGCAGATTTTCACCTGAAGGTTTTTAATTCAAATATCTGTATTATTTTGAAAGAACAGTATCTCAATATCCCAGCTACAAACAGTTTAAACTGTCGTGAGAAGAACAAGAACAACATTAACATTTGTTTAGTCATTCATTCATTTGCTATCAAAGGTAGTATAACAGGTGATCTGTCTGTAATCATTTGGGTTGAATTAATGATTATATATCACTGCTGTTGGAACAAAACCTCGTATCTCCATTTTTGTCATTTTTCAGTTTTTGACATATTTTGAAAATGCCTATGGTGCTATGCATTGTGTGTAAATTTCATGATGAAAGGACCAACAGAAATGACCCAAATGTGCTTGGAAACAAAGTCTGGTTCCATTGACTTACATTACAAGTACAGTATGTTTTTTCCGTCTCCTGTAAAGTTACCATTTTGGAGATACAAGGTTTTGATCCGACAACAGCAATGTGTTTTTGGTCAATGTTATGTAATCAACTACACTCTTATAAAAGACGGTTCTTCAAGGGTTCTTTAGCAAAGACAGTGGTTCTTTGCACTGTCCACTGTTACACTTCACTGAAGATAATGATTCTGAAAAGCAGATCATCAGTGAAGTAATAACTAAGGAACTGTCTAAAAAGTGCACAAGTTTTATTTTCCATATGTTAATTAATTAAAAGAAGGCAAAATCACATCAAATCATTTGTAGTAAAGAGAGTGGTTTCCTTTATGCCTACTACAAATCCTAGTTAAAGGAAGCCTCTCTCTGTCGCATTCTTTATTACATTCTACATACTTTTCTGCATTTTAAATACATGGGAAATATGTTATGCACCTTCTAGATCGTCCCCAACAACCAAAGTGTCTGTGGCCTGCATTTCTGAAACATCATGTTCAGCAAAACCTAACGCTGGAAATCTTTGAAATATATGTGTTTGTGTCCTTTTCTCCTTTCAGGAGCGAGAAAATGTAGGTCTGATCATTTTCGGATGTTTATTTCATGAGAAATCGAAGAGAGAAAGTCAAATATGGAGCTAATCTATAATACAGAACCAACATTTCTGTGGTAGCCACAGCAAAAAGGAATGCTACTTTTATGGCAGAAGGATTTGCCAATACTAAAGCACATTTTATACAATATTCAGGACTTCTTTGCTTTACTTTTTCATTTATTTATTTTCCAGAACTGTTGTTCTCTAAATTTAGACCAGCAAAGACATATTTGGTGTCTATAGTTTGCTTCTTTATTTTTGCACTACAAGGTTAATGTAGCTAATAAGTAGAAAGAAGAAAAACTTAAACAGACTTGTCTGTGTGGTTTCTGGCATTGTATGAGACATGTATGACACTGTTATTTAACCCTTTGGCAATATCGGCAGCCTCATTGCATACTTCTCCTTAGAATGATTGCCATAAGTTTGAATGCTTGTAATAACAGCAACAAAAAGATTTGGGAAATTGGGGCAAGTTTCTTGAGATGTCAGTGGAATAGATGAGTGCTGAATGACTGTGTGGCTAACTTTCAATGGTCTAAGCAGAGCTAGGCCGCATAGACTTAGACAGCACAAACATTTTCATTGGGTTATGTGTTCTGTTACCCATAACAAAAAAGGATGCTACTTTTATGGCAGAAGGATCTAACAATAGTAAAGCACATTTTAAACAAGTTTCTACTTTTTCATTTATTTATTTTCCAGAACTGTTGTATAACAGCAACAGAACAATTGTGTTGTGACTGTGACCAAATTACAGCTACCTGATGTTATTCGTGATAACACAAAGAGCACTTAGGCCTAAAAAAGAGGACATGGTTTGTGGTGTGGTGTATTGCTAATACTTCCTCAAAATAATAGGGAATCATTAGAAAATCTAACAAGTAAAACAATCTTAAACTTCTTCATGTTGCCAAATGGTTGCTTAAGAAGTCTCAGCTTAACTTACATGTGAAAAGAAGTTCTGCAGTAGCAGCTTTATATCACACACTTCGGTTCTGGCTCTCACTTCCATAACATTGTTGTATTTGGTCACATAACATGACGGCAACTTATACTGTAACACACTGTCATCAGCAATTTTGAATTAAACACACAGAGTTGCTCATGTATTGGGTACACATATGTTGTATGTACTCACATTGGCCATTTTATCAGGCACACCTTGGGCAGTCATAGGCTGGAGGTTAGGGAAGCAGCCCTGTGACCAGAAGGTCGCCGGTTTGATCCCCAGAACCCACAGCACCTGACTGAGGTGCCCTTGAGCAAGGCACCTAAGCCCCAACTGCTCCCAGGGCGCTGAAGATAGGGCTGCCCACTGCTCCAGGCAAGTGTGCTCACTACCCACTAGTGTGTATGTAGTGTTTCACTGCATGGATGGGTTAAATACAGAGGTGAATTTTCCCCATTGTGGGACTAATAAGGGTCTTTTAATGTATTATAAACAGTGCTGTTAACTAGTATTTCAGATTTTTTCCATTGTTACATACACTATATTGCCAAAAGTATTCACATGGTTGGATGCAACCTGTGCAACAAGTCCAGTCGTAAAATTTCCTCGCTACTAAATATTCCACAGTCAACTGTCAGTGGTATTATAACAAAGTGAAAGCAACTGGGAATGACAGCAACTTAAAATGACAAATAAAATGAAACATAAAATGACAGAGCAGGGTCATGGTGTCAGGTTCAGGATGCTGAGACGCATAGTGTGCAGAGGTCATGAACTTTCTGCAGAGTCACTTGCTACAGACCTCCAAACCTCATGCGGCCTTCAGATTAGCTCAAGAACAGCATAGAAAGCTTCATGGAATGGGTTTCAGAGCCAGGCTTGAAAGCCCCATTGAATATAAACCTCATTCATATTGAAGCTTACCATTAGAATTGTGTAGTCGCCACAAAGTTCTTATAGTCACGGTACGCCATGACCAAAAGATAATAAAATATGTCAGTCTGGAAAGGGTGACAAAGCCATTTTAAGGTTCTAGTACATACCCAAACCACAATGAGAGCCATTATCTACAAACTGAAAATCCTAGGAATATTAGTGAATCTTCCTATAAGTCTGCCACATCTTGACCAGGGGCACAGAGACTAATCATCCAGGAAGTCACCAAAGATTTAACGAAAACATCCAAACAAATGTACATCTATACAGCTACAGCTATGGTCAGACAACACAGGTCCCCTTATGTAAGCTGTAATAAAACAAGGTTTACACTTAACAGAACTTCATACCAACACTGAAACATGGTGGTGGCAGCGGGGAAAGTGTGCTGATGTTCTGCTTCCTTGGGACCTGGACAACTTGCTATTATTTAAGGAACCATAAATTCTTTTCTGTTTCTTTGAGCTCTTAAGGAAAGTATCTGTTCATCTGTCCATGAGCTGAAGCTGAAACATAATTGGGTTGTGCAGCATGACAATGATCCAAACCACAAAAGCAAATTCATGTTTGAGCAGCTGAAAAGAAACTAAATGAATGTTTTTGAGTGACAGTTCATGCTTGAAAACCTACCAATATATTTGAATAAAGCAGTTCTGCAAAAAAGAGTGGGCTCAAATTTCTCCACAAAATTGTAAAAGACTAATATGTTCATTCATTTATTAATGTTTAAAGAAATAAAGGGTGAATTTAACTACTTTTCCACACATTGGATTTCTTTGCTAATTAAATACAATGAAATAATGTTTTTGAGGGTGGCAGGGTGGCAGGGTGGTGCGGTGGGTGGCACTGTCGCCTCACAGCAAGGGGGTGCCTGGGTTCAATTCCCCGGCCAGGCGACTGGGGTCCTCCCTGTGTGGAGTTTGTATGTTCTCCCCGTGTCTGGATGGGTTTCCTCCAGGTTCTCTGGTTTCCTCCCACAGTCCAAAGACATGCAGTTAGGGCCAATTGGACATGCTACACTGCCCCTAGGTGTGTGTGTGTGTGTGTGTTGTGTGTCTGCCCTGCAATGGACTGGCAACCTGTCCAGGGTGTATCCTGCCATCCGCCCAATGACCGCTGGGATAGGCTTCAGCACCCCCCCGTGACCCTGAGGGAGAAGCAGCTTGGAAAATGTCTGTGGAAATGTTTTTGCCAAGGTTCTCTTAATCTAATTTTACTTTGTATTTTAAGATCTCAAAGCATGTACTGTGAGAAACATGTTCTAACCAAAAAATTAAGTTTTGTAGGTGCACTTTGTACCCCTACCAGCTGACTGTATACCCAGTGCATCTATATAGTAGGTGTTTCAGATAATATGGCCAGTAAATGGAGATGCAAGCCAGGTGGCAACTGCATGTGGCAGCTATAATACATTTGACATTGGGACTTAGTAACCATGCTACAGCCTGCAACAGAGACAATACCCATTCAACAGCCTACAGCTGGTGTAGGTCATTTTCCTCCTTCAGTGCCACTGGTTATGCAGGTTTTTGAGCCAATCCAACCCAGAAACACCTACCTCAGCTCATTAAAACCCTGAGCAGAGCTTTTTTATATATTACTCCCATGTGTATTAGATCAAGGTTAGAACCAAATCCAACAATACTGCACTTCTAATCTATGGTTTAAACTCATAAATAAGAGGTGCCATTTAAAAGCTCATGTAATATGATAAGTTTACAAATGCTTTCAGCTACAGGCTGGTTGCTAGGTAGACACCAATGTGGCCTATCACTGTGAACTTCGCTTTAAATTTAGATTTCACAACCACAGATTGCACCCAATCGAAAAATGCAGCCTTCCAAACAGGGTCTCAAATCATGTCACTGCACACAGTCTCTCAACCTCAGTCAGAGTTTTAGAGAGTTACCATGAGAGCAATCATAAGAGAAAACCACGAAAATCCCCTTGCTTATGGGCACCTAAGCATTTTGATGCACCATCACAAAAGTTAAATCACGCAAATATGTGGGCAACTCCAACTGTGTCATCATTTTGGCAAAATGGAAGGGGTACACTGGTAGGAATCAGAGCTTAGGTTTAAGCATAATTTCCAGTATGCAAGTCTACAGTACAGAGGGGCTGACAGAGGCTCAGCCGAAATGCTTGCCAATACAGATTAATGCACACAAGGCCCTCAAACAGAGCTCAGACTCTTTGGGCTCTGTTATCTATTGCCAGTGAAAAGCCTGCATTTCACTTGGCCATTTTATCAGATTTACAGTTGCATGCAAGGTTTGAGCAGTCCTGGTCAAATGAGATGTTCTGTTGATTTTCTAAGTGAAAAGAAGTTTCAATACACAATGATGGTTCATTCACTGCGGGGGAAAAATATATATCATAAAAAGTGACCTGTGCAAACATTATGGCATGTTTTATCTTGAGTTTTATTTTTTTCCAGTATGTTAAAATGAGCAAACAAATAGAAATTCTGCACTATTGGCAGAAAAATGCCATATTTTGTGTGTTCCCATGGATGTGTTAACTTATTTTCACTTACAAAATAAACAGAACGTACACCAACCAGTGGTGCTACAGACAACAGTAGACGCACTTGGTAGACTTAATATTGTATGCACTGTGGACTTTTTTAGGTTGGACAGCTTGTCTGGTTGAAACAGCACATAATTATATTAAAATAACATAAGTAAAAAGCAAATAACATTTTAGTGACTGTTACAATTGGCAACTCCATCTGCTGCAAAGGACCATCGCTGAGCAGATATTATTTGGCAGGTGGACCATTCTCACCGACACCTCAGTGTCAGCCCTGTGTTGATAATAATCCTGGACAACAGTGGTGCTGTGCTCTGAAACTGACCACTGATGAGGATCTGTAAGATGGCTGACTTAAATATTGCATGGAAAATTATAAAGTCTAAAGTCTCGAACTGTACACCTATACAATGTACCATATGTAGTAGGTGAATGTAATAAATTAAGTGAACACAATGTTTAAATATCTCCTCGAACACAGCTGAGATCAGTCCATTTCAACTGATGACCAGAGTAGTGGGAGGCTGAGAAATAGGCCAGTACAGATACAGTACCAAGTGCAGCTATATTGTAGGTGTATCTGATAAAATGGGGAATAATGAATATAAACTAGGTGTATTTAAAAAAAATAAAAAAGTATGTAGTACTGAACAAAGTCGCCACCAATGACCACCATTCATTTATTTATTTCAGTTTTAAAAAGTATAAAAAAGGGCCTCTTTTCCAATGTCAAAATGTTTCTCAGGACTGTACTGTGCTGTTCCATGCTGGTCTGAATCAATCACTCAATCAACCTTTATTTAACCTTGGAGAACACAATACATACTAAAAAGTAATGTTTAGTTGTCAAGGCTTCTGTGTAATGTTCTGTTACGTTTATTTTTATATATCTCGCACTGAATGGCTGTTTTGACTAGAAATTTGTGGAGGGCAGTCTCTGACTTTGGCACAGTAATGTTGACTAAGAACTAAACAAACTTTTTAAACAGAAATTTGACCCGTGTCTGTGTTGCTTTGTGATATAACAGGAAGGTAACATAACATATAACATATTTCTTTGTCTTTCTGATATAAAACAGTTTGATATAGTATGTAAACTTCAAACTTTCCAAACACAACGTTCACTCCAACTCCATATAGTTGCTTATATGGAAACTAACCAGCAAAAACTTTTTTTTTTCGGAATTTCGGCTGCAGTTTTTCAGCCTGTAGTATTTCTAGCCTGCACTATTTTTTGAAGGAGGCACAATCCAGGGCTAATCAAAAACAGAGGTCATTTTCATACATAAGTCTTAAAGGCACATTAATAAGAACAACCTGTTTAATACTGAGGGACATGAAGAAGATGGTCACGTAAAAACGGTGAAGTAAAAATTATTTAGGTTTAAATGTAAAATTATTTTGGTACACAAACAGCACAACCTTCACAAATGGACCTCGGTGTAGGATATAGGCCCATCCTTGAAGCAAAAGTCAAAGGGGACTTCTAACATGTTTAATGAGCAGTATTGTTGTATCTCACCAATGCACATTTCATCATCTGTCTCAGCATCTCCTATGCACTGGAACTTGAATTCGTTCAGCGATTCAGCAAACTTCCTTTGTGCTGTGGAGAGATCTGCAAAATAGGAGAAGAGAAGTGTTAAAGCAGAGAACCACTCAGCTGTGAATAACACAGAAGCACGCACACTTGTGTTGGTGTTAAACCCACATAAGTTTCAGTTCATGTCCACTTATCACACTTAAACTAAAATGGGGGTCTACTAAACTCTAAAAGTGTTTACCAAAAGAGACTATCCTAACTAACTGCTAGGCAGAAGACAGCTAGAAAAACAGAGTGAGTAATAACACAAAAGCACACCAAAAGTAGCCTGTTATTTGATTTGTGGTGCCAAGGGGGTTATACTTTGGCCTGAAGGCTGACCAATAAAATGCCAATCTGTCAGGTCTCGCATTTTCACAACGCTGCCTTGCTGATTCTGAAAAATCCTCATTCATGCATGATGAATTGGATGCAGTTCTAAAACCATCAACTGATTTCATTGGCAGGGAGTAAATATCATGCCACAATGAGGAAATTGCTTTAGTTTTAAGGAAGAGGATGAGATTTCAGAACTTCTGTTTTAGCTATAGCAAAGCTATAGCAATGCAATTTTCCCCTCACCCCAAATGTGAGGAGCATAGCTAAATTCCCTTCAGATTAGTTTTGCACAAAAAGGGAAGCTTATACTTCACCAATTAGCACTGTCCTAACAATGCCTAAATCATCCGACATGTTCTTCAGGCCATGTCACTTTGTTAAAGGGGAAACCCACCTATTTTTGAAGATTTCTGTATAAATAAATCAAAAGATGCAAACATTCAGAGCGGTCTGTTATGCCATGCTCATTCAGTCAGAACTGGTTGCAGTGGTGGTGAAGGGAACCAGACGTCTGAACAGTTTAATGTCTCTAAAAGCTCCCTCAAACAAAATAGTTAGGAATACACCGCCTGATGTCATTGATTACATTGTTTTATTACAGTTTTGAGGTTTTGGCCCAAAACATATATTAATAAATCCATTCATGGTGGATATGAACAAAACAATTTTTAATAGTTTTCAGATTTACCACAATTTCATGATTATTAACACAGTAAAATCATGAAGGTTCACTGGCTGTTAGTTAGTAAATAAAATGTGTGTCTTAGACATCACAATCCCTGGTTCCACTGCAAATGCCTCTACAATAAACCTTTTCACTTTAATAAGCTTAGAGCATGTTTCTCATATAAATGCAGCTCAAAGTGCTTCACAAAGGGTTAAAAGACAAAAGAGGAAAAAAAGATACATTTACATAAGATCACCTGAACATAAAAACAGGGGGAAAAAATAAAAAGTAAAAAAAATGAATGACCCTTAATGCCTTTGTGTACATCTCAATGATCGAATCAGGCAGAAATGGCAAAAAGTACGTGGCATTCCACTTGAAGTAATCTCTACCAGACTTGCTTATGTGGTTTCTGACATTGTGTGACAGCACTATCTATAAAAATTGACAAAAATACATTGCACACTTATAATAATATTATCCTTCATGAAGCCTGAATTTTAACTTTTATACGTAACAGGTGTCCAAATAACCACATAAGCAAAGCTAGTCGACAACAACTGGAGCTGTCCAACAAAAAATCTAACAAATAATCATAGACTATTTTATATAGTTAATCATAATTAAATGCTTTCGTCTCATTTGCTTCGATTTGACCCTAAAGAAAAATTGTATTCATTTAAAAAGTTATAAGCGTGAACAAGATAAACTCCATTAGAATGTATTTTTTACTTTCCATAATTTAATTGAACATTATTTATCCTGTTTATATGAGCCTGGGTGAACATGAAAACAGAGTGAACTCTAAGTTTAAGCCTAATTATCATCGCCGTCCACCGAGAGCAGTATGGCTGCAAGCTCATGCTCCTGCATGACTGTAAGCCTTACATTCTCATACCACTACGGAAGATCTTGTTTGGAGGGAAACTGGAGCTTTCTACTCTGCTTTTGCTTTTGTTAGTTTGCTGCTTATTGATTCAGCCATAGTTCCTTCCATGTCCATCATCCACTAAATTACTGATATGGTTGGCATCAGCAGTGAATTTTGCTTGTAAATGATACGTGAGACTTGACACACTTAAGTAATAAAGAAAATTCACAATGGCAGTAGTAGGACATAACACTGGTTTTGTCAAGAGAGTCATTAAGGAAACTTGTCATTTAAAAGCTGTATTTGAATAAAACAGCTAAGTCACAATGTGTCAGTGGCGTTATAAAATATTACTGGCATAAATCACTAATCGCATTACTGTGTTATCTTTGACACCATTATTAATTACTCAATGAAGGCTGAGGCATGTTTAATGATTTAGGCATGCACAGTGCTAATTTGCTATCATATGCTTCCATTACTTCTTAGCTACATTAGCACCATAGCTCCAGTGCAAAGCTGAAGAACCACCGAACATGTCTTAGCTGACTGACCACAGAAAACACTTTACAGAAAGCTGACCGGTTGAATATGACACTTGGCTGATCCGCAGTAGCACCCAACCCACGGCTAGAAAGTGGCTTCCGAGAATCAACTGTTTAGCATGGTGTTTAGAGGAAGCGCTCCATCACAGTTAACTACTCCTCCTTATGGAGCTGACCATGCTCCCGGAAGCATGTGCCCTCTGACCGCGACCCAGGACCAGTTCAACCTCCCACAGTTCTAGCCATTAGCATTCAGAGTGCTGAAGTCCATCTGGCCACAGATCAGTGAATCCGGGGGTGGTTTTGTTAATGTTCGTTTCTTGCTGCCCTCTTTCCTCATGCTGCCAGCAGCTGCAGTGTGCTGGCGTCACTGAGGCCTAGTGATTTCCTGAACCCATACAAAACAAGTTCTTTTCCCATGTTTTCCTCCATTTGTCGACATTCATGAACATCTCTACCTCATCAGCCCTTTTGTGCTGATTGATGCAAATGCCCGTTTCAGTATAACGCAAGCCAGCTGTCACAAATCATAAGAAAAGGATGCATGGATATGGGAATTGTGAGCCAATGCCTATTCACAAAGGCAACAATGATACATAAACATTTATAAAATGTAGAAATTTGATTCCAATATAATTGCGCATCCCTGAGTATATGCAATGAAATGGAACAAAATGTTAGTATTTTACTCAAAACTATTGGAAGTGAATACAAAAACAACATGTGCTCTCAGGGGATGTTTGAATTTTGAAGCCAATAAGCCTCAACAAACACAGTTAAGCCATCATGGAAATAATCAATTAGCTCCTCAACTGGCAGCAAGCTGACTTTACTTAACCATATAGTGAAAAGACTGTTTTATTCTGTTAGAAGGTTTTGTCGATATTCAAAAACAACAGGAAAATAAGTTTCTAGTTTACTCAGATGGGCACACTGCACTTGAGACCGCCTTACCTTGAGACCGAGACAGACCATTCACTTACGATCTCAAGACGAAGACGGGACTCAAGTACTACAACACTACAAACTGTTCTATTTTTTCTGCATCGTATTAATTGGCAAGGACAAGAACAACGGTTTGAAGCGAAACAACTTCTTTGGTTTGAGCTTGTTAATGCAGTGTGCGTGACCACCACTCCTCTTATTCTGAGACCCCCGCCTGACAGTGATTGGTCCTACTCACTTCGCTGTTCACTGTGAGACGTCCTCCTGAGGGTGACTGTCACCGCACCATTCGGGCTTCTAGTTGTGCTGAGATACGCTGAGTTCTCTTTAGGTATAATTATAGCACTGTGCTCAACAGAAGTTTATATTTTTATTTAGTTCTTTATTGGAAGTACACTATCAGCTTCATAAAGCCCCTGTTCTCCAGGTTTCCAATGCCCAGCATGTCTCCAAAACTGCATACTGGCAGAAGTACTGCGGCTTGAAATTTGGACTGGATGCCACAGCTCATATGAGCATGAATGCTTCAGCCTTCATTAAAGCCTTACAACAGGCTTTCCAGCATCTCCCTAAAAAAAAAAAAACCCTTAATCCATCTTGAGTTCTTTGGCTTGGGCCGAGGAAAGAGAGCAGCAGCAGGCGTTTGTAGTTTTAATGGATTTCAGTGAACACAGAGACTGATGGACTTTGAGATGTGGTAAATTCTTGCCTTAAGCTGCTGTCATGGACGAGGCAAATTTGGTTGTCTGCTGCTTGAACCTGGAGGTGCAGGAAATGCTGGTGACTGCACAGTGTGTGCCTGAATCTCTATGCAATCTCTATGCAATCCCACTGATTGCTAAGAAACAATGCTAAAGCTGGAAATACACATAACATCCTGCTTTATTTCCAGCATTAGCGCCTTTCAAGGTCATGGATGGAGGTCAGAAACTGCTAGCTATCTTTGGGTTCTAAGTAAGTTGAGGCATCATCAGTTGCCACAACTACTAATACTTTTAAAGCAGGAAGGACACAGAATTGCCAATTTATTCGGTATACCTACCTTGTACCTACACTCAATGGTCATTTCAGTAAATGCAGACCTGTCCAACATGCAGGTACACTTTGTAGGTTTATAATTACCATCAATGGTGGGGTCAGGGTTCTACAGTCCAAGTAAAATGTGTCTAATGGTTTAGTTAAGAACTGCTGTTTCACCGTAAACCTCATGGCTTTTGTCTGTGCTGCTGTCTCACAGCAGTACATGTAAATCCTAGGGGTTAAAAAGTTCATTTTACTGTGCACTCCAAAGCGGTATACGCCATTAAGGCCCCATCAAATGCTGGCATTTAATGTTGGAACAGGATAAAACTGTATTGTTTGTAGGCGTGCTGTAAAGACTACAGCAAAAGGTCTGTTTGAAATTAAAAGTCAGTGGAAAGTAGTCTCACATGCACACTCGCACAACTAGAGAAGGCCATTCTTACTCTTTTCAGTGAGTCAGATCAATAGGCACAGATTACAAAAAGAAGTGATGCTTTCAGCTTTAAAATGATGATTCAGCACAAATGACATTTTTTTAAATTACAAAATTAAGAAGCAATATTATCTATGAAGTCTATAATTTAAAAAATGTATTATAAAAATTCTGTAAATATGAAACTATCAAGACATTAAAAGAAAAGCAAACAGGCCTGCAGACCAAACTTATAAGAACTGGTGGCACTAAGACAGACTTTGACTCAAATCAGGAGCTTATAAATTGTGCACAAAAAATGGGCTTTGTACAACTATAAAGAGCACCTATATGGTGGGTGTACCTAATAAGTTGTCAAGCTGCTCAGTTTCTCGTATTTAAAACTATGAAAGCTGCCAAGACACATCCCAAACAAATACAAGCAAAGTTGTAAAGAGGAAATCTGGGGGAGGAAAAGGCCAATGAGCTGCACAATAAAGAGTTCAAAACAACACAGAAAGAGTAAAGACCATCAGGGCCTCCATGCAACAGTGCCACCATGACGTAACGCAAAACTGTTCAAAAGCCTTTGTTGGTGATCTAGAACAAACACTGCAGCTGCAGCAGCTCCTGTTCAGAGATCATCTAAATGACTCGTCATCTTAAAACAGCATAAACAGGGGAGCATCAAGGCGTTTCTGGATTTTGGATCTTACCTCTGAAACAGATCCTTGCGTATTACTGAAATCCAACACTCTAACCATATAATAATGCACAGGCTTAATTTCTAAAAGACCCTTGATGCAAGTCCCAGGTCTCCAATATTGGGCTTTGGCATTGCTGCGCTTCTCACCAGAGGGATCACTCAGAGAAACATGGGCCAAAATGCAATGCGTGACTCACAATGCGCCAGAATCAAAAGCACATTTTGGGCATGCTCAATTCCCAGAGTGTAAATTCTTTCCAATACAAATCAAACAAATATGAATCAACACGGCAACGAACTGGTCGACGTAAAGGATCATTTTTTTCCCCTCTTCTGTCTTTTTTTGCCACTCATGAACTTGTCAGAGGACACAGAAAGCAGGGTTATATTTTGTGGCTTGCAGAGCCAAAACAATACGTAATCCCATTACAGCACTCATGCTGCTTCCCTAGTGTGTTAATACATAATTACAGATACATAAATTTCCTGGTCGTCGAGAACGAATGATCCATTACTCATAGACTATTCTAGAATGACTCCACAATAACATTCAAAGACATGCACAAGACTGCATATGCCAAAATGCACACATGCTTTAAAGCTGTGTGCCACAGTGGATCAGAATGAGGACATGCTCATATTTATTCAACTAAGGAGTCTGACTACATTTCCCACAAATCCTACTATTAATTTCAACTACAACTACATTTAATTACATGTAATATTTTTCATTGGACCCTATCTAGATTAAGCAGTCAACGATGATGATGATGATGATTTTTCATTGGGTACGTTTAGTAACTAAGGCACTAAAGATATACAAATATCTTGAGGCAATATGTACTGCAGTCGTCTAAACCACTCATCCTTCTGGGTCGCAGGGGGACCTGGAGCCTATCTCAGCAGTCATTGGGTGGAAGGCAGGATACACCCTGGATAGGTCACCAGTCCATCGCAGGGCAGACCAGAGAACCCGCAAGAAACCCACACAGACACAGGGAGAACATTAACACTAAAAACTATTTTCTACTGTAAAGTAGAAACAGCACCAATATGATACCAGGGATCATTATTGGGCCGATATTAGCCAAAAATGCTATAGCACAACTGCTTAGACTCATTTTGATGGACCAATTCGTGGAGCTTGGGAGATGGTGTGTGGTCAGGGAGTGATACTGCGATGAACATGATTAGCCAATGTTTTTCCATGTTGTCTCCAAAGTGCAGAGTTATAATACAGTAACATAATAGTGGATTTCAACAGTTGGGTTACACCGTCTTGTTATTGCAGCCCAGTATCAAATGATTCACGGTCCCATGGTTGGGAACCTCTGCCTCAGACAAGAACGCTACATCACAAAAGTCAGTAGAACCGTGTTCTTAACAGAACACTTGAAAACTTTTCAGTTTGTATCAGTATGTCTGGTATCATAATTGTGTTTATAGCATCTCACACTATTCCAGTCATAGTGCATGTGGTCTCACAACTCCTATATTCAAAAACAAAGATATGAATATATTAATAAGCAATAACACAAAGCCAGAAAATTTGGGAGAGATACCTCCTTTACTGTGATACCCTTGGTTCTTAACAAGGGAAGGAAGGAGGAAGGAGTGTTATTGGAGTAAGACTGCCTCATGGTCTACAATAACCTACATAAATAGGCTGTCAGTCAACCAAACACAGGTGAAAACTGCTGACCAAGAAAAAAGTCAAGGGTAATCAAGTGTTTTTAAGCATGTGTTTCAATACAAGGGGTTTATTCTCAAGTGTCCAGCAACAGTGGCAAGCAAACGCTGTTGTTTTGGCACTTGAGAATCCTGAGAGGCCGGAGGAAGGATAGCAAAGAAGTGACAGGAGCTAAAAATAAGCCGTCAGTATTGGCTGGCCTAGGATTTTCCCTGCTCTTGTGCTCTCTGAATGCAGAATTCCCCGTCATTCTTCCCCTCTACTGTCCCTGCTTCCTGCTCTCCGCCTGCCGACACAATGGTGCCGTCCTAGGCCCCGGAATACACATACTTAGACACACAGGCCAACATGACAGGAAATCAAATAAAGCAGTAAGCCTGCATCATGGGAGATTTCTTCTCACAGTGGGATGTTAAAACTTTAGAGCTGACAGTGATAACATAGTGATAGTGACAACACTGCCAAAGACCAAATTTGATGATAACATTACTAGACATCTTAATGCAAACAAGATAAAGGTGCTTAAAAGGACAGCTGAATCAAAGCATCAACTAACCAAGACCCCAAACTAACCAGCAACATTGGCCTCCTTTCCGTGCTAATTACTTTAGCATTGTTTGTTTGAACTTGCCCTGTAATGCTAAATCCTGGTCGAAGCCTCCGCGCATACCAAGCTCGGCCCTGAGGGACAGTGAGAGAAGGAAGTGCTGCGAGTGCTGATGTGAGAGATGGTGGAAACACTTTAAAGAATGTTATCTCAGCTCTTCTCCTGCGGGCCCTGGTTTTGGATGAAATATTGTGCTGGTGGTGATGACCAGACGCCAGCTGCTGTCTGCAGAAAAATCGTATTAAGGAGTGTAAAAAATAAACAGTCCAACAAAAGTGTGAGACGTCTCCATTCTCTAGGAAAATGTCCAACAAGCCAACCATTTCCAATACATCCAAATCCAATTTAACAATATTCAATTCCAAACAGCTTGATTCAATTTTGGCTCGGTAAAATTCAGACCCAACTCAGATCATGCTGATTACAATGGTGGGTTGATTCTATTGTGTCCTCTTTTTAAAATGAGAGCTTTTTATTCCTCTAAGGCACGTTTTTGGAAAAACCAGGCTGATCTTGGAAAGGGTAACCAGGAATGTTCATGGAGGGCCGGTTACTGCGGGCCCTCATACAGCGCCCTTCACAATTATTGGAACCCCTCGTTAAGATGTGTTAAAAGCCTTAAAATAATATTTCAGAAGACTGAAATTGTAGAAAAATGTAACCTTTAACGCAAGTGAATTAAAAAAAAAAAAAAAAAACATCCCTGACTAGGAATTCATTATTTTTCATAAAACCACCTGTTCCACAACCATTGGCACCCCTAACAATTCCTAGAAAATAAATGTAATTGAAGCATTTCTGTCATTTCTTCTGTAGTTTATAAAGTTGATCAGAGCATCTAGGAACCTTTAATTAGTAATTAATCACTTCCTGTTTTCCTGGGGTATAAATATGATGTGACACAGAGGCCTATTTCTCTTATACACTCTTCAGCATGGGAAAGACAAGAGAACACACCGTTCAAGTAAGGCAGATGTGTCGACCTTCATAAGTCAGGCAATGGCCACAAGAAAATAGCCACTCGCCTACACCGGCCCATATCTACAGTCAGAGGAATCATCAAGAAGTTTAAAATAACTGGAACAGTGGCAAACAAGCCTGGATGAGGACACAAGTTTATGTTGCCACCACACACAGTGAGGAGGTAAAAGAAGTAAAAAGTTCTCCAAAGATCACTGTCAGAGAATTGCATCAAAGTGTAGCATCTTGGGGTCACAAAGTCTCCATAACAACCATTAGGCGCTATCTACATGCCAACAAGCTGTTTGGGAGGCAGGCACGGAAAAAGCCTTTTCTCACTTACAAGCATAAACGTAAACGTCTGGAGTTCGTTAAGCGGTACTGGGACTTCAAGTGGGACCATGTGCTTTGGTCAGATGAGACCAAGATAGAGCTTTTTGGCAACAAACACTCTAAATGGGTCTGGCATAACACAAAAGATGAGTATGTGGAAAAGCACCTCATGCCCATTGTGAAGAATGGGGGAGTATCGGTGAAGCTGTGGGCCTGTTTCTCTTCCAAAGTCCCCGGGAACCTTGTTAGGGTGCAGGGCATCATGAACTCTTTGAAATACCAGGGCATTTTAAATCAAAATCTGGTGACCTCTGCCCGAAAGCTGAAGATGGGTCATCACTGGGTCTTTCAGCAAGATAATGACCCTAAACATGTGGCCAAATCTACACAAAAATGGTTCACCAGACACAAAATCAAGCTCCTCCCATGACCATCTCAGTCCCCAGACTCGAGGTGAGTTGAAGAGGAGAGTGCATAGGAGCGGACCCAGGACTCTGGATGATTTAGAGAGATTGTGCAGAGAGGAATGGTCGAAGATCCCTCTCTCTGTATTCTCCCATCTTGTGAAATGTTATAGGAGAAGATTAAGTGCTGTCAAAAGCACTATAGTTGGCAAAAGGGGGTTTTACAAAGTATTAACATCAAGGGTGCCAATAATTGTGGCACAGATGATTTCATGTAAAAGAATGATTTCTTAATGTGGGATATTTTCCCCACTGAATAAATGCACTTGAATTAAAGGTTGGATTTTTCTCTTTTTTTGCATTGTCCTATTGTAACGCGGAGTGAGGAGGTGGACGCATATGCTGAGATAAGCGAGATTTATTAAGGGCAAATCCAGAGTTACAAAACGAGCGGCAGGAGTATAGATACCAAAACAAACGCACATGGAAGACCAAAACAAAAGAGCACATGGAGTAGTGGGAGGAGCCAACCATGACACCTATATTATTATTTTTTTTTAATTATTAGAAGCCTAAGAACACATCTTAATGAGGGGTGCCAGGAATTGTGGAGGGCACTGTATATAAACCCATGCACATACACAAGGAATGGGTTTGGAATGGGTGGTCTCAGATACAGTGCGGCAGTATGGTTCTGGGGCTGGTGCTTGACACAACAGACAGCGTTCTATGAATGCATTATATTTTGCAATATTTACCAATACAGCAACGGCCATATGAAGATCAACAGCAGAGGAAAAAAAGAAAAGAAAAAAGAACCAAGGCGGCATGAAGAAGACAAGAAAAAGCACTTGCGGAGAAGCCATGAAACAATTCTCCCAAATTTTTAATATATCCAAGCAGGTGGGCCCTGAGAAATGCTGACAGACTGTAACTGAACTATGACAGACTTTAAACGTTACACACTAAGCTAGCATTAGTAATAAGTTAGCTGTTAGCTAATAGCAGCTCTCAGAAATGAAAGAAAGTGATTAAAGCAGAAAAAACAGTAAGACTTTGGACTGAAAAGATGTTCCACTCCAGCCTAGCTAGGGATTAGCTATTGGCTCTCAGCTACCTTTTCTTTTTTTGCACACTGCTTACTCCACCTCACTGTCGCACTGCCATAAATGAACATTAACCATTTATACAGTATCACGGTGCAACTACAAAACTGGTATTTAACACAAGTATTCTACATAAGAAAAAGGTGTAAGTTCAGAGTATATACAATATAAATATGGTCATTAAAAACAAAGCATGCCAAACAACAAGTGCAGAATGTACATAGTAACAAAAACAAAGTAATTTTACTGTAGTATCAATCAGCAGCCTAGAATATCTCACCTTTATTGCGTTAAATAATGGAGTAAAGTATTATCTTCGAGCTACGACTAAATATCTATTTCTACATATCCGTGCAGGATTGTGACTGCAGTTGGAATTGCAGTATGTAAGTTAACGTGTAGGCCTGGTTTTCTGGCCA
The DNA here is from genome assembly GCF_015220715.1 of Pygocentrus nattereri. Lineage (NCBI taxonomy): Eukaryota > Metazoa > Chordata > Actinopteri > Characiformes > Serrasalmidae > Pygocentrus > Pygocentrus nattereri. The sequence continues at coordinate 27,157,296 of NC_051226.1, read as the reverse complement.
AAAAAATAAGTACCAGCTTGTGGCTTAAATGCTGCGCCAGACTGCCAGGCAGTTCACAAGTTGTCTTCATATTATTTGCTGTAATTAAAACTGCAGCTTCTGCAATTTGAAAATTGCACTTCTTCAAATTGCGGTTTTTATATGAAAATGAGTCAGCTTTCAGTATTACTGTCTGCCAATATTCAGCATTAATGTACCTGGATTGAAGCAGAGAGCAAAAGCACTGGACTGGCTGAATCCTCCTAATGAGTAGGTCTAGCACTATATTTACTGGAAAGGCACTGAGATGAACACTGTTCTGTTGGTGCTCTGGCCTGCACACAGACAGGTTCACAGAATATTCACAGAACAGATCTGCAAAACATGGCTAAAGCCCAGGCCTCACATAACTCAGCATCAGCTGAGTGAGAGAGACGCTAACGCGTCTCCAGTGACCAGCATGGAAAATGTTTTACAGTTGCTTCGCATAACCCATCTGTTCAATAAAACGGACGAACCGTATGCAAGTTGTATGCGAGCTATCGAAACATCAGCCAGCTGGGCTCTTCAACAAATCATGGTCACTAAAGGAACAGTTGTCGAAACTGCTCAGTAATACTGCCTGAAATCTCAAACTGCAGCAGCATGAATATTTTATCATCAAGCGGAAACACTGGTAAGTTACTCTGAACTCAGAATCGGTAAAGGTTTGGATCAAATAGTCTATTTTTTATTCAAACTCATTCCTTCCTGCAAGTGCAACAGAACGAAAGAGCCATCACTTCAAGGCAAGACAGAAGGTACACATTTTGTGACAGAAGCCAAATAGGAATGGAAGCTTTAAGCTTCCCAGATGGTTTTCAAGGCAGAACTTTTCATAAAGAACAAAAGCCACAATAGCAGACATCCTAGGCCACACAAAGAGAAAGACAGAGCAGGAGGGAGAGAGAGAGAGAGAGAGAGAGAGAGAGAGAGAGAGAGAGAGAGAGAGAGAGAGAGAGAGGACAAAGCCTGGTCAGCAGCTTCACCATCCAAACACAACCAATGTCCCCGCAACCACATCAACAATTGGCTACTTTCAGACAACGCTGCCAGGCTCAACTAGACCAGCACTGCTTGTTAAAAGGGAAAAAACGCTAATGAAAAATGTGACAGATTGTTTCCTCATGTTCCTCATAACATGCCCCAGAAGCAAATGTAGCTGTTTACAGTTCATAACGGGGCTGTGTCGAATTCCAAAGTTGTCACACATACTAGCGCCAAATGCTGAGTCGCACTATTGAAGATGAAAAGAACTTGAACACAGATTAACATACATAAAGCTGTAGCATAGCGATGTGACTGAATAAGAAACCAATTGTTTGACCAGTGCTGCTGGATGAAAAAATGTTACTTGAATTTGAATTCAATTCCTACTTCAATAGACTGTTTAATCATTCATGTTGAGGAATGCTTTGAACAGTATGTACAAGGGCACTACAGGCTACTAAAAATCAAAGCGTGCAGGTAAAAATAGCACTGTTTCAAACCATTTCTTGAGAGGACGAAAGCAAACACCCGCAAGCGATGACAGACAACTACTTCATCCATGTTTGCAGAGAGGAGGATGTGGTACATGGAAACGGCTTTCCAGAGCTGCTGAGGTACACGGAGCCAAAGCTACGCCCAGACATGCCAGTTATGTTTGTTTTCACTTGGGCTGGAAATAGGGGTGTGGGAAAACGTCGATTCTTAGATGCATCGCGAAACAGACGTGAACGATTCTTAATCGATTCATAAATGTCAAAAATCTGTTTTCTAAATATTTCATTTATAACGTAATGTTGACGGAACGGAAAAGGCGGAAGTTGGAAGTGGACAGGTGCGGCGCCCAAAGTCATAACGTCATTAAAGAAAACGAGCAGGATTACAAGAACAAAGCCAGGCATTCTGATGTATTGTCAGTTTGGGATTACACATATTGATGCTGATAAATTCCTTTGATTAAGTGAGACAAGTGCCCTTGAAGGAATACTTGATCCAGAAATGATAACATTTTTAATGAAAAAAGCAAAGCTAACAGGGTAGGTAGCAATGCACAGTTCAAATAAAGCCAAAAAAGTGTTTCAAGACCAATTCCAAAGAACTCAGCTGATTCCCTAAGAACCTTTCAAGACATGGTTCTTTAGAGAACTGTTTTTGCAAAATAGATGAGCATTAAAAATCCTTTTACACTTTAAAGAACCTGCACTCTCTGAAAGGCCGCATGGCTAGCAGCTTAAACTTTTACATGCTGTCAGACTAGACAGCCTTAAGACAAGGCTAAACATACCAGTCAATGGAAGTTATTATAATGTCTTACAATAACTTCCATTGTATAATAACTTATTGAATGTATTAAGAAAAAACCCAAATGACAAGTTGGCCTGTAGAAATAGAGTGGATAGCAGTTGGCTGCGTCTCAACAAGCCAGTGAAGCTGCAATCTCCTATACACTCTCCTCTGGAGTAAACTCCACATAATTGGCCACAGTGGACCTGGCCCTTGTTGTTTTTGGGTCAATTTCACAGCACTGCAATTTCAGCTCCCCTAGTGTGAAGTCATTAAGATAAGGTTAGGTTATGGCTCTGTATTGGGCAACAGAGCAGAGCATTTTAGTTAAGGAACGAATGAAGTCGAGACAGACAACTCATGTGGTGTTTAAAAGGAGGTCGGATAAACTAGAATCGGAAAAAGCGATCCATACGATCCAGGATGCCATCTCCTCTGTGGTCCACACTGCCCTCACCCACCTGGAGAGTAAGGATTCTTACATCCGTATGCTCTTTGTGGATTTCACATCTGCCTTTAACAGCATGATTCCCCAGACCCTGGCTTACAAACTCCATACACTTTGACTGAGCACCTCTCTCTGTAATTGGGTCCTGGACTTCCTGACTAACAGGCTGCAGTCTGTGAGGATCCAGAACATCTCCTCCTCCACCATCATCCTCAGCACCGGCTCCCCTCAGGGCTGTGTGCTGAGCCCCCTCCTGTTTACACTGCTCACATATGACTGCTAAGCCGTCCATCCAGGTCGTCATATTGTAAAGTTTGCGGATGACACGGCAGTGGTTGGATGCATCACAAATAGTGATGAGTCTGGCCACAGGCAGGAGGTGGGACACCTGGAGAGTTGGTGCAGTGAGAATAATCTCTGCATCAATGTGAAGAAAACAAAGGAGATGATTGTGGATTTCAGAAGGGGCAACACCATCCCTCCCCTCCCCCTACACATCGGAGGATCTGCAGTGGAAGTGGTCTTCAGATATAGGTACTTAGGCGTACACCTAAGTAACAATCTTACCTGGCACATCAAGGCACATCAGCACCTCTACTTCCTCAGAAGGTTGAGGCGTGCTGGACTCGGGAGCTCAGTCCTCACCTCATTTTACAGATGTGTGGTGGAGAGCATTCTGTGCTCCAGCATCACCGTGTGGCATGGAAGCTGCTCTGGAGCAGAAAGGAAAGCTCTGCAGAGGGAGGTGAAGGCTGCACAGAGGACTGCTGGGGTCAGCCTTCCCACCACCATGTACATTTACACCTCCAGATGCAGGAAAAGGGCCACTGGAATCATGAAGGACCCCACTCATCCAGCACTCACACTTTTTGTTCTGCTCCCCTCAGGTAGGAAGTTGCGGAGCATTAAGAGTAAAATACCCGGACTGAGAAACAGCTTCTTCCCTGAAGCAGTAAGACTCTTAAACTCCAGTTAGACATCACTGCAATGGCGCTTCATGTCCACTTATTTATCTCTGCTGCTGTAGTGAATCAGTGCCTCCACTATATCACCCCTACACGTCACTTTACACGTTATCAGTATTAAGATGTACTCTTTCTACCTTGTACTCATGCTGCTGTGTTTCATGCTGCTGTTACTTGCACCTTGCTATTTATTGTTTATTGTTACTTTTGGGAGTTAACTGGGACCTTGAGTACACCATTTCGTTCCACCTCATGTACCACCTGTGATGCAATTGACAATAAAGCCTTATCTTACCTTACCTTATCTTATCTTATCTTATGACCTTTTAAACGTTCACAGCATTGACTGCATTTTGATTGTTTTACAATATGTTCTGAAGATGCAAGAAGGAAACTTTTCTTTCATCGTCTTCCACCAGTGACGCTTCCATATCCTTATAGAAAAGGAAGACAATGACCATGAATCAGGTAATCCTCTGAGGACAGGAAGTGGGCAATAAAAGGGTAAGCTTCCTCTCTGCATTGTCAGCATCTCCAACAGCGTAAACAGCTAATAGCTACCAGCTATAACAGGACAGCATGACAAGCTGTTGGAGCAGGATATGACCATTTAGCTTCCCAACCAGAAAATCCCACTTCCACTGATGCTAGTCTGTGAGGTAATACTGAGCTTGTTTCCTGAAATATTAGCTTTAAGTTCTTCAGAAAACCCTCAAGTTGTAATAACCAGTTTTCCGCTCAAACAGAGCAGGGTCATCTAGTGTTGCAATATCAGTGGTCAATGTGGTAATACTGAACAAGTCAGGTCCCTTTAAGTTATAATACTGGAATACATCCGTTGCAGCAATACTGTGTGTTCCTATTTTATTTGTTTAGCTGCTAATGTCTGACTTTGCTCAGTCTTCATATTTAGGTCTTTTTACAGTACATCTGGTTTAATGTTAGACTAAAGTGGCTTTATTATATTACAACATTATTATTGTGGATATAAGAAATAGGTGTTTTGCACTCAGAATTAGGTTTAATCTGTGTTTAGCAAAGTGCGTGAGCTTGCTGCATGGCAACAGAACTGTTACAATCCACAATCAGTGTTAAAAAGCTTTACAAAGTACATAGAAACGAAAGAAAAAAATACTCAGTGTATTAGTAAGGTGTTGGTCTACCACATGCCACCAGTAGAGCTTCAGTGTAGCCTGGAACAGAATTTACAATTCTTTGTAATTTTACTGGAAGGATAGAACACCACTGTTCTAAAAGATAAACTACATGGCCAAAAGTATGTGGACATTCTTATTCAGTTCAGGTGTTTCAGCCACACCCGTTGCTAACAGGTGTATAAAATCAAGCACATAGCCTTGCAATGTACACAGACAAACATTGTCAGTGAAATCCACTATAGAGAAGAGTAGAGACATGACACTGAATGCCAGCACAGCACCACTGGACCGCGAATCTGGATTTGGCAGATGCCAGAAGAATTCTACTTACCAAATGCATAGTGCCAACAATAAAGTTTGGTGGAATTTGGTAAATATTTTCTACATGACATTGAACACTGTAGGATGTTGCTTAATGGTATGACAGTACATCTGTCTGGAAGCATCTGCACTCATTTCATCCAGGCATTTCCTTTGTCACCCATGTGCACATTTTTTATTTATTCTGGCTCTGGTAGGTTGTTTTTGGACTAACATCTCTTATTAGAGTCTACAGGAGTGTTTACTGAGAGACATCTCATTATCTGAGATGAATACTATTGAACTACAATACAATTTATTATACTGACAAAAAAGACCACAAAGCACCAACATCCCCTGAAATAACACTTATAACATGCACTGAAACACATGGCTTGTCTGCTTCAAGCCATCTGATACTTTGTTAACATGTATAAACAAAAACAAAGCAGGGACGCAATAGCATAGTTCCTCCCTGCTGGTAAAGATTGATATCATCATAAGCACTAAATGAAGGTCTAATGGGCTCAGAACACTTTAGGTCAGGATTATATGCATTCTGATTCAAATAATCCCAACCACAAGGCTTAACGTATCAGCTGCCATTAGAGTGTAATTTAGGGCATATTATGGTACATTCAAACATGCAGACAAACACATGCAGACAAAATACGCAAGAAAAATCAGAACAAGGTGTAATATAGAGGAAAATATATCCAATAGTTTATACACCCAGTAGAGTGACTAATCATTCCTCTGTTATTTCAAGCGTAGGTTTTGTTCCCTGAGAAACTGCATTAAGAAGAGCTGCCGAATGACTAGCCCCAAGTGCTTATTCCCTACAGGGCTGACGCTTCAGCATTTGGGCACTAGGCTCATCATGACTGAGTGCTGAGTGGGATCTCACTGTTTTTCACACTCTTTCAGAGGACACTGAGTACTCTTCATGGACAAGAGGGACCTCTCTCATCTGATGGAGAGTTTTGGTTCATATGGTCAAAATGTCTACTCTCTACCAGGATTCAAATCTTTGCTGAAGACTCATTTGTTTTTCCTGTTTCCACTCTTCCTCTTGTCTTTAAATGCACTATTTGGTGTTGTCTCATATCCATGATGTTACTATTCCGTAACATAGCGTTGTATCCGTCAGCCACATCAGTTAAAAAATTCACCATTTTATTGTAGTTTTCCTGTTTTCATTCCTGTTCTGAAAGCTAATTTCCTGTTCTGAAATTCTGAAAGCTAGTGTAGCACCTGATGTAGAGGCTAATAAATACACATGATATATTCGCTCTCCTTGTAGTAACATAAGCTAATTGGCTTCCTTCTGCATTAGCCAGCTAGTGGGGGGAAAAAATACACCTCAGAACAGACTGCACCTAAAAATCCACCCCAAAGCAATTGTAGTTTCTCAAATGTTCCTGTGACCTTCAAGACACATGATCAGAAGGGAGGTTTCTTAAAGTTTCCTCTCTTTCCAAACTGAGAAATCTAACCACTGCTTCATCTGTGATAACATGCCTACTTGCCTCCGACAGGGTGCCACAGTAGTCTCTAGAGCGCCTTTTTTGGTGTTGCTGTGCTTTAGACTATCTAGCCTTTTTTTTGTGTCTAATGTGTTGTATGATCTGTAAGTGTGATGAACCTTCGAGCATGAGAAAGGCACTCCATAAATAAAAATGATGACAATGATGATGCAGGAGGAACTGTTATCAGCATGGTTAGAGACCTGGAACCTTGGCCACTCATATTTTTCATGGTCATGGACACAGAGTTGCCATATTAGGTTGGAGGACACATGTCTAAGTAGGTCTTTCCTGTTGGCATTATGGTAAACCAAAGTCTCCCTACACAGGCGAAGGCCACAGCACGAAAGCCAAAATACAATTATTATTATAATAATAATACTACTAATATAATAATAATACTTATTATAATAATTAAAGTAAATGTCTTTCTGAGTGTACTGTTAGTATTGTCAATACTTCTGGAACACTGAACAACTAACAACTGCATGCACTGTAAAGCCGCACTATGTGAGATCTTTTTGTTAAAACTGAAATTAGTAGAAAAAAACCTGAAAAGCCTGAAATAACGTGTAAAAGCCTGAGGCATTGGGACCACATCAGACCACATCATACGTCTTTACATATTAATGTCACACGAACTGACTCAAAAAGAAGGTCCAGCTCAATATTTTGGTCTCAAATGGAAAATCAACACTGTACTGATGAAGATATAATAATGATAGTAGATAATTCAGCTACAAGTATCGACGGAGTCGTCTTTGAGTTCTCTTTCAACGCGTTCACAAAAATGTCAAGATTCATCCAAAGCACTGTCCGATGCAAAACCAACATTCCAACGTGTTCTCTCACACTTTGTGTGCAATTACACACTTACAACAGAGAGGTCGCCAAACTCCCAAATCTCACATAGTGCAGCTTTAAAAAACAGATTAGGCAAGGACATTTTTGCCTACTCACGTAAAGTTTTATATACACACACACTTTACAGGAGAAGGCAAAAACATTCCTCACTTTCAATGTAAATTAATGTAACAGGATTTTATACTTAGTACATTTCTTTGACTGCCCATCATTCTGTAAAAGGCCCTACCCATCTGCTATTGCCCAGGTTACTTATTCAAACAGTTAATATGGCCGCCAGGTGCTTCCCTGTAAACTGAGAAGTAACGAGAGGGAGAAAATAAGTAGGATAAGAGACCAGAAGTTTAGATTTACTGTGGAAGAAGACAGAAGACAGGCATAGACAGAAAGCTGTGTGTTTCTGGTTATAGGCTGTAGAAACGGTTAACATGGGGGAAACTCGTGATCAGCTTCTGTTGCTGCTACATAAAAGAGAAGCGTGCTCCATGTGCTGGAAACACACCCTTTGTCCCTGCTAGCAGCTGGCTTTCATCACATTAGCATGTGTCAGCAGAAGGATGTGTGTGTGCGTGTGTGTGATGGCGGGGGGGTGGTGGTGATGGAATGTCTGTATGGGGTTAAATCTGCAAAATTGATCTTCATACTCTTTTTGCCAAGCACACACACACATACACAAACAGGTTTGTTTTAAAACTCTGTCAGGTCATGTGTCCCATAGACAGGTAAGTATCTACATGTCATAACAATATGCCCAATATATATTACATACATAACTATCTATACGATTACAAAATCCAAGTATCTATACAGCACTGTGCAAAAGTCAGAAACCACCATTAATTTAAAAGGCCTCTGTGTCATTTTCTGTCCAATATATATTTTCTGATTCTTTTCTGACTAACTCGTTTAACTTGTTCCTCTCAAGGTTTCTTCCTCTTTAGGGAGTTTTTCCTTGCCACCGTTGCTGCTGGCTTGCTCATGGGGGCTTGGACCTTTTTCTTTTCTTTTCTTTATGTAATACTGATTGCTCTGTAAAGCTGCTTTGTGACAACATCTGTTGTAAAAAGTGCTATATAAATAAATTTTGCTTGCTTGCTTGCTTGTATTTATTAGACATTTTGACAGGTAATTAAATAAGTAACATGGTTTTACTCTGTTTTTCCAACAAAGTCAGTACATATTTATCCTGACAACATTGAGTTGCACCTACAGCGCTAAAGAAACAGCAGGCCTAAATGTCACAGGGAGAATAAAAAGGTGAAAAGAAAATGCTTGTTAGCTGTTTCACAAACCTGAAGCCTCTTAAAGCTCAAGCCTCTTAAGAGCCACAAAGTTCAGGGGAGGAAAATAAGCTCTTTTACAGCAGCACACTAAAACTGAAAATGGACAAAAAGCACAAAGGCCCAGGATGCAAAGTTCAGCCAGTGTCCATTCTGCAGCGCCATCTATCTAAAAGCTGGACTGTCCACAGTATCAAGACATGGAGACAAATAAATAGAGACTGTAAAGTCCCTCCTGACTTCTCATCTTTCAACCCCACCCCTCTTTCTCTCTTTTCTTTCAGTGTGTCCCCTCTATTTATTCCCTATTCCTGCCACCCCAAACTGGCCACAGTGCTTGGCCGCATAGCTCTCGTTCCCTAGCAACCAGGACAAAGACGTTAGCAAGAGGAGCAAGGAGATTTCTCTCTCTCTCTCTCTCTCTCTCTCTCTCTCTCTCTCTCTCTATCTCTCTCTCTCTCTTTCTCTCTCTCTTTCTCTCTCTATCTCTCTCTTTCTTTCCCCCCCCCCCCCAAAAAAGCTGACGGAATTCCTCCTCAGCGTTCCCGGTTTGGCCATGCCTGATGCTGACACAGCACCCCAAAAAAAAAACAGAAATACGCAGAGGCTCCTTTAAAAACGTCAAAATTAACTCAGCAGCAGCATCAAGCCCGACTGTTCTCTGTCAACAGGAATGAGTGGCCTTTGGGTGACACTGAGAATCTTTTCGTGTTTGTTTGTTTGCTTATTTCTAACCCCACTGTAAAGAGAAACTGAGCATGCATGGCCCTGCAACAAAAAGACCATAAAGCATTCAGAAATATTCCGAGAACAAGAGCAACAAAAATAGATACGGCATACAGAAGCCACACGGGTGTAAAAATAAGTGATAGAAGGTTTATCAGAGCAGAACTGAAAGCTGATGCAATCTGTTCCCTTAAAACCACTTCTGTCATTGCATCTTTACAGTTATCACTAAAATATCCTCTAAAGAGAAGAAACGTCTCTGTGACTGTGCCGGGCTCTGCGATCCACTGCTTAGTGCTTAGTGTTTGAAAACTATCACCATGCTAGCTTTGCTTCAGCTTGATAGGTCATTTTACTTAGTAGGTTCTGGTGTATTTTGCTATCCTGCAACAGTAGCTAGCCACACAGTAAGCATATGACAATAATGACCTAACCTGTTATCATAGATATTATCATGATATTGCAGGATGCAATTTATAATTTTAATGGTAAATAACATGTTAAATAACACAAAGTAGTAAGTGCATTCACATTGTATTTGAATGCTGCTCCTCTCCACCCGCATGGTTCATAACACTGAATAGCCAGGTGCCTCAAATTTCACTTGATTCCCATAATTCAAATACTTCCTTTAAGAGCTTAAAATGTCCGTTTGTAAAAGAGCAAATAAAGTTATTTATGTTGCAACTCTTGCAAACAGAAAGACATGGTCCTAGTATGAGCACTAAAATGGGATGGCAATTTTAATTGTATATAAAAAACATTAGCACTATATGTTTAAGTTCAGTAAATAGACAGTGGGATCCCAAAAATTGAAAAATCAGGGATTTACCACCAAAAAAGGTCCTGCTATAGTCACCATGTTAAGCTTCTCTCAATAGAAGAATCATTTTTGGTGATTTTTGGTGAACCCTTTTCAAAAAGGTGCTCTATAGAACTATCCACACACATTCTCCATCAGTCGAAGTAACCCTTTCACGATGCAAAGAACCATTTAATCATGCAAAGGGTTCTTTTACGGTTCATGGTTCTATATAGAAGCATTTTCTTTACTAAAGAACCCCTGAAGAACCATCTTTTTAAAGATTAACTTTTCACTCAAACTGCTGATATAATCTGTAATGATAATTTTGCATTAAATTAGAAAATAATGCAAAATAGAAGTATTTCCATTAGTAGTATCAGACTTTTGGATCCTGCTGTACATGTACTCAAGATCCTGTATTTCCCTCTTCCAAGCTTTTTTGCAATGTTGGGACCTCTCCACCTTCTGCCGTGCTGCAGCTGTGTTCACAGCCAGCTCTTAAGACGTAACTGTAAACAGAAGATGAGAATGGGCCACAGATATAAGTTTGAACAACAAATTACAAATGTTTTGTTCATTTTTTAAAGTTAAAATAAGTTAACATATCCTCTACAAATAAATCACATTTTTCTGCAAAATTTTGTTCATAAAATATAAAATGCCATAACTTTGCACAGGACATTTTTCACCCAACATATTAAACTCAGCAAATTCACAGTAACTGTACATTAAGGTGTGCACAAGTATGTTCTGAGTAAAGGTGTTAACAAACATTGCATAGCTAATGGGTACATCTCTGTTAAGCTCTGAGTGTCTTTTGCTTGGATGGAGCTTAAATAAGTGCCTTGTAGGTGTACATTTTTGATCCAACCCACCAAATGACATTGCTATAAATTCCATCAGTGCAGCCACTGCTCAGTTTCTTAGTCCGGAATGAGGTGTGTACCTGCTTGTGTTGACCCAAATGCACCATGACACATTTTCTGGCTCACCTGACGTTCTATCACTGTGTGTACACATCTTTGGAGGAAGGTTTGGATGGAGGGTGTGCAACTGAAAGGTAGTAGTTGCAGTCTAGTGGCAGATAAGACACCTTATCATATTCCAACTTTTTATCTACAGTATGCTTTTCTTTCACACTGTGTCTACAAGAGTTGTACATATGTACACATCAACAAGACGGTCACAGCTAACAATAAACCAGTGGCTGATAATGACTAACATATTCATTCTCACTCATTCTCTGAGTCACATCGCCTTGTATATCTAACAAATGCACAATCAACAGCACCCCAGCTTAGGAACCTCTAATTAGCCAGTGCATGTTAGAACTGTCTGGGAGGAGAAAACATTCCTTCTCATGTTAAGTGCTACATAGCTGTGCTATTTTACAGAAGAGCTATGACTGTCAATCATAAGTGCCAAGTTTGCTAGGAAAAGCCTGTCCTGTGAATTTACACTATATGGCCAATATGTGGCCCTCCTAATTACAGTCACACCCATTGCTGACAGGTTTATAAAAATCAACGACATAGCCATGAAATCTCCAAAGACAAACATGGGGATGGATGAGCCCTGACCTCAACCAAACTGAACACCTTGAGAAAGAATTACAATATGAATTACAAGCCAGGCCCTCTTGTCCAACATCAGTGCTTGGCCTCACAAATGCTCTTTTGCACTAAATAGGAGGCAACTACATATTAATGCCTGTGGTTTTGGAATGGGATGTCCATCAAGTTGATACAGGCATAATGGTCAGGTGTCCACATACCTTTGGCCAATATAGAATGTGAATATGTGTATGAGTATGTGAATGCAAAGAAAGCTAATGGTAAATTGACCCCAAAATAATGACTGGCATGCCTTTCAGCCAATCACAACCACCTCTAATTACTACTTCCTCCATCAAGCGAAGGAAAAACTTGAAACAAATCCACAGTGAGAATGGCAGTGGCAGTAAATTAGTCACAATTAATGGTTAAATGGTCTTAATAAGTAACATATAATTCAGACACATGCTAACCTAATCATCTGGAGCTGTTTTTACTTCCTTCCTGAAACAGGAAAAGGTTTTGCTTAATTTAACTCCTGAACGTTTAATGCAGTAGTCAGACTAAACTCACACTACAGTCTTTCTCAGCATATAACACTGCTCCTGTGTTAGATGAGCTTTAATCCAATACACTCATCACAAACAAATGGTAACTGGTGATTTCATGTAGCTGCTGTTTTTACAATCGAGCAATAAACTCACGACAAGCTGTCAAAAGTTTCCTGTTGCTTTGGTGACTTGAAACGTGAACGTTAATTCATTTGTCATGGGATGCACTGCTATGTGGTGCGAGATCTGAAAAAAAATCAAGATTTCAAGGGACCATCTCTTCATGTTCCTCACCATGTACAAAATAAAACAATAGCAAAGCAGGTACTTTAATAAAATACACACCCCTGCCTATGTATATACCTGGTATTGATGCAGAAGTGTAGAGTGTGAAAAGACGAAGAATTACAGCTGACAGCAAAACAAAGCCTCAACAAAGTGTGATAGGTGATTTCACATGACAGAGAACGGAAGTTGCAGTTACCAAAAAAAAAAAAAAATGCAGGTTTGGGTCTATGCAGCATTTCGGCATGCCTCCTCAGCTTCCTGCGTGACACTTGACCTGAAAAGAGCACATCCGTTTTCCAGGCTGACGGCTTGCCAGAGAGCTCCACTGACCTCATTCCGTCAGCTCTCATTCTAGCCTGGGTCACTGTGACGGATCCCCTGGAAGGGCCGCGGGAGAGCGAGAGGAAGAGGTGTGGAAAGGAAGTGAAAAGGACAGCGCAACCAGAAAAGGTGAACGTGATGACGCTGCTTATCAGAATACATGTTGCACTGACAGTTATGGCCTGTTTATGTTAACAATGTCCATCTGCCTACTGTAAAAATCAGGTGTTTCACATAATCTCATCCTATAAACTAGAAAACGGCATGCTGTATGACATACAGTTATCTATAAAACTGACTAAAGTACGAACAAAAATCTGACTTCAACATGGCAGCAGCCCACCTTTCCATTTTTATAGACAATAGAAAGTCATACAGTGTCAGGAACCACATAAGCAAGTCTTCTTGATGTTGCTTAACAACTGGACACCTGACAAATGTGTGATTTAGGCCAGCACAATGTTAATGGGTTGGTTATAGGGATGGATGATATGGCACAAATATAATGTCATGATACTTACGGGAGGGCAATATGGCAAAAGCATGATATTATGATATACCAGTAAATGATCACAATACATATATCACTGCTAGGGCTGAACAATTTGGGAAAATATTTAATTGTGGTTTTCCTAACTCATTTTGAGATTTAAATTGTGATTATTTTCTATAATCTAAGGTCTGTTACTTTGGCCACAAAGGCCAGCAAATCCACTGTTTTAGGCTTGAGACTGCTGAACCTAGTACTTCTGAATGGTCTAACTCACCTGCAGACAACTCTGTGTTAACAAGTAAATTTTCCTTACTTAAAACTTAAGAGAACATTTTTGATATAGGATATAATTACATTTACAGCACTCACAATTTTAAAATTCCACTCCTTCAAAATGCAGTTGCAATATAAAACGGATTCCTCTTTCAGCCCTATTCACAATATTTATTTTTTCTGATATCTGTTAAGTTGGTACACACATAAACAACCAGTGAGTCTAAAAAGATTTATCAAGAAAATTGAGTACAATTGATGTTTTATGTAACGTTTCACGTGCCAGCCCTAACAATACTTCAAGACACATCACGATATATAGCAGGGCTGCATGACCAATTTTATTTTACACTGTGCAAACTTAACCATTGGGCTATACAGTCAATTACAAAACACATGTAAGTACACAACAAAAACGACCCCATCCTGAACTACAGGCCTAAAAACACATTGAACATTGCGATTGTTCTCACACCTAGCACTGTGTTTTAAATGCGTGTAAAGGCAAAAAAATACTACTGTTTCATTAGTTAATACAACATATTTCTTAACTAATGAAAAATAAATAAATAAATAAATAATATTTGCTCTAGTCTGCATGCACATATATACTTTCATTTCTTTTTACTCTGCACTATAGTTTTACTCTTGAAATTTCTGTCTTTTGGTATTTGCTTAAAGGAGACTTTAGCCAGCTGTCTGTATGTACATTCAAAGCAAAAGTCTGTATTTGCAAATCCAGTCAGAGGCACACTATTTTAATACTAATTTAGCGCTTCTCACATTGTCATCATGATGACCAACAGCTTTACTGAACATCACAATTAATGTCCATATTGTACAGCATATTTAGCTTTCACAAGACCTAATGCATTAAATAAAATACTATCAAAAATACAGCGGTCATGACCGCTGGGATAGGCTCCAGCACCCCCCGCTACCCTGACGGAGAAGCGGCTTAGAAAATGGATGGATGGATGGATGGACTATCAAAAATACAGTACAAATGACTTTTATTCAATTTTTGAATATTTCACTTCAATTAAGCAGGATGATAAGGATAAGTATGGCCTCTTTGTAGTAAACTGTGTGCTCTAGAAGTACTGACAGAATTCACATTAAGCTCAGAAAACCATCTTTTGACATAATTTATTACAATAATGATGTATTTCATCAAATTTGCCAGCTCCTGTTGGTTACAAGCTTTGGTGTTAGCTACATTAGCCTCACAGTTCCAGCACAAAACTAAAGAAGCAGACATGTCTTGGCTGCCTACATTTGGAGTAATATATTAGATTTTTTACCACAGTATTTCTTGTGTAGTAGGACGTATTATTTGAAAACGGAGGACATTTTACCAGCTACAGGACCTTTAAACACATGCTTGCCAAATGGCATGCAAAACCACCTTAAAAAAGACAAAAATGAAGTCATTATTTGACTCTTTCTCAGCAGTCACAGTTACAAAGACTTGCTCCACCGATTATTTTCAACTGCGCTGGTGGCAAATTAGCCGCTAAGAAGATAATCAAATCCTGCTTCAAAGAGATCTTGAGTGAGTAAATCAAAATGCACTTTGATCCGATGGGAGCCCTTGGGAGCATCATTGGCTCTCGCTGCGCCTCCATTATCCATTCAAATTATTCATGGCATTACCGGGCCGAGACGTGTTGAAAGTGTGCTGGGGAAGGGGCAAGGGGGGGTGGGCAAAGACCACATATCCCAGAATCCCAGTGGTAAAGCGCTCTAGGATCCCCGCAGCGTCTGGGGATTGGCATCCCTGCTTCTGCCTGCCAGGAAGGGATTCTGGGTCATCGGGGCAATCCCATTACAACACCCAGCCATGACAGTTGATGTTAAGAGAGCGAATGTGCATGTACTTACATGCAATTGTGGCTGCTTGCTTTTGTGCAGCTGGAGCCCAGAGATGCATTTTGTGTTTGTGCTGAACGCTGTCTGGGCATGCAAACACCTGCCCCCTCTCTGCAAAGGCTGCAAGGAAGCTCTGAATGTGCCTGAGCCTTGTTATCTAACCACTGCAGAAGGCTCTGGTTGCACCAGCCTTGATAAGGTTAAAGTTGCGTGAAACTTCTTCAACAAATTCTCCACCTCGCACTGTCCATATTTACCACTCAGGACTGTGCACTACACCGCGAGAATATTCTATTATTATGCTGCTATATGTGAAAGAACATCATCTGCACTAAAAAGTTCTGCTATTACAATTTATATTGAATTTTTATTTATTGTATTGTAACTATGCTTTGAGCATAGTTTTGGGCTGTAGTGTGGTACAGGGCAATATATCATACCATACACTAGTACTGACGTGACATTATCAATATATTTTTAGTTTTAGTTTTACATTTTAGTTTGCAGCATTAATAGATCATGACAGCAAAGTGTGTCATTTGTGAGTGTTTCAAATGAAAATATGAAATGAAAAAGGAAAAGATCCCCAGGGTAAAATCCCCCTGCCACCCTTCCCCCTCTTATTTTCTCTCCTAATCAAATGATGAAGCCAAAACTAATCTCAACACATTTACTGAAAGGTTATGGTCTAATTAATTCTGAAATTCTTTATGGATCACTGCCTTTCTGAAATTTATTCCAACAGAAACTTTCAGAGGTCAGCTGATGTAATTTCTGAGGGTTTTTTTTTCCATGTGTATTGGGGTCGTGGGATGGGTGGTGCGTGAGTGTAAAGAGAATAAGCAGTGCAATTATCCAAGCCTTAGTCCTGTCATTAAAATCGACAGTTCAATCCCCGACGATGCTGCAGCCATCCACGTCTTGCAGTCCAAGACAACATAACTGGCTTCCACCTGGCAAAACCAACCCCTCCTGCCATCACCACCACCAAACCAACACCCCACATCACCTCTCTTCAAAGCATAGCCAAATTCTCACCTAGCTTACTATTTAAAATAACACAGTTAGTGTGGTGCCTAGACACACTAGAATACAGAAGGTAAGAAATGGCTTGATATGTAAGTAATACATTCTGTACAAATCAATTACAACTGACCACAAATATACTTTCTCACACCGGATAGGTGGCCGTCTTGCACCGCTAGTGAGCTAGTAAATGGACATTGTTCTCAAACGGGACGACTTCTGACCTTTTCACTTACATCTCTTTTCTGAAAATCTGGTTTCTGTTGAGTTACTATTCACAAAAAAAAGTTTTCCCTGCAGTGACACGACTGAACGCAGACTAAAACCAGTCAAAACGAGCCATGTCTGGTTTGTAAGACATTCGTTTAGCACAGAGTAGAAATACTCAGAAAGCTTGGGCTCATTAACTGTATTAATTAAAATGTTAAATATCATCAAATACCAAAATACATTCACATATTTGGAAAATATAGCGAGTTACACTGGTTGTATATTTAGTGTATTGTATTGCATTACTTTGTATATATTTTGTACATATTAAGTATATTGCTTTACATTATTTTACTGAACTGCTCTGCGTGTAGTCTATGTCTTGGTTACTTATATGCCAAACATTATGTTGTTCCACTGTATGGGCCCTCGGAAGAGTTGACTAAGTTACTTTAAGTGACTTTTGCATGGGCAAGTGACTGTAGTGAGGAACAAAGTTGGTTTGAGGTTATTATATATTTGTTGTTCCCCTTTTTGGAGACTGAAATATCTCTGGGAACTGAGTGATAGCTTTTGTTTCTGTGAATATCCTTTCTGCTCACTGCTCTAAACCTTGAACAGAAAGCACTGAAAGCTGCAGCTGGTGCAGTCAGTGTGTCATATCAGTGCTGTGTGTCCTATCAGTGTGGGGTCTGGTCAGAGGAGTGGTGGGTGGAATAATGCAGGCCACATTAAATTTGGTTTAATCCAAGCCTTTGGCAGTGGTTTGTCATAGCATGCAAAGACCAGTCATTCTGCTTATTTTTAATGGGATCTTAAAATGTCCCTGTGCTACCAGACTGACTTCCACTTTCCTTCACAAAACTTCCTCTATCCACACTGAGATTCCACCCTGACAAAGTCAGATACATTTTAAAATCCAGCTGCTTTGCAGACAAATGCAAGTCATCATTGCTCTACAAATAAATTTGACACATGACCCTGCAAAGCGTCTGTGCAAAAGGAGAGCATGACATTTGTGAAATCAAAGGTGAAAATGGACAGTCGAGGACTTTGAGATATGAAACCAAGTAATGGTAGATAACTGCTATCCAGGACACACATCTGCGAGCATATACACCAGGTACAAATGCAGTCTAATAATAGCAAGAAATAAAGTCCCAACAGACTGTGGGAGATGTTTTTAATGCTATCACAATGTTTGAACCAGGCCTATTGTAATCTTACAGTATGAGCTCTAACTTTGAAATAGCAAAGTGCTCTTTAGGGTTCTTACCTGGTGACTGCTGTCCTTGAAGAGAAGTAGGGTTGAGTGGCATAGCAGTAAAGTGATGATAGTATTTCAAAGTTACAGGTGCCAAATTTTTGCTCTACGTCTATCTAAGAAAGAATATCCACAACACTCTTAAATACGACGCTCAATTTTCTAAACATGTGGAATTAGGAGCTGAAACTAGGCCTGTACTGTGGTGGGCGGCACTTCTGGCCTTGGGATAGTGTAGTGGTTAACACCTCTGCCTTCTACACTGTAGACTGGGGTTCAATCCCCACCTGGGCAAACACCCTAGACTATACCAATAAGAGTCCTTGGGCAAGACTCCTAACACCGCCTTGGCCTACCTATGTAAAATGATCAAATTGTAAGTCGCTCTGGATAAGAGCATCAGCCAAATGCCATAAATGTAAATGTACTACATAGGCTACTGCTAGCTAAGCTAACATGATACAGCTCCAAATACCACAGAGCATGTTTGATTTCGGCTTTCTGTCACTCCAATACTAGTCAATCAACATTTTTTTGTCTCCATATGTCCAGCAGAGCACCTGTTATTCGAAATCGAATCTGTACTGTGGACTGTTTGGGGGTGTAGCCTGCACCCTAAGCTAACGTCAGGTTAACTAGTAGGCTACAGACCGAAACACCACAGAATAGGCTTAATTTTGGTTTTTCGTCCTGCAAACTCCCTCAGATTTGAATCATTATCAAATGAACCTGTGTCTGTGACTTAGTTAGCCAGAACTAAACATGTTTTGTGATAAGCAGAGCTGTTATCATGCTAGCTAAGCTCATCAGCTCTTCTCTAATAGTTAGAGGTGCCATATAATATTTAGCAATTGTAAGATTGCATTTATTAGTTGGAAGATTAGACTTTATTTGATTAAAAACAGATTAAAAACTGATTACAATAATATAGGATAAGATGTCAAAAAGGTGACATGCATGCTTTTATGCATTTTTACATGCCCCCACCTCCGTATTCCCCCAATAGCATACGGTGTGGTAATATTTAGAGATGATTTGAAAGTATGCAAAAAGAGCAACCCTAGAGAGAATCACCAGAAACACATTTTTAAATGTAAATACATTTGAATACATACTGGTCAACTAAGGGCATCTCAAGATCGTGAAGACTGAAAAGAAATGAAGGAATGCAAATAGCAATTCTGATCTATTGTAATCATGAAAGAGCAGAAAGGTGCTCAGAGTTCCACACAATAGTATAATCATGCTATTTTTGTGTTACACAGCACTCTGCAATAAAATGATTTCATGTGACTTGTGTATGATTACATTTACAATCCATTTTCAGCTTCGTTTTAACACCTACACAAAATTATTACCGCAACGTTTCCAAGAAGTAATCATAATTCTCAGTTGCCATTTCTATGTGCTGATGGCAGATGCTATATAATAACCAAATGATATGTATAATAGTGTCTACTGATACCATAATAAGGGGTAACATGGCATGCACTCCACAAGCCTCGTCAGAAGAAAATTACACCTTGCAGGTGATGAGAAAGAGGAAGGAACCTGTGCGTACTCTGGGTTTCATCAAGATATCAGGTTCTAACTTTGAAAATCATCCTAGCAGAAGTAATCGCCGCCTCGCCTTGTGATCGTCTTCAAATCCTGCAAGGATTTCACCCCAGATTAACTATTAAGCCTGAATTTTGACAATGTCTCAGTCTAACACAGCCCTCCTACTGCTCCCCCGGGGCCTGGAGGGGAGGTTGTGTAGAACAAAAAGCGAAGGGGTTATTTTTGGAGCTGGTGGAGGGGAAACGGCTCGGGAGCTCGCTGGCGTTCGCCCTCGGAGCCAGCGTGTTGCGGTTTGTTTGAGTTGGCCGGAGGAGTGCCAGCAACGGCCTGGGGCCTCCCGCACTGAATCCAGAGTTATTAGCTCCAGCATAATGCACAACTGGGGCTGGGAGGAGAGCTGGGCCGGGCTGGGCTGAGCAAGTCTGCTAGCCTCCTCCGCAATACAGCACTAATCTGGACCTCATCAAGGGCAGCGAAGAGAGGGAGAGAATAGGGCCTAATTCATCAAAGCAGAGAGGACGGGGGTGGCAGCCATCTGTCATTTCCATTCTTCAAACAAGAGCTGAAGTTACTTTTTTCTAGGAGAGGAAAGGCTAGACAGAGGTGCATTCTCATTATGGACAAATAGTTAATTAATGGCTAAAACCTGACTAACTGCCACACACACTACACCAAAGGCTTGGGAACAACCACTTATTTCAAAATGCGTTTTATTTGTTATTGTGTGTATTTCTGCATTTTTCATTTCAACAGCAAGCACAGAGTTCCCCAAACTTTTGATGGCCAGTGTACATTCCATGGTTACTCGGAGGGAATCTGCAGAAGAAGCAGTACACGCCACAGTTGTGGGAGAAGTGCAAAGAGATTGAGTGAAAAAACGGAAAGAGTGAATAAGGGAAAAGACACGTGGATCAATAAACCACCCATTCTGTGGTTATCAACAGACGTCTTATTCTTCTTATGCAGTTTTCCATCAAGTGCTAAAATGCAGGTGTAGTATGTGTTCATTTGCCACTGCAAACACCATATAATATACACTGTATAACTTCTGCTAATGTCTCAGATGATTAAAACAGGCTCATCAAGCTTTAGTAACACTACATTCTGAACAGCTTTCTTTTCCAATTAGCCTCAAGTCTGTGTTTAATCAAAATAGTTTAATCCCATAGCGCATTCCATTAGTCAGTACAAAACTGACAGCTGTGTTTCTGCCCAGAAGGGTCAGGTGTTGGCCTGCCGCTCCATGTGACTGCCTGCTGATGCAGCACTAATGTTCAAACAGAGGACACGGCACGAAAAAGGCTGAAAGGAGAGCCGGCAGTGGGCCCTGTATTGCCCAGTCAATGGCGCTGGTTAATAATTCATCATGGTCCTGTCACAGGGTCATCTGCAGCATGGAATCTTTATGGGTATTACCACACTCAAACAATGCTGCCATCTCAAAGGACAGTTTTGGAGTAGAAGGCCCAAAACAGTCCCAGCCTACCTGTATTACATGAACCTAAAGCTTTAGTCATCAGTAGTTGACAAAATAAGCAAAAAGAAGAGGTGGGCATTTTAGCAAAAAATAATATAAGAAATTTGAAGAAATTTTTGTTATGCATAATTCTTTTGGTTTTCAGTGGGTTCATACAAAGGAAATATGCTATTAAAAACTATGGTTAGCATTATTTTTTCATTCAATGTGTCATGTCCTATGCATCATTCATCTAGTTAAGTAATGCTAATGATTATGTCATGGATATCAGTAAGGATTCAAAATCCTTACAACAGTCATGTGTAACCACTCTTTTCAAACTGCTGCTAACACAACATCACTGGACAGCTCAACACACTTGGAGGAGAACACTAACTACCCATTCTGTTAGCTTTGCACTGCATGATGGGCTGAGAGGACAATGGACTCCTGGCAACAGATGGCTGTGGCATCTCCAGAGGTTAAAACTTTTTGTAATGAAACATGCAGTTGGTCAGTGTTTTGTACTCAAAAAAGCTTATTGTGGTGTCAAATATTGTAAATACAATATTACATCATCCAGTGGCATAGGTTTCATTTCACCTCTGGGGTGACACAGTACAGCAATCACAACACACTGTTAAAAAGTGAAATCCAAACGTGTTGAGAGAGAGTTATTGGGGGGATAATTCATTCTCTTCCAAACATTATACAGGCTACGTCACCAAGTGGGACCAGGAATCCTTTAGCTCTCTGTTATGGTATAATTTACTGAGTGATAAAAATAACAAGAACTCCATTCAAAACCAATAAGGGAATAAATTCAAGGCTGCCAAAGGTGCACAGCCGCAATTCTTAAATGTCTTAAAATGAAACAATTTGGTTTGTCTTTAGGTGATGATTTCCAGTAAAAACATCTCAGTCCATTGCCAATGCTTTGGTTATGAAACGCTTGATTAAAATATAGTGAAAAAAAAACTTCTTTCAAAAGTGCAAGCTTTTCAAAAACACAGAGCTTTCCTCCTTCCCTCTCCACATCCTTCATTAATGATCTTGTGTAATAAAATAAATCCCTTTCTAACCCTTTGCTCTGAGTTTTGCTTGAACTAGCTCTGTGCTTAATGATGTGCTTTCCACAGAAAAAAATCCGTTTTTGAGGAATCAATTCTTTACAATGTGTGAAGTTTTCATGATGAATGAATGAACAGAACTTGTTACATGAACTTAAATTAAAAGTTAGGAAGGTTCTTTGTTTCTCCTTTAGGTTTTGTTTCAGACATGAAGGATATGCTTAGTTTTGCATGAATTCATTTTTAATTAGTTTTTGGTAGTAAACTACCAAAGCATATGGCAGGACCTGCAGGACATGCTGCACTCTTAAGAAATGCCATTTAAAGCAGACTGCAAATGGCAGGACACCAGCTTGTCCCCAGCCTCCAAGGGGCACGCAGTGGTCCCTCCCCGTCCATTCTCTCAGAGCCAGCTAGGGTCCTGGAAACACTGCCCTATTGTCCGGGCCCTGACCAGGCTCCTTGTGAAGACTCACTGCTTCTCCACACAGAAAGCTGGGACATGGAAGAGCAGCTTTTGGGCACAATGGTCAGTATTCAGTGAACGAGAGAAAGAGAGAGAAAAGCACTGGTGTCAGTGGTGACGATAATGACGATGGCGATGAGCGAAGATCAAAAAAAAACCTTGTCTGTTCCAAAGTCACGATGCACAAAATAATTACTGTCACTAAAATCCAAAGGACATTTCCAAAAGGACAAGCATTTAGAAACCTTTTATTTCTGCCCACTCACTTTAACTCAATGACTTATGGAACAAATTCCAAAACAAGGCCTAAACCGATATTTCTTGTCAATATTTTCGGATACCACACATTTATCAGTATCAACAAAATCCACTCATTACGTTTCTGCTGTGGAAGAACAGTAACACCTGAGAACTGACAATCACACTCACAGCTCACGTTTGATAACTCACAATTAAATCAGCCAGTAAAGCACTGCTTAACTAAAACTGTGAGTGTGTTTAATATTTTTACATTAAAATGTTTTCATGAACTGAAAACTGCAACTGGAATTTTTGGTTCCTTAAATAAAAGAGCAGTTAGTGTTAGGGTAAGTGTTACCTTACCTAATTGTTCCCTAATTAGTAGCTGTTTTATTGACCAGGGCTTGGTATTGAACATATTTGATTCACTATTGGCCATCTCACCAAATAACAGGCCAAACTACTTAAGCACTGGAATTTGGTATTGAACAACATGGATACTCAATAGTATTGAAGTAAACTGGTTTGTACTGTACATGTAATTGGTTAACTAATTAATCATTAGATAAAAAATTGTTTGAGCGATGTTGCTTGTTGAAAAAATTAGAATAAGCAGGTAAATCACAGCTACAGTTATGTACCACACTGAAAGCAAACACTCACAAGTGGTAAGACAGACAATATTTTGCAGATGTTAGGCAATTTCAAGGCTTTTGATGCCCCTAAGAGAAAACCAAAGCTAGCCCCACTAATGACATTTATATTTGTTTTTTGTTGCATTTTAAACAAACCCAAACATTTATGCAGGGAATATTCAATATAATTTGACCTGTTTACTTCATATGCCAGCGCTCAAGTATTAGTATTACATTCTACTGTCCATACAAGGTACACATTAATACAGAATTCAGTTGATGTATGCATTCATAAGTGCATATATCAAGTATTTTATCAGGGCAAGTTTCTGTTTTTATATTTGATATTTTTAATGGACAGTTACTGATTAATTGCAGACTAATAGAAGCTGGGGGTGGCATGGTGGCATGGTGGGTAGTGCTGTCGCCTCACAGCAAGAAGTTCTCCCCGTGTCTGTGTGGATTTCCTCTGGGTTCTCTGGTTTCCCCCCACAGTCCAAAGGCATGCAGTCAGGCCAATTGGACATGCTAAATTGCCCCTAGGTGTGAGTGATTGTGCCTCTCTGTCTTGCAATGGACTATCGACCGGTCCAGGGTGTAACCCGCCCGATGACCGCTGTAATAGGCTCCAACACCCCCTGCGACCCAGAAGGAGAAGTGGCTTAGAAGATGGGTGTGTGTAATAGAAGTTGGCAATCAGTCATACGAATTGGCCAAAATTTGCATCCCTTGTCCCATAAAAGTATTGGATTTTGATACCCAGGCACTATTATGACAGTACAACCACACTCACTTTGGATAAGAAACAAATAGACTGTCAGGAGAACATTATCTGTCTACAACTAAATGAGGCAATTTGATTAGTCAAACAAAAGTCACTTAGTGTTTCTAGTCTTTTTCGTGGGACAATGCTGATGAAAGAAATGTTGATAAACAGCATCTACCAGACCCACCCACTTTTCAAACATCATCTCTGCTTCCTCAGGAGAATGTGAGGTCTGGAAAAAAATGCTTAACTTGACACCTGTAGCAAGTCTCAGCAACACACCCTTTCGGTGCAGCAAACTGTTCCAACATACACCAGACGAGCTTTAGTGGGTGGGCAGCATAAACTGACAACAAATGTTTGGCAAAGGTGTGTGACGAAAGCATGATTGCTAAAGACTGGAATGTTTTTGGAGATATCTAGGTTAACATCATTGAAATATGGCTGTATTCATCCAATTGTATTCTTGTATATTTTTTTAACGGCCTGTATACACGCATATAAAAACATAACGTGTCGAGGCATCGATTCTGGGTACAGCTGAGGTGAGAACTGCTTTGGCAGGCAGAGCATGTCCCATCAAACAAATTCCCTTTCTGATTGGATGGGATTGCAGACCTTTTGTATGAGGCCATGAATTAGCAGTCATCTGAACAAATATTGAATCCAGTTGTCTTTGGTCGGTTTAGATCCAAGTCTGGTGTTTACCAAGGAACATTTGTTCATGGCAGGGCCTTTAGCTGCTTATTGTAAAACGTAACAGCCGCTATCCTGCTCCCAAAGCAGTGCTCAATATCATACGCTGATTGCTGTCACGCAATTGGCCACTAACATAAAACAATTTCAAAACACTGCAATCATTACCTTCCATTAAGCAGCACACATGATACAAATTAGTGCTCAGCAAATGACTTTTAACAGTTCAGACGACTCATCTTATTCATCAGACTGTACAAATGTCCAGTCATTTCTGTAAACATGATGCAGTCATAATTCAAACAAACCACATCACAACCATCTCAAACATTCAGTCTAAAACCAAGCATGCGACTGAGAAAAGTTGCACCTAATGGCTATTACATTTGTTTCGTAGGATCCACCGAATGCAGCCAAGATACACACCCTTCATTTCTGAGAAATTCAAGGACTCAACTAGTGTATATGCTTCCAGTCCTTCATTGACCCACAATCCTTGTGCAGAGCTTGTCCTTTTAAAAAAAAATTATGTTGTGTTACTTATGAGGTCACAACCTGCTCAGACCATCTTAAGTGAACAATGAAGAAGAGTCTTCGCATATCAGAAGGACCTCCAGGCTTTCTTTCTCTATAATGTAGCTGTAACTTGCAACAAGAACCGGAACAAACTATCGGATTTGTAGAACCTTCAGATGACCCGAATGCCTCACTGGAAGAGGAGGAACGCACTCTGCACAGCTGTTGCCTGGAAGAAAACTAGTTTGGCACTCTTGAGATAGGTTTAGGTTTAAGGTTAGTGAGGAGTAAGGAGGTACTTAATAGATATTCACTTGAGTATCAGTTCATCACAAGGTGAAAATCCACTAAGCATCAACAGTGGACTGTCAACCGTACTGTCTTACCACAGTAGGCAAGCTAGCACGCTGTGTGGCTCTCTGGTTTTGTTCCGGCTAGATCAATGTGGCCTCTGAAGGCCAAGCCCTAACAAATCTAATAACGCCGCACCTTGATCTCTCAAATCTGCAAGGACAACACACAGTGGCTTCCATTATAGCCTCAGACTAAGAAACACACACACACACACACACACACACACACACACACACACACACATCCTCACCACTTCACCCACACCCAGTGCACCCAGGCATCTGTGTGTCATTCAAAATGAAAAGCTGCAATTCCAATCCAAATCATGTCCAAGCCAAGCCCGTTTGCCAGAAGTGTTGTAATGCAAAGTTATAAGTAAAGCATTGTTATAAATTTGAAGTGTGACTTAACGCCTTAAACCCTAAGAGACGGTTTATGGGCTGAAACTTCCATTCTTCACTCATAAGTCCACAGCATATTTCCTTAACAACAGCCACTGAATAAGTATATAACGAATAATTTAAAAAAATAAACAGCAACCATCTGACGCATTTTTCAAACACTGAAGAGCAAACAAAAGAGATTGCAGGGGCTGAAAAAACCTGATCCTGCATCCTAGATACATACCAAAAGTATGCAGACAATTCAACTACTTTAAAGAAATAGTATGACAAAAAATCTAATTTACACTGTTGTTAGAATGTGTTTTTTTAAGAACTGGAGCTGCTAGGCTAACAGTGCTAACAAACACTGGAAATCAACTGTCACTCAAAAATGGTTTGTGTGAGTACTGGCTTCCAGAGTTTGTTAGCAACATTAGCCTGCCAGCTCCAATTCTAAACAAAAGTGGAAAATCATGTACATTTGTTTCTTTTCACAATCCCACTGCTGACCCAAGCATTCCCAGAACAGCAGTGCTAAGAGAATAGCAGCTACACAAGAGCCTAAGGTCATCATGACCAATGCCAAGTGTCGACTAGAGAGGTGTAAAGCCCCCAAGAATTGGGCTGTGAAGCAGTGGAACTGCATTCTCTGAAGTGATGGAGCTACACCCATTTACCTTTGAGAAGAGCTGGGGCAGTGTTTATGATCCAGAACTAATCATCCAACATCTGAGGGCATTTTCCTGCTGGGATACTGTTGTGTTGTTTTTGTTTGTTTGTTTTCTTATTCTATCTGCATAATAATCAGCAACTTAACCCGCATGGTATTGCATTCAGCTAACATTGCATTCAGCTAACATTGCATTCAGCTAACATCATGGCCTTACACTCTGTGGAAACTGCAGGAATACTGATTTGGTTCGAATGGCACGCCTCTCATACTGGGACTCCAAAAGCATCATGATGTTTTATGCCTTTAAACCCCTTGAACCTCCTGGAACAATTTCCTGTTCAGGTAGTGGCATTTACTTTTCTGGATCGACTTCTTCGAAGTGGATTCAAATGAGGACGCAGAGAACAGAGTCGCGCCAGAATCCAAGAAAACGTCTCAGTTAACTTTACATTCTCTCCTTTGGTTGGGTCATAATTTTTATGACATGGCAAATCATGCTAAAATAAAGGAATGAAGTTCATGTGGAACTGAGAACAAGCAACAGCTCCTTCACACAGAGATTCATGAAAGCAGGATTAGTTTCACTGCTGGATTCAAAACTGCAATTGCCCCTGCCTGACCCTTGACCACCGCAGCTCCTGCCGTAATTAAAACCTACTGTCAGGCACTACCAGCCAAATCTGCAGGAATCCATAAGTCAACACCATTCACGCTCCAACCTCGATGCAACCAAGCCTGCAGAGTCTTTGCACAGACAGTGCAGCACCTTTATTGTCAGTAGAGGAGGATAAACCTAAGGGACAGGGAGCAGCAGCTGCAGTCTGGCTTTGGAAGCAGGCGTCATACCGTTTTTTCCTCTTTTTTTCTTCAAATATTTTTATAGATATTGAAACCTTGAGCTACTAAGTCAGTACTAATGCAACTGCATTTTCTTTAAAACTTACTAAGCTTCAAAATGCTTTACTTAACAGCACATAAAAGCCTGTTATCATCCTCAAACTGACCAAACACTCTGCTACCCCACAGAAAAACATCTACAGCTAACGTCACATTACAGAACGTGCGCTATTTCAGGATAGATTTGTTACAGGGTCAACTTTTTTTTCCACTTCCGGCATCTGATTGAATAACCAGATATTGGCCTGATACCTGATATCAGAACAGTATAAGCTCTACTTAGAAGTCAATGTACCACCAGAAATAACAAATACATGGTACAATTAGATTTGGATCATTTTTCCGTTGTAGCTCATTGAAACAAGAAAGAAAATTCCGTCAGGAGTTCATATTCTAAACTATCAACTGATAGTAGATTTGTTTTTGTACGAATAAGAGAGATATTACTATGATCTGAATTTCATAACAGCTTATTGGTGAGTGTACAAGGTTGTTCTTTGGAACCATGCCAGTGTGTTAAGAGTATACAAATAGAACCTGTTGAAATGTATGGAAGTGAATTATCTTACTGTCATCATATCTTCTGATTTTGAGTTTTTGCTCAAAACTCTATCATAAGGTCTACACAGCTCGATTAGTGTGCATTTAATAGGACGCAATAATCACATCGTAATGCTCCCGCAGTGCACATGTGTCACACTCAATAGGACAAAAAGTTCCTCTTCAGCAATAGTAAGTAATGTGTTGCACATAAACTAGGCCAAGGCTGTCCCATCATATCCGTAAAGGGATGGTGTGGCTGCAGGTTTGATTCCAACAAAGCAGGAGCAAATCTGATTCCACTTGCAGATACCACTGTAGTAGACTATGCTAAACAGAGAGCATGTGCAGAAGAGGAAACGTATATATACCCACACAAGACCGAACCCCGTCAGGCTCCGGTCAAGTAGCAGATCTCTCATACAAACCTACCGGAATGCTAAATCAAAATCACATCTCATAAACAACAGAATCACTAAATAATTAATACTTATGTAATAACATTAACATAGCATAGAAATCAAACAGTGGTAACTCTCGACTCTTGTGGATTAATCTTCAAGCCTAGATGAGGGGTCTGCTCAAAATAATCCTGGGAAAGGCCAGTCTCTAACAGCTCACTCAGAGTGTTTTTCTAACAGTGGCCACCCAATTGGAGAGCCATGAAATAAAACAGGAAGTCCTGACCAGGTCAAGGAAGACAGCAAAAGAGAGATTGAGGAAGCATGTTTGTATGGACGCTATAGCAAGCATGTGTGTGGGACAGGCCCTTGCATTTGAGCATTCCTTTCCCAATAGCCTCCTAGCTAAGGATTTCACATTTCATGACATGAAAACTCAAGAATGTAGCACAGTTCCAAAGAACGCTGCCCAGAGCCAAACAGCAGTCAGTGTCAGACTTGGTGAAAATGAAGTTGTCTTCTCTTCTCAGTTTTATGGCATTGGACATTCTTTAGAAGCCTAGAGAGGCGCTCCTCAGGCATTTTTTTCACTAACCGGCAGAAAATTCCCACTTTGGGCTCTTCTCGCTACCACAAATGTAGCCAAGTTCAGAAGTCAGCCCCCCAAAATAATGCCTTCGTGCTGAGCAAGTGAACTCCGCTCCCTTTTTCCTGGTTTTGCAGAGGACAGCACAGGCCTGGTTTTGAAAACCATGAACTCGGCTGCATACTTTTTCCAGATGGAGACTACTGGCAAAACGGCGCGAGAAGCAGCAAACAGGGTCATACCGATTTTCTTTCCCCCTCTGTCCTCTTCCTCTTTTAATCCCATGCTGTCTTCATTATCTTATTAAGATCAAGTGCATGCCTATGGCTGGGGAGTAATGTGGAAGTGTATAATATAGCTTGAAATGTTCCATTAATAACATTCAGGCGAAGCTATGCATAGCCTGCTTGGAGGAATTCCACCGCTTTGAAACTATGCGGATTCATATTAGGCCAGTGTGCTTGAATTAATGGCTTTGAATTTCAATGAGAAGGCCAGGGGGCAACTAGATTTCAGAGTAGGGGCATGATGAACATATTAATGGACCTGGAACACAGGCACCAAAGGACAAAGGAGACAGTGGTATGAGCTAACGAAACTGCATCTGCAATGTTACAATGACTGAATGAACTCATGCACAATTGCTGAGCAAATGCAGGCACAGCTGGACAGCACAACCACACTAATATGATTTTGCCCATTTCAAAGCGGAATCGCATCGATTTTGCTCATTTTCTGCTTAATTCAGTCGTTGAGATGAAAACATTATGCCATTCAGAGTGGTTTCATGGGAAATGGTTCAAGGGAGAGAAGCTTACTCAGATTTACAGTGGTACAGTGGTGGTGATGAGAACCAGGAGTTGTGATGTCTAAAACACAAATACAGACATTTGATTTATTATCCAAAATGACCAGTGAACCTACATGTGTCTACCAGGTTTTAGTATGTAATGCTGATGATAGTAAAATATTGTTAAAAATCTGATACCAGATACATGTGATATATATATATATATATATATATATATATACACCATGACGTTAAAAAAGTTCGTAATTATCAGTACATTTTTGTTAATACCAATAAAATCAATGGTGATCCATATCAAACCAGTACACTGGTCAGTTGTATTTCTAACCCTTTAATGCAACTCCATTTACCCTCAAAATATTCTCCTTACATTGGCAATAGCACAAAATAGCTAAAATTCCCATTTCAAATAAAGAATAACAATAAATCACATATCAGAAATTGACAGAGGGCCTATATCTTTGGAAAAAAGAGTTCTTTTTAAAACATATCACCCACTATCCATTCCACATTTTCCATTCCACAGTTCATATATGTAAACTAAGCAGCCAAAACAGCCCAAGGCATAATATAGGGCAGCCAATCAGGATAGAAATCGTTTGCATATATCAGCCTTTAAGGCACTGTAACAAAAACTGCCTGTTTAATTCAAGAGGTTGGAAAAATGAAATATAACTGAATTAAAACTAAAACTAAAAATGATTCATGAGTGTTTTTGGTACCTAAACATACACAAATCTCATAAGTGGACTTTGGGGGGCAAAATAAATTGGAAAATGTAGTATATGGGTCCCCATTGAAATATCCAGTGTCCCAGATTTCAACATTCCTCAGACAGATTTTACTGAGTCTTTTTAAGGGTGTAGGGGTACATCTAAAGCAGCTATAATCTCATAGGACGTTTGAAATTTATCATTAGAGGGGATATGGAGTAATCCTACAGCAGATAATCTCCATATGATGTGTCTGCCGCCTGCTTACAGAAAACAGCATGTCTGTCATCACAAATCACCTTCACAATCAGAGAGCTAAGATTATAGAGCTACAACAATGATCAAGCTCAAGGCTGCCCTAATTTCCATTCAGCCTCGCTCCTTAAAGCACTAATGCAGCATACCCGCACATGCATGCTCTTGTGTAAAATGGTTCTCTCTTTGTTCACTGATCTCCCCGGGAGGCTGGAGAAGCTCAGTGCTCCCCAAAGCTACATGTGTCTCCTTTAAGGATGCAACATAAAATTAGCTTCACCCACCACAGCTTCTCCTTTGGCCTTACAATATAACCTGATACAGCAATACACACGACACTCATTTGACAGCTTTATGCAATCAAAACGTGGAAAGTATAAATCTCAACTGACATGGCAGTTTTAACAGTGGTTATTCTACAGAACATACAGTCAATTTAAGGAAACTAAACTAACAGTCTTGAAACTGTGGAAACTAATAGCCTATCTGGAATTCATTGTTTGTGTATTGTCACAAAAACCGACATATCACTGTTGTCGGAAGAAAATCTTGTATCCCTAAAATGCTAATTTTACAGGAGAAGGAACAACCCTACTTTACTTTTAATGTAGGTCAATGGAACCAGAACCTTTCCCAAGACATTTTTGGCTCTTTCTTTTAGTCCATTCATCATGAAATTTACACACAACATAAGGAGTATCACATATTTCCAAATTATGTCAAAAACTTTAAAACTTCAAAAATGGAGATTTGGAGCAGTGAAATGTTGAAGTTATACAGTGGTGTTTCAGCCAGGACTTCTTTTTGAATGAGGCCCAATACAGAGCAGCCAATCAGAAGAGAGCTCATTTGCATGTA
Source organism: Pygocentrus nattereri (assembly GCF_015220715.1). Lineage (NCBI taxonomy): Eukaryota > Metazoa > Chordata > Actinopteri > Characiformes > Serrasalmidae > Pygocentrus > Pygocentrus nattereri. The sequence continues at coordinate 27,125,209 of NC_051226.1, read as the reverse complement.
TCAGTCTTAAAGGCAAAGTCACAAAAAACTGTGAAGGACAAAGTGAAGTTGGAAGACAGTCGTGTAAAAATGAATCTATTTCAGGCATTTTTCATACTTAAAACCACACTTACCACTATAAGTGGATCGTGAGGGAAAATATATGCAAGAAAAATATAGGATATGTGCCCTCTGAGAACTCAGTCAAGACCAAACTGAACCAAGCACCAACACGGTAACCCTCTATTGTTATCATTTTTTTTTTTTTTCGTTCACATTGTGTGAACGTTTCATGACAAATGGACTAAGAGAAACAGTTCAACAATACGTGTAATACATTTTTTTACATAACACACATTAAAGTTAAGGAAGTTAATATCTTGGGTTTTTACAATAGTGAGGACACATTTTCTAACACTGCAATATAAAATGATGGAATTGTAATACCCAAATGGAATGAAATGCTGAATATAACCAGCGTTTCATGTATCATAATGTACATTGAGAGAGATCTGCCTAAGTGTCCCCCACCTTAGAATACTAGCATGAGAAAAACAGGAAAACACTGGACCCATATTTCTTTGCCTGTTTTTGTTTGGTCCTACTGCATGTTCTGTTTCTATTTGCAAATCTCATAGTAAGTAGAGAAGGAGAGATGGTCCATACCCCCATAAACAATGAGCCTATAGCCAACTCCGTCCTCATGGAGTCCCTGCAAGTAACAGCATCCAGCACAGGTGTAAGAGATACCCTAGCCCCAGTCATACAATGTACAGCATATACCGCTTTCACTGGAAGTCCTCTAAAGGATGTGAATTGATTTCCACACATTCATTTTTTCACATATCCCCTTCATATCATGTATGGATCTCTCTTGGACAAAGCCAGATACATTACCTCAGAGCTTCTGCTTCAGAAAGTATGTCTATTTCACTATTACACTGTTACTACATTGTAATTACAATGTCACTTTAGTAAACCCTAAAAAGTGTGTATTTAAAGATGGCCTGCATTAATTGTGACGAAAAAGATCTAAGTTTAGTGGATCATTCATTTTCATGCTTTCATCCATCCAACCACCCAAAGAATCTCATCTGGAGCATCTGTGACTGGTTAAGGTGCTCACAGTACAGCCTGTTCAGTTCACACGGCAGCGGCTTGCTGTTAAATCGTATGGATAGTTACCTTGTAATGGACAGAAAATTAGCCTACTGACCTCAAGCTCACTTTTCCCCAGCCACGAACAGCTCCAAACTCTTGTTTTTTGCATTTTTAGGGGCATTTTTTGCCTTTGCTTTTTTGATTGCATGATCCCAATTTCAGATCAAAGCCCAACGTATTTTCTGCATTGTTTTTTAATCTGACTGTCAATATACATCAACAGAGCTTCGATGACATAGCAAAATGATAGAATTGTGCAACAAACAAAGGTTCTGACATCGGAAGCAACGCTACCTTTTCCATTGATAGTGATAGCAAAGAAGTGGTGGACAGCTTTTAGCCATTTGGATAGGATATTAACAACAAAGGATCTGGCAGTGAAGAAATCTAACACAGAAAAAATGGATCCTTGATCAAATCAAGCCTCACCTCTCGCTCGAAGCTCAGATGACCAAACTAAAGCTCTCTTATTTTGGACATATTATGAGAAGAATCAGTTCAATGCAAAAGACCATTATTCTTGGAATAGTTAAAGGTAAAAGAGGAAGAGGACAGCCAGCAACAAGACGGAAAAGGACGCAATCATATATATATATATATATATATATATGTATGTATGTGTGTGTGTAAATAATGATCATGTTATGCTAAGGTATGCAATAATAGTGACAGAAAATGGTCAGAAAACTATTAAGTTTAACGCTACAATCTGCAAGGTCCATTGTTGTTACGGCAGCTCTGTGAAATCTAATGTTTGAATAGATAACTGGCCATAAACAATGCTGCTCTCAGAATCAGAATTAGTCACGCTCCTATATCTTGGCCAGCTGAGGGCCAATCCATCAAGACAAAGGACAGGAGAGGTGGACTGAATTGGTCCAGCCATTCATGACAAACATAGCTTGGGAAAAAAACTAAATCTCCACTGGCATTCCCCATGAGTCAACCTGCTTCAAGCAGTGAAAGTGAAAAGAAAGCAGAAGTGAGTCACTGAAAGAAAGATAGGATGAGAATGTCTCTAAGACAAGAGAGGTTATGTCTATGTAATAGCATGTTCCACCATGTTTTCTGCTTAATTTTAGACTGCAGTTGAGATATATGGGACAAACAGATTGTGGCTATAATCCTAATTCTAAAAAAAGGGGTAAAAAGTCACGATCTGTAATCATGACCAGCTTCAGTAGTATTTTATTTAGTTAAAGTGCATCATGCCATTGTAATTAACATCTTACATTACCCCCTGAGTCAAGGTTACATATTGTAATGTCACAAGCCTACAGCAAGAATAAGTAATAACAGACGCATTGAAATGTGATCGGTCACCAAACGAGTTATGCCCTGTCCTTTGTATGTGGTTACCGAAACCTGTCAAACCAAAGTCCAAATTCATCAAAAAGAAGTGAAATTACATTAAATTACATATAAGACATACAGTGATGCACAGGAGACAGAACCACCCTTCATATATTTCACTTCTGGTCAGAATAGCCAAGCACAAGATGAGATATAAGATAATCCACCTGCAGGAGAAAGTCAAGTTAAAAAACAGGCGTTTCCAAAAATGATTAGAAGATCTAGAGAAAATGTGACCCCTAACATCTGTGCAAGACCTGGTAGACCCCCAACACCGTCACCATCAGATAAACAGCACTTAAAGCTTTCATTCAAAGAGAGTGGAAAAATAAAGCTCTGCTCTTGCTTCAAATATGACCAAAAACAGATGTTTCTGTCCATCCTTCCACTGTGAGAAGACAACACTGTGGGTCTGAAAGGCTGTCAAGAAGCTGTTACTAAGAAAAGGAAACAGACCAAAAAAGAAGACATTTTGCAAATGAACGAAGCTGCTGATGCTCTCAGAACAAAAAGACTGACCACCCCAGAGTCCAGATCTCAACATCATTGAACATTTGAGATTACTTGGATTGTGAGAAGCAGAAAAGTCAACCAACTACTTAGACTGAACTTTGCAGGTGTGGAAAAGTATCCCTGCAGATTTCTTTGTAAAACTGAAAGAAAGTCTTCCAAAAAGACTGGATGCTGGAAAAAAGGGAGTGATCACACTAAATGACGCTGGGTATTATTATGATTAATTGCTGAAGCTTTTCTGCTAAATATATATATATATATTCTGTTTTTTGAATGGCAAAAATGAATAACTTTGGCTTCTGCATAACACTGTATTTGGACTTTTGACTGATATGGTTCTTATTACTTGCTAACAACTAGTCTATTAGCTCACCATATCACAGCTACTTCAATTCAAGTTAAAGTCACTTTAGCCAGTCTAATAAACGGACAGCATGTGTCAGAATTAAAGCATAAAATATGATCCGATTTAAGAACAAAATGACACCGTTGGCATGGAAAGCTGATCCTCTGGTTAAAACTTGGGTGTTGCCACATCACGAGTCAAGCCCAACTCCACCTCCACAGCTACTGAATAGCCAATCTAATCTCGCCAACATTTCAAGTCAAGTGAAATATCATCCAAAAGACCACAACCCATCTGGATAAAATTACAGGATCCACGATTTGAATCTGTGAGCATAATTAACATGTTTCAGGACGGAAGCCTTTTATCGTGAGGTGAAATGACAGGCCCCTCCGTGTGTTTACAAGCCGTAAATGCCTGTTGGTGTTTACGTTCTGTAAAGTTAGGCCACTCACTGTCCAACGTTTGAGCTACTGCTTAGCTGACAGAATGAATGCTGTTGCCTGAATGACAGAGATAGCTCAGTCAAACAGGGCCTCCACCTTGTATAATTGGTGGTAGTCTTCCACTGAATCCTGTGGCCTCATATGGCCTGTGAAGCATTAACGTGGTTTTCAACGCTGTTGCAACAAAACTTCTCGTGAAGTCAGCAGGCCAGGGACTTGCCCAAACAGCAGCTTTCATTGCAGCAATCCCTGCCAGCACCACACTGCCCAACCTCAGCGATGAGGCCTGTTACACCTCTTTACTCACAGGCAATCAAAGCAAAGCTTTAATACAGTGTGACTAACACCAAGAGTCTGACAGTGCCTGTCAACGTCCAGTAACAGTCTGACTGAGAACCTCGATTTAAAGGAGAATTTTTATGCAAATTTCAAACACTGAGATGTAAACTATGTTATTCAGAGTGCTTTGATGTGAAACGGTGCATTGTGGAGAAACTTACTGACTCTGACTTCTTTACGGTGGTGGTGATAGGAACTACAGGTTGCCATGTTTACAGCGCAAACTCAAAATGAACAGTAGGCCTTCACAGGTCTTCAGAGTTTCATATGCAACTTAATGCTGACATTAGTAAAACAGTGGTAGAAATAAATCAAAGTCTCATGCATCAGGCAACAAATTCATAAGCATTTCGTGCGATTTCCTCCTGTCATGTGGGTTTCAGAGGCATTAAACGCCTCAAACGTCTCTCACCACTGCTGCCACTTTCTTCACATCTTATTCGTTGTGCAGAAATGTAGACATTTCAGTGGAAACCATACACGTTTTCAGTCAATTCAGTTCTAATGGGTCCTTGTATTTGGGTCAGTGTGTTTGTTTTGAGAAGGTAATGGGGAGTGGAGTGGAAATTTCAGGCAATGATGGTCACGGTTGAAGGGTGTGAGAGCACTTGTCTGTATGGGAGCCCAATCTCACCACTTAAAACAACAAAATCCAGCCACGAATCACTATGTTTTCATTATTTCCTGAACTGCTATGTTGCTATGCCATTATTTTAGACTCCATTTCATTATTTTGAGAAGTTTCACATTTTTTAGATGTGATATATATGTGTGTGTGTGTGTGTGTGTGTGTGTGTGTGTGTACATATATGTATATATGTAAGTATATATGTCACCTCTCTTTCATTTTAAGTGGTGAGAATGAACTTCCATAGTTATGACATTCTTGTGTCAAAGGTAATGACACTGCAACCACGTTTATTTACACAGAAAAGCCAACTTTGTAAGTTATCTTAGCTGAATCTGCACAGTGAGGGGACATGGCAGCAGAAGAATGAGGGAAAGGCAGGAGACCAACCTCTGGTATAAATGGACTTGGATGGCTTAACCGTGGTGAGCAGCTGTAACGGACTGTAAAGCTCGAGCGCACCGTGTGCTGTAAGGTAAAGCCGGTTAGGTCATGTGTGAAGCCCCCCGCACGCTGCCTACAACACCAGGAAGATGCTCTTACTTTTCAGGGCTTGAATGAGCGCCTTGCCGTCCTTGATGAGCTCCTTGATGAACTTGTTGGTTTTGTCCAGCTCCAGCTCGTGAGACTTGAGCCTCTCTCGGAACTGCGGGCTGTCCAGATAGCAGTCGCTGAACTCCAGAGCGGGCAGTCCCATGTTTCCTCCTCCACGTCCAAATCCACAGCGCAAAAACTAGCAAAAAAAAGAGACGTTCGGCGGAGCGGATGGTGATGTCGAGGCGAGGAGGCTAGAGTCAGACGCGCCGTAATCGCCCGTGTTAATCACATATCGATACGGCTGCCTTTTTTGCAGAAACGCGGGCTAACGGACGCTGCCTTCAGCTAACAACAAAAACAACAGCAGCGGTGACTCGACTGCATCCCAGAAATGCCACTTCACTACAGCGCTCCGCGGGACGGAGAGGGAAAATGTGTGAAAATATCTAATGCGAGCCGAAACCTGTGCACCTCTCACGGCAACGTCACGCTGCTTCAGGGGGGAGGAGAGGAGGGAGGAGGCCGAAGACAAAACGCTATAACGGAGGAATCCTCGCCTGGGCGTTTTAAACAGATCAACCCTCGGGCCGAATCCCAAACTGTTCCCTTACAGACTTTAAGTGCACAGTTTGGGTGTGGAAGCCGTTATTTTGTGATAAACGCAGTACACTACAAAGGGAGCAGAGGAGCCGTTTGAGACGCGTCCGCCTTCTCCTTTCGTGCCAACCTACCACGAAGCGGATAATCCGATGATTGACGTCGCTCTCAGCCAATAGCCTTGCGGAATTGCGAAACGACCCGAGTGATGGGCGGGTCGACGAGAGCCAAACAAACGGTTTGATTGGTCAAGAGTGATGGCGTCACATCGAAGCGGGGATTTCGTCTCTTTTTGCAGGAGGAAAACCGAGGCCGCTGATAAACGTCCAAAAATCAGCTTTGTTTGTATTATCATGTTCATAACTTCATTTTGCGAATGTTTTTTTAGGCTTTTAGGGTAATAACCACAAACTGAAGTGTTAGCCTATCGTCACACCTAACTACACCTAACTTAACACATTGTTTTAAGTGCAAAATGATGTCAACATGCAGCTAATGTAACATAGGCTAGGCTAGTGTAACATAGGCAACACACTTAACATGAATACGCTTTTAGGAACACTTTACTCCATTTTAGTCTCAGTAATACACCTTTGCATGTTTTGACATGTTAACAAGTAAGTTATACATTTGTTCTAATCAGTTTTATAAATGTAGCTGAACCAGAATTTCACAGATGTGCTAGTCCTGAAAGGGCACATAGCTTACACTTTTCATGTGAGGTCAAGTTATGACATTGGAGTTATTTTATGTATCAAAAAATCATTCTGTATGACTATTTTCCCCACCTCTCTTGATCCCTCAGAACCAAACAGGATGTTTTCTTTTAGAAACTGAACCTTTAAGGCTGATAAATGTGTAAATGGCATCTTGTTCTGATGGGCTGTCCTGTATTGTGCCTCATTTGAACAACAGCCCAGGCTGAAATGCTCCTTATAACTTCAGCGTGAATAGGCAGGGCTAAATTATGATAGGCTGGATAGATAGCTGTATGTAAATGCACTGATTTTTGTGGCAACACAAAAACTATGAACACAAAATGGTTTTTTTAGATGCCATTTACAGACTGTATTGACAGAGTCACTGAAACAATGTTTACGAACTTTGTCAAACTCTTATTTCAAAAAGTGATTTTTATTTCAAAAGTGAATCTGTGTTTGGCTGATTCTGTTGGGTGGGTGTAAAGATGCAGTTTAATAGCACAACAAAGATCCATGGATTAATTAAAGAGGCAGATGGAATGCTGCCAAATGACTTGTGGCCCATTTCTCTAAATGAATAATACTCACACAGCAACTTCTTCTTTGCGATCTGAAAGCAGAATAGAGAGTTAATGAGCTTCTCTTCATACAGATGTGAAAGCACTTGGATTTATAGTTCTACACCTGGAGCAGTCCAGAGAGCTGACCGGATGGCCATTCAGACAAATGCTAAAATTTCAATGAATGCATTATGAGAGCACGGAGGTGAAAAAGACCTTTTCCCTCATTTAAGACACATTACTCACTAAGAGGTCTCTGTGGAGCATTTCTGAACATTACACGATGCAATTATATCTGCAGAAAGTGCAACTGCAGCAGTTTGATGAGTAAGCCCCAGTCATGCAGCACAACTCCTCTGGAAAGTGACACGGAAACTGAAATTTCAAAATATTTGCTATTGTTTCCATGCAAACTACACAAATGACACCCATTGTAAATGGCCCGTTCGTAACGATCCCTTAGAAACATTCATAATTACCCTCGAAGAATGTTTAAACACAGCATGTCGGGGAGGAACAGAATATGGCCAAGTCCAGTGAGTCACGTTCAGAGAATGTATTACCGCAGCTCTGCAGCCAGAGCCAGAATAGCTTTCTCTCCAGCATCATCTTTGACCAGATTGTCTCAGGCAGTTTGACCCAGCTCCAGCAAAGAGAGGGATGACCACACGGAGGACTCGTGTGCCTCAGGCCTCTGAAGGCGGTGGACCTGTGGAGAAAAGAGGGCAAGAGAGCAAAGAGGACATGCTGGTGGATTTTCCTCTGACAGTGATGTTAAACTGTATCAAGAGAGAAATTTTTAAGCTTAGAGTCTCAGGGACCCGAATGTGGGCTCCACTTCACTTACTGCTTAACTTATACATCACTGATATATCAAAACCTCATCATTCCAGCTTTTTTTGTTTTTAAATACAACACCACCCACTGCATATTGTGAAAACTTCATGATAAATGGACCAATAAAAGTGGAATAAAATCGTGTTACAATATTGTAAGAATGTGCTTTGCTTTGGAGATATTTTGGTGTGTCATCTGTTAGACGAAGGCTTACTTGACCAGGTACTACCAGCATTAATGATGCAGATGTAATTATTAGTAATGTGTAATGCAGAGTAAATTGCTGCTTTATAAAAGTGTATTTAAAAAAGGTTATTTACTGAAATTACTGAGGGAGAAAGAGAAAAATAGAAAGAGAAAAAGAGAGATCGCCAGAGAAACAGAGCGGAAGAAAGAAACCAAGATAGAGGGAGGATTGGAGGCTAGAGAGAGAGAGAAACAGTAAAACTCGATCTGTCTGAATGAATGACTTTAGTTACAGCCTGTGGGCAGTTACTGACACAGTGATGAATGCACTGAATTCCCCTGGTGTAGATTTCATTGATAACTGAAACACCTGCCCCTGCACATGAGTCCAGACTGTCTGAAGGAACCTGTCTGAATGGAAGCATTTCCTCCTTTCTCCTTACAGGAGACAGGCTGGTCTGCAGTGGGAACCAGCACTGCATCTGGAGATCCTTCCTGAAGTGTCTCCCTCCAGTCATAGCCTACCACAGCTGCTCCAGCATTAGCACTGGTGATGTTGGTAGAGAAAGTGGTGGTGGTGATGGTGATGTGGTGATGGCCCAGTATGTCAGATGTGGTTTGAGACTAAGTTTTGAGTTTCTTCCCACAAGATTTAATCTGCTCAATAACAGACCGCATTCTTTTAGCACATTAATACTGAAGTTAATACAGCAATAAACAGAATCTGCAAAGTATCTATTACTCAGTTCAAATTCTTACAGACTTTCAGTGCAGTGTAATCTGTATACATTCAAGGTTTCTGTACTAAAACACCTCCCCTTTAGATTCCCTATATTAGTGTACAATTGTGACTGTAGCTCAGTGGTCACCAACCCTGGAGACCTACCCTCCTGTGAAATCTAGTTGCAACCACAATGAGCCACACCTGCTCCAGCTAATGAACTTTTTCAGAAGTTCCTGATTGTTTGGGTCAGATGCATTAGTGTTAGCGTGTCACATGCAGGTTGGATCTAAACTCTTCGGGAAAGAGGGTTGGTGACTGCTACTGTAGCCCATCTGGCGCTGCACAGTTTATCAGCTAATTTCTAACCCATTCATCATTGGTCAGCTATTATTTCTGTGGTGGACCATGTGTGGTGCTAATATGAGGGTGTCAGAGGTGTTGCTGTCACTGCCAAGTTGAAAGTGGTCCACCATTAAAAAATGTCCATCTAAGAGCAGCTCTGTGGTCAGAAACTGATTATTGATGAAAAACTAGAGGATGACTTAACACAAACTGTGCAGGTGGCCTAGAGACCCTAATTGTACATCAGAAACACAGATCTGGGTGGTGTTCCTAATAAAGTGGCCAAAGAATGTATATTATGTAGAAATAATTGTTGTAATTTCTCAGCAGAAACGCTGCAGTAGCCTAATTCCTTAAATTGTGCAATTGTCAATCAATTTGATGTCAGCAAAGTCATTTAGAGAGGTTCAATGTGAAATGCTCCATTCTAGAAAAACTTACTGAGCCAGAATTGTTGAAAATTGTGGTGATAGGAACCAGACGTTTGAAGTGTTCCGTGCTTCTAAAAGCTACCCGACAAAATGTTACATGAAACAGTTATAAAACACTTCCTGATGACGTAAATACTTTGGTTTTACGATAGTTTTGGGATCGAATGATCTTTTTAACACATTAATCATGGCGATGTACCTGCATTATATAGAAAAATAGTCTCCAAAAATTCTGGCCTTCATAAACATTACACATAAAAACTCAGAAGACATGTATAGGTTCACTGGTCCTTTGGGACACTAAATAAAATGACAATATTTATGTTAAGTCTTAGCCAAGACATTGCGACCCCTGGTTCCTATCACCACCACTGTAAAGAAATCCAGTCTGTAAGTTTTTCTAAAATGTTTTTCCCCTCCAAGTACAGAAGACTGCTGTGTGCATTTTGGGTGATACAGGACAAGCTGCTTGTTTTTCTTGTCTTTTGCTTTTTCCCTATGAGGTTCACTCAAAACATTCGAGTGTATCCCTCAGAATTAAACAGACTACTGTAGTCCATAAGACTAATATATGTAAATGTGCTGTTGTTCTGATTTGCTGCCCTTCCTTGGCTGAAAGATTCCTTATAATGTCAGTATGAATTGGTGGAGCTAAACTACAGTAGCCTGAGTAGGTGGTGATATGTAAATCAGTTGGTTCTTGTGACATGACATCATCAGTGAACACAAAATTTTGCAGTTTAGTTTCCATATAAGGAGTGTGTAGGCTGGAGAGTATGATACATTTTGAAACTTTAATCATGTTTAAACTCTTTTATTTAAAACAAATGAGGAAAATATTCAGTTTTGCATGATGTGGGCTCCTGGAGATGAGATACAGCCAAGACAAATCGTATGATAAAACCAATAAAATCAATTCTGAATCTGATATGATTAGATCAGGGCTGGTGAGCCCTTACTGACCTGCTTAATCTCTAAGCATGACTCTGACGCCACCCAGTGGTCAAACTCAAAACTCTGTTTTACATTTTTTTCAGGCGTAGTAGGACTTTACCAGCCTCTGGATCTTGTCTCTGCGTATGCTCTGCACCAAAGAGAAGTTAATGAGGAAACCAGTGTTATCTACAGTAAACAATCTGAAATGCAGATGTACTTCATAAATTATGAATGCAACGCTTTGGCAAGGTTATTGACCAAATTCCTCCAGATATTCCGCTGCAGATTAAAGAGCAGACGGCTGCTAAAATATGTGCATATTCTTGCCAGTGTGTCAATTTTTGGTCTAAGGCTATTGACCGCTTAGACCAGAAGTTGACACACTGGCGGGAATATATACATATTTTAGAAACCTCCTCTTTAATCTGCAGCAGAGCACCTGGAAGAATGCCTGTGGGCCCAAATTCAAGGGCAAAAAAACCAAGAAATGTACCAATACAATGAATTCGCTGAGATGGAGGAAAGCTCAATAAACCTTACATGGTCTTCTAGGCTTTCAGAGGAGGGCTAATGATTTGGCAGCTAAAAAATTAAGCTTGCATTTATTATTAAACTCTGCAAGTATTATAGCACTACTAGTGTCATTTTTAAGTTCTGGAAGGAAACAAAGTTCAAATGTTGAGTGGAAAATTGACCAATCAGAAGACCAATCTCTGTGGTATCTAGCTAGATATACTTAAGTTCTGTTTGGAATGGTTAGAACTTCAAGAGCTAAAGAGAAAGCCCAAAGAGGTGCATTAGCCATCAGCATTTCACTGTTGTCGGAAGAAAACTTTGTATATCCATATTTGAAAGGGCTAAGTTCACAAAAAATGTCACACTAAGTCTTCTGGAAGTCCCAGATATGTCACAGTCTGTTTACATGCAAAGATTTTTGACAATTGGATTAAATTAATTCCGATTATAGATTGAGACTTAGGTGTTTATATGTACTCTACTCAACAATCTGAGTTTACAAGCATGCTACAGTTACAGACACTACAGTAATCAGATCCAAACTTACATGCATGCATAGAGCACCCCTTAGTGTAGACGTTACCATGACAACGAGCATCACGGATCCAGGAGCGAGATGAGCGGCAATATGCTGTGGAATTAATTTGGTGCCAAATGTTCTGAAATAAAATAATGAAATCCACAAGCAAAACACTGAGTATCAAAATGTCCAAAAATATGTTGCAAATACAAATAATGACAGTTAAATCAAGTTTAACTATACAAAAATATTTCTAATCGTTTTCTCTCATTCTGATATTAATTTATTCCTCATTTTGTCAGTTTTTGCCTTCATTTTTTCCCATTTTCTGATTTTGCTGATCTTTTTGCTGATTTTTCTATTTTTTGCTTCTGTAATCGCTCTTTTGACGGCTCCGTGAGCCGTAATCTGCCTCAAACATGGCATAGTGCATGTCACTGAGTGAGGTTGTGCAATGTCCAACATTATGAGGAATGTTTGTCATATTTATTTATCTAAAACACTCAGAGTCTTGTGTCGAACTGTGCAAAGGTCAGGTAAACTTAGCTGCTGAATGAAGCTGTACCACTGCTCGCAGATGCTAGCACTAACTAGCCTAGCAGTGTCCGCTAAAGGGTGAACTATGTGAGCTCGGCAGCTGTTTATTAACCCTGCTTTTGATGACCTGCAGCTCTACACGGTTTCAAATATACCTTCGCTTAAAACCCCATCATCCAGTCCATCAACTAATTACTGAGACCTTCATGAGCTGATCAGGTGTGTGAGGAAATCTGCAGTGCCATGTGTAGAGGGAAATAATGGAGCATTGGCCAAACACAATAAAGAGTGGACAACACCACTTCCAGCTACAAGTTACTGCTGCTGTGAAATAGTTAATAGGCGATAATATTTCATCTCTACAAAGAGTCGACATGCCATGGTTTGCCATAAGCTCTGGGGGTTATAAAGGCTGACATGTCCGTCTTTGTCTCTACTCACTGAACAGGCTGTCTATTTCAGCACACTAGTTTACAGTATGTGATGCACCAATCACTGTCCTCATATTAATGCAGTAAACTAAGTTGCACTAAACGTACTAGATATTTAACCAGTTTAGCTTTATTACCAGCATGGCTCTCCTAGTTATCCCTAGAGGACACTGCTAGGCTAATTAGTGCTAGCATATGCAAAACTCAAAAGGTGGTACAACTTTGCTAATTCATAAACAACTAAGCTTGTGTTTGTCAATGTCAATTAATAATAAGTTAAAAGTGTCAAAATCAGAAGCAATAGAATAAATTCAGAAGCAAAAGAGCAAAATCAGCAAATAGAAAAAAAAGCAAAAACAGGCAAAGTGAGTAATACATTTATATCTGAATAAGAGAAAATGAGTAGTAATCCTTTTGAAAAAAAAGGTTGATTCAACTCTCACTATTTGTATTTGCAACATATTCTGGACATTTTGATACCCAATTTGTTGCTTGTGAATTTTAGCATTTTATTTGCTTGGCACAAATTGCACAGGTGCAGAACATACTGAAACTTTCCCAGTGGGAATGTAATCAGACACATGCATTTCCATGGCTCTTATTCTTCTTATTTAACAGAATATTTACAGGATTACCCACCTCGTTCAATCACATAGAAATTGTATTTAGAATTCAGAATGTCTTCAGAATTCCGACTGAGGCGTATACATGGATGTGTTCTACTCTGTTTGAGCTATTAGTCAGATTATTGATGGATTATCAGGCTGCTTGTAAAGGTGGCTACAGTCTGTGAATACGAGCTGCAGCCTAACCAATTGGTTGTTAGAAATGGTAAACAGCGGCAGCAGCTCTACAGCAGAGCTCTCCACCCAAAGAGTCACTGTGACACTGCTACAAGGTCAAATATATGCTAATATGTCAATCACAAGCTTAAATAAAACATGAAATGTCTTCTTTTATAAGCTTTAAATGTCGTTAAATGTTTAATTCAGAATGGCCAAGAGTCCCATAAATACAGAAATTAGCATTATCTTTGTTTTGACAGTCTTGGCTCTGCCTAAAGGCCTAGCACTAAAACGTTCACCACTGCCTCCAAACACATAGGGATTAACAATCCTTTCTGTCAACATAGATCATTGGCATTGTTATAGGCAGAGGTGGGGGAAAAATCCCTTTTTTTACCTTGTTAGTACATTTTCCTCATACATCTTACCATTATACATATCATTTAATAGCTAAATGTCTTGTTTTCCCCTCATCTTCCATCAAAATGGTTTGGCTGCCGCCCACTCCTAAAGCATCTTATGAGTTTTTATTACGTCCAGTACACATTACTGTTATAGATTGTAACCTATAATTGATGTGGAGGGAATCTTTTCCGCTGCTACACGTACGTTCCTGAGAATGAAAAATCAGGACAGAATGCATCTTAAAAGTTAAGAATAGGTGTATTGTAAGAAATAAATCACAGCAAACCATGAGTATTCATCTCAGAGAGGAAAATAATGTTGCCTCTTCGTGTCAGGCTAAAATGCCCATATATAAAAAGCTTAGTAGTCAAGGAATGATAAAATATATGACTGGCTTGTTCAAATTCTCTCTTCCTCACTGGTTGACTTCATTATGCTTTGCCCTTTCTTATTATCTTTATTGCCTCCAGGTGTCATCCCCTCCCTATAACTACTTAAGTCAGATATATAAAACATTAGCTTGAAGAATTGATAAGCTCCTCTGAGAAGTCTCTGTTGACGTAAACAGCTCAAACATTATCAGTCTAGCACTAAGCAGAACGCTCTCTCTGGAATTTTGTTTATGTCTCTTGATAGAAGGACACAGTCTTCTATGAATCAGTAGGCCTTCTACTGCTTTCTCTGTGAGAAGAAAGAAATGAATGTACTTTCACATCATATTCACTCAAATACAAAATCATATATTTTCTGATTATTCCACATAATTATTTGCAAAGAGTAAAGCAGAGAAGTGGTAATGTAACTTCTTCATTAAGAGAAGTGATTAAGAAACTTCTTTGTTTAAAGGAAATTACAGAAGTGATTAGGGAACCTCTTTGTAGAAAGTAAAGTAAAGAAGCAATTAGGGAACTTTGTTTATAGTAAAGTAAAGAAGTGATTAGGGAACTTTGTTTATAGTAAAGAAGTGATTAGGGAACTTCTTTTTTTATAGTAAAGTAAAGAAGTGATTAGGGAACTTTGTTTATAGTAAAGAAGTGATTAGGGAACTTCTTTTTTTATAGTAAAGTACAGAAGTGATTAGGGAACTTTGTTTATAGTAAAGAAGTGATTAGGGAACTTATTTTTTTATAGTAAAGTACAGAAGTGATTAGGGAACTTCTCTGTGTATAGTAAAGTACAGAAGTGATTAGGGATCCTCTTTGTTTAAGTAAAGTAAAGAAGTGATTAGGGAACTTTGTTTATAGTAAAGTAAAGAAGTGATTAGAGAACCTCTTTATTTATAGTAAAGTACAGAAGTGATTAGGGAACTTTGTTTATAGTAAAGAAGTGATTAGGGAACCTCTTTGTTTATAGTAAAGTAAAGAAGTGATTAGGGAACTTCTTTTTTTATAGTAAAGTAAAGAAGTGATTAGGGAACTTCTTTTTTTATAGTAAAGTAAAGAAGTGATTAGGGAACTTTGTTTATAATAAAGTAAAGAAGTGATTAGAGAACCTCTTTATTTATAGTAAAGTACAGAAGTGATTAGGGAACTTCTCTGTTTATAGTAAAGTACAGAAGTGATTAGGGAACTTCTCTGTTTATAGTAAAGTACAGAAGTGATTAGGGAACCTCTTTGTTTATAGTAATGTAAAGAAGTGATTAGGGAACATCTTTGTTTAAAGTAAAGTAAAGAAGTGATTAGGGAACTTCTTTGTTTATAGTAAAGAAGTAATTAGGGAACTTCTTTGTTTATAATAAAGTAAAGAAGTGATTAGAGAACTTTTTTGTTTAAAGTAAACTAAACAAATTATTAGAAAACCTTTTTGTTTATAGTAAAGAAGTAATTAGGGAACTTCTTTGTTTATTGTAAAGTAAAGAAGTGATTAGGGAACTTCTTTGTTTATAGTAACGAAGTAATTAGGGAACTTCTTTGTTTATAGTATGGAAAAGGGCCCAGTACAGAATACTGGCACCTTAAATGGCTCTTCTCTAGTACCCTTGCGCATCCCTAGAGTTAATGGGTTTCCTGTCCTTTTGTAAGCGCATGGAACATGTCTAAATTTTTGTCCATGGTAATTGATCATTTGCTGCAGGTGTGGCTTTTGTAACCATATCATTCATTTGGGTTAAGATTGTAAGACACAGGAAGGACTGAGACGCCAACAGAGGTTTGGAACCCCAACAATAGAGGATTAATATGGAAGTAAAGGACAATAATCAGCCGCTGCTGACATTTTACACAGACTGTGGAGATGCCTCAAATAGATGTGAATACTAGAGTTGGTGAAGTGAAGGGGCTTCATTGTGCATTCATTTTGACTGCCAGACCTATTTGTACCAGCTTGGAACTGTTTTCATAGCCAGAATGTGGTAAATCTGTGGCACTATTTCCTGGATATTTGTAACTATGTATCTCAATGACCTAATCTGATTTTGCTGAGTCCATTTGACCTCAGGACAGTCTGAAATGAATTGCTTTCACACTCCCCCATCCAGAAGAAAAACAGAAAACAGGTGTTTTCATTCATCTGCGGAAAACAGCTCACTTCAGTCTGGCAACATACGCCCTCTTCTTTAAATACACTGTTGATGTCTGCAAATGTAACATAACTGCCTGTAAATTACCTAGAGGCTAATCTATAAGGGGCACTTGTGTTAGTCCAGTCACATGCAAAGGTTTGAACACCCCTAGTGTTTTTGTTGATTTTCTAAGTGAAAATGAGTAAACACATGGAAAAACAAAATGTGGCATATTTTCTACAAAATATTTGCTGTAAATGTAAAATGTGTCATAATGTTTGCACAGGCCAAAACCAATTTTTCCCAATATGTTAAATTCAGCAAATAATCAGGAAATGTGCATTAAAATGTGGAGAAGTGTGTTCTCTGTAGAGGATGTGTTAACTTATTAACTTATAACTTCAAATCAATCTGCCCTGCGATGGACTGGTGACCTATCCGGGGTGTATCCCGCTGGGATAGGCTCCAGCACCCCCCCCACACATACATGGGAGTTATAAGAGGAAAAAAGAAAAACACAAGAACATAGCTACTACATAGGACACAGAAGAATTACATCATTCCCAACTTAAACACAGCATACAATTAAGCAAGCACAAGAGTCCTGGCTTTAGAAATTCCGTGAATCCATGTATTAAGGGTTCCAGTGCCAGTGACTTTTTTTTGCTTCTGTTAAGCCATCCAGCCATATTTTCTGGGAAGCTTCTCTATCACTTTAAATGAGACAGGCAGTTATTGGTCCTTATTCAGCAAAGTGAACTGTCAAATCTGTGAGATGCTTTGTTCTTACAGAGTGAGAATTTGTTCAAAATTGACGGGAAAATTGATGGTGAATGGGAACCAGACATCTGAGAGATTTACTGCTCCCTCACAGAAAGATTTTACATGAAATAGACAAATATTAAACGAATATGTTGCCTTGTGCCCAAGACATCGACCCTGAGTTTTGTAGTTCATCAATTTCGTCTTTGAATGATTGTTTGTCGTTGTTGAATGATGTTTATGACTTGGAAAATGCTTAATCAAATTAAACTAACAATGATCATTTTAATACCTGTGCAGATAGCAGTGCTTTAACTAAAATTGGTGTAGGGGAAAGTGGGGATGGTTGGCCAAAGGGAAGGAGTGAACAGTGAGGAGCGGATCATTGAAATGGAAGACACTTCCCCTTGCCAGTTTAGCCTCAGTGAGCTAATCAGTTAGCCATGCAAACTTGGCAATGCAAAGAAAAGCACAACATAAAAACTTGGTGTGGAGCCATGTTATAGTGCCTTTCTACAGTCCGGACTTAGCCATTCAGGCATTCAGCTGTAAGTCCACTCCAGACTCCAGACAGCTCGACAGCCTGTTGTGCTTCTGGGCAGACAGAGACGCTAAGCTGTGCAGTAAGACTCAAGGTCGGGGACTGTGTGTTTACATCAATATTGAATGGTATAAAAACATGGCGCTAATCTCTACTCACTGCTCACCACTGGTGGAGTTTGCGATTGTCAGAGCCAGGCCTTTTTATTTGCCAAGAGAGCTAACTACACTGTACATAGTAGCGGTGTATATAGCTCCCAGTGCTAATGCTAAAGCCACATTGAATGAGCTGTACAGTGCTATCAGCAATCTCCAAAACACGCACCCAGGCGGACTGTTTATTGTTGCTGAAGATTTCAACCATGTCAATCTGAAGTCAGTGCTCCCTAAATTCCACCAGTGTATGGACTTTGCAACCCAGGGGCTAATATGCTGGATCTTGTTTACACAAACATCCCGGGTGCATACAGGGCTGAGCCCTGCCCCCACTACAGTTACTCAGACCACATCTCTGTAATGCTCACGCCAGCTTACAGACCACTCATCAGACATGCCAAACCAGACGAGAAGCAAGTGAGAACCTGGCCGCCACTCTCTGCTCTTCAAGACTGTTTTGAGCACACTGACTGGGAGATGTTCAGAGAAGCATCAACTTCCAGTGACTCCATCAGCCTGGAGGAGTACACAGAATCAGTGACTGGCTACATCAGCAAGTGCATTGATGATGTTGTCTCCAAACTTATCATTACACACCACAACAAGAATCCATGGATGACTGCAGAGGTGCGCATGCTGCTGAGATCACACGACAAGGCTTTCAAGTCAAGGGACAAAGCAAGTCTCTGGATAGCAATCATCTATCATCAAAGAGGCTAAGCACGCCTACTCAAAACTCTACACAGAGTCAACCTAAGAAAAGCACCAGGATCCGACAGCATACCAGGCAGAGTGCTCAGAGAATGTGTCGAACAGCTGGCTGATGTTCTCATGGACATATTCAACATCTCTCTGAGCACTGAGGTCGTTCCAACTTGCTTCAAGTCCACCATCATCATCCCTGTGCCAAAGAAGTCTCCAGTGTCCTGCCTCAATGACTACCGGCCCGTTGCACTCACTCCCATCATCATGAAGTGCTTCGAGAGGCTTGCCATGAGGCACATCAAAGACCAGCTTCCTCCTTCACTGGACCCACTGCAATTTGCATATCGCCCCAACCGCTCAACAGACGACACCATCTCCACCACACTCCATGTGGCTCTCATTCACCTGGATAATAAAGACACCTCTGTCAGAATGCTGTTCATAGACTTCAGTTCAGTATTCAACACCATCATCTCTCAGCAGCTGATTGGAAAACTGAGCCTGCTGGGCCTGAATGCCTCCCTCTATAACTGGGTCCTGGATTTCCTGACTGAGAGACCTCAAGTAGTCTGGATATGTAATAACATCTCCAGCATAATCATACTGAGCACCGATGCCCCTTAGGGCTGTGTGCTTAGTCCACTGCTGTTTACTCTGCTGACTCATGACTGGACTGCAAAGTACAGCTCAAACCACATCATCAAGTTCGCTGATGACAC
This sequence comes from Pygocentrus nattereri, assembly GCF_015220715.1. NCBI lineage: Eukaryota > Metazoa > Chordata > Actinopteri > Characiformes > Serrasalmidae > Pygocentrus > Pygocentrus nattereri. The sequence continues at coordinate 27,106,017 of NC_051226.1, read as the reverse complement.
AACTGTGGTTAGGGTTTGATCAGCAAGAATGATGAGTCATACAGAGAGGAGCTAACAGCAGCTAATGGACTGGTGCAGAATCAAGAACCTGTCTCTGAATGTAGACAAAACTGAGGAGATGGTTGTTGACTTCCGAAGTGTGCAAGGTGACCACCCCCCACTGAACATCACTGGCTCTGCTGTGGAAATCAAGAGCACCAAGTTCCTCGGTGTCCACATCACAGAGAACCTCACCTGGTCCCTCAACACCAACTCCATAGCCAAGAGAGCCCAGCAGTGCCTCTACTTCCTTTGGAGACTGAAGAAGGCTCATCTCCCCCCTCCCATTTTCACCATGTTCTACAAAGGGGACAGTGGAGATCGCCTGGTTTAGAAATTGCACCGCCTCAGACTGCAAGACCCTACAGCGTATAGTGAGGACAGTTGAGAAGATAATTGGGGTCTCTCGCCCCTCCATCAAGGACATCTACACCACATGCTGCAGACGCAAAGCCACCAGCATTGTGGATGACCCCATCCATCCCTCACTTTTTTCACTGCTGCCGTCTGGCAGAGGTACCAGAGCATCCGTGCCATCACTTCCAGACTCTGCAACAGCTTTATTCTGTAAGTGATCAGGTTTTTAATCTCACAAGGACTGATCTGAAAGCCCCCCTCACATGCATACTCTACACTCACACACACACACACACACACACACACTCCTCTTTTGATGCTTTACTTGCACTATCTGGAATATTGCTGCTAACACTGTTTACTCAAGTTTTTCAACCTCAGTAACTGCTGTGTTTATGTCTGTCATCTGACAGCGTGACTCACAGATCAAAGCATGTTTAAAATCTTTGCACCTTATTCTCACTACCTCATGTCCGGGAATGTGTGCTGTGTTGGTGCTGCACTATCCTGTCTGTTTACTGTGTCTACTGTCTGTTTAATTTATTGTATTTATTTATTGTTTCTAGCTTAACTTTTTGTTTGCACACTACGTCTTCACATTTGCACTTTGTACTTTTTGTTCCTTGTTGCACTGTGTTGTTCCTGAAGGAATGTAATTTCACTCCACTGTGTGCTTCTACATAGATGGAATAACAATAAAAGCCTTTTGACTTGACTTTCTTTTTTGTTGTGGTTAGCTGTGAAGCATTTAACATGCTAACTAGCCAGCTAGTAATGTAAAGTGATGAAGTTGTGTCAGCAGTCATCTCTAACACCCTTAAAAGAACGGTCCTGAAGATGCTTTTGGGGATTCTCCCACTGGGCAATGGCAAGGCCAAGTAGTGGCCAGTGCCAACTGATGGATTTATGGTACTGCAGTCCAAAATTGTGCATGCTCACAAAGGCTATGAGGCCATAGGGTGTCCAATTTTTCTTTCCGGTGATCAAAGAGGTGTCCACTAGCGCCCTCAATGTGCCTCTACTGTGCCCTTCAGCAACTACAACAGTTAGGACTCAGCATTGGCTTCTTACTTAAAATTCCTTGAGACTCAGGAGAGGACCAGTCACAGTGGATTGTTTAATTTACGTTTACATTTACAGCATTTAGCAGATGCTCTTATCCAGAGCGACTTACATTAAGTGCTTTGTCTATCTAGAAAAAGTATCTTTGCTAGTTACCAATAGGTTAGAGAGAAAGACAGTCCTGAGCTCAGATACTGCTAGAAACAAGATGTCACTGTTGATACCCAGAGAAAAAGTAACAGAGTTGAACACAGAACTCTGTGCAATACAATAGAGTAAACTACAATACACAGTGCAATACAATAAAATATAATATCTAAGTTCAGCACAATATATTGCAATCAATACTTAATTCAATGCTCATTTAAGTGCTGTATAAAGCGATGTGTCTTCAGTCTGTGTTTGAAGACAGTGAGAGACTCTGCTGTACAGACAGCCAGTGGGAGTTCATTCCACCACCTGGGTGCCAGTACAGAGAACATTCTTGGCGCTTGTCTTCCACACGCCTTGAAGGATGGCGGGTCAAGCTGAGCTGTACTTGAAGCTCGAAGGGCTCGTTCGAGATTTCACCATTTCCATCAAGTAGGTCGGGGCTGGTCCATTTTTGGCTTTGTAAGCAAGCATTGGGGTTTTAAATCTGATGCGTGCAGCTACAGGAAGCCAGTTAAGGGAGCGCAGCAATGGGGTGACGTGGCTGAACTTGGGGAGATTGAAGACGAGCCATGCTGATGCATTCTGGGTGAGTTGCAGAAGCTTGATGGCCTGCATGGGAAGACCAGCCAAGAGCGAGTTGCAGTAGTCACGCCTTGAGATGACAAGAGACTGCACCAACACCTGGGCGGCCTCTCGGGTGAGGAAGGGGTAGAGTTCACACCTTTGGCTAACTCGAAACCACACCTGAAACTAGTAACTACAGTTAAGCACTAGGTACTACAAGACAGCCTTGTAACTACCAGAGTCTAAGCTAGAGAAAGTCTTTTTTAGTTGCTTTAAGTGATTTGTTTTGTTTCACACATATTTCTCACAACAACGGAAACTGCCAATAAAGTGAGATCATTTGACTCAGGCTTACAACAATGTCAAAAATTTTAGATATATTTTGCTGGATTTAAGATACAGGTTTCAGGTGCCATTTTGGCAGAGTATGCTGCTATTTGGGACTGAGCTAACAAAACATGATTTCCTGACTGACATTCATCAGTTTTGTCTATTTTCCCTGAATGGCCCTGAGTGAATTCCTTATAGAAATGTTTCAAAGAGAGATGCTGAATATATACATCGATCAGGTATAACATTATGACCACCTGCTTGTTTCTACACTCATTGCCCATTTTATCAGCTCCACTTACTATACAGGTGCACTCTGTAGTTCTACAATTACAGTCTGTAGTGTCTGTTTCTCTGCATGCTTTTGTTTGCTCCCATTTACCCTGGTCTTCAGTGGTCAGGACCCCCATGGACCCTCATAGAGCAGGTACTATTTGAGTGGTGGATCATTCCCAGCACTGCAGTAACACTGACGTGATGGTGGTGTGTTAGTGTTTGCTGCTGGAATTTTTAAACACTGTGTCCACTCACTGTCCACTCTATTAGACACTCCTACCTTGTCAGTCCACCTTGCAGATGTAAAGTCAGAGACGATAGCTCCTCTGCTGCAGTTTGTGTTGATGATCTTCTAGTCCTTCATCAGTGCTCGCAGGACGCTGCCCACAGGATGCTGTTGGCTGGATATTTTTGGTTGGTGGACTATTCTCAGTCCAGCAGGGGCAGTCCAACTGAGCAGCACTGCTGTGTCTGATCCACTCCATTCATTTCTACTAGTGCCCTTGTAGGATTCTAAGAGTATATTATTGCTAAGCTAATGCCAATTCACATGGACATGAACTATCCATCCATCCATCCATCCATCCATCCATCCATCCATTTTCCAAGCCGCTTCTCCATCAGGGGGGATGCTGGAGCCTATCCCAGCAGTCCTCGGGCGGAAGGCAGGACACACCCTGGACAGGTCGCCAGTCCATCGCAAGGCAGACAGACAGACACAGACAGTCACTCACACCTAGGGGCAATTTCCACCCATCCATCCATCCATTTTCTAAGCCGCTTCTCCGTCAGGGTCGCGGGGGGAGCTGGAGCCTATCCCAGCAGTCTTCGGGCGGAAGGCAGGATACACCCTGGACAGGTCGCCAGTCCATCGCAGGGCAGACACACAGACACAGACAGTCACTCACACACTCACACCTAGGGGCAATTTAGCATGTCCAACTGGCCTGACTGCATGTCTTTTTCCGGGAGGAAACCGGAGAACCCAGAGGAAACCCACGCAGACACGGGGAGAACATGCAAACTCCACACAGAAAGGACCCCAGGCACCCGGCTGGGGAATCGAACCCAGGCCCTCCTCGCTGTGAGGCGACAGTGCTACCCACCACACCACCGTGCCGCCCTGGACATGAACTATTCTAGATTAAACTGGATATTTTGAAGCTTGTAAAGACATTCCACGTTTGGGAGTGTTATCCATTTCTAAAAACTGACTCAAACCCGGTTAGACTATTTGCAGTCAGTTTTATATTGAGAACTTTGAAAAGGCCTAGAGTGATATTTTTTCTTATAACATTGGTTCCACATGTTGTAATTCAAGCTGTGATTGGTTGATTCAACTGTCTGCTCCTAGTTATTTTAGTGGTTAATCTGAAACATTAGGCCTTCAGTTCAGCTCCTGAAGTCCTAACCAATGGGAGAGCTCACTTGGCTATATCCACCTAGATGCCACAAGGGAAAAAAATAAAAAATAAAAAAATACTTGCCGAGCTGTTTGGACAATTTTCTATCAAATCCAACTTAAGTTAAGTTTCCAACTTAAAACTAACAATGATATAAGAATATAATTACAATATTTATGTGTTAAGTTTTAATATGCAGTGGTGATTATATTAATTATTTTACAAAAATTATGACCTGTCCAGGATGGTTCATGCCTTCTGCCCAATGACAAATGGGATAGGCTCCTGCCCACCCCACTCCGCAACCCAGAAGGATGAATGGTTCAGATAATGTGTGTGTGTCCATGTGTGTGTGTGTGTGTGTGTGTGTGTGTGTGTGTGTGTGTGTGTGTATGTACAAAACTTATTAGGCCTAAAAGTCCCTGAAGGTGGCCTACTTGTTAAACATTGGCTACATTTGGTTTGTAAACAGCATAAACTCTAGTTTCTATCACAATTATTATACAAATAAATCTTACTCTTACATGTATTACAATATTGAAATTATACAGAAATTATAGAAATTATAAGTCTTATAGTCTTATAATCTAATAAATTAAAATGAAACAGTTCTTTTAACTTTCACCTTTTATCGACTTCATTAAGCAAACAAAATCAGGCTTATACAAAAACATGTAATCAGATATGTAACATATTAACGAGAGAGTTATTGCTATCTATTCCCACTGGTTTTCACCCGTCTCTGATGTGAAAGACAATCTGTTACAGAATTACAGAGTTACAGAACATGAGTAAGTAGCTGACTGAAGCCTCTAGGCCTTCATTACAAAAGCAAGTATATAAAACTGAAGAATTTGTGTAGGTCATTTACAGTTATGCCTCTCTTCTAGAGAATCTAAATGAGAGAGTGTTACGCAGGCTCCTTTCCCGAACACACACACGCTGAGCGAGCCAGTGTAAATTTAGAGCTGACGACGCCCCATAGGAACAGATCCAGTGACGCTTCCACTGTCTCAGTGCATACAAAAGCAGAGCCACTGGAGGACTGGAGTCACAACTGCATCCACTTTACCCAAGAGAGACCACCGGCCAGCAGAGCGTCCATCATTCAATCACCAGGGATTAAACAAAGCCTGTTCCAGAGGCGATGCGAGACACACTGGGACTGTTGTCACAGGTAAGTCTCCCAGATCCATTTGCACCCATCCGACAGGCTTCATTTTCACCACTCCATGTTCTCTCAGCTCTGTCTGGCACTAGAGCTCCATTTCCAGTAACTAAGTGTCTCTCTGCTGTGGCTGCATGGAAACTTGCTTCCATGTGGGAAGGCCTCACATTCCTTCTGTGGGATTTTTTTCTCTCCATCTCACTCACTTCCACTTTTCCGAGCCTTGAGGCCAGATGGCTTTCCAAGACATTCCGGATGTGAAGCTGAGGCCGGAGATGTGAATGATAAGAGGGGACCACTTACCACGACTACTGTTCAAACCAAGCAGGACAGTTTTAGTGACAGCAGCCTAAAGAATGAGTTCCAGGAACATGATTATGGTGACTCATTTCCATAGTGAAACTAGATGAGCCTCTTGGTGCAGTCCGTTAGCTCAGAGGCTGCTTATGCACTTGTGGACTCCTATGTTCCAGAAATATTTTATATTTGCATGAATATATATATATATATATATATATATATATATATATACATACCATATTAGATCTAATCATGTTTAAGTTCACTGGCCACATTGTAAGAAACACTGATCTTCACCTTGCTGGTGTTAGCTATTCTCTAGATTCTTATCAGCTTCTGACCACAGACTCACTCTTGGCTGACCACTCTTAATTAACATGTGGAATGTGGAAAACAGCTGTGCTTGATGCACCTAATACACACTTCCATGTCACCATCCCAATATCAGCAAAATCATATCAACAGCATTTCTGTTGTCATAAACTGATCAATGATGAAAGGGAAGGCTGTTTCTGAAGGTTTGGGGGCACATACGTGAATAGGTTGGTTTTTGTGACATCATTTCAAAAGAAACTAATCAATGAATCAAAAGTGATATTTGGTAAAGTGGATCATTTCTATTATTTACTTATTTATTTAGCAAAGCCTATAATGTTGACTTTTTTGTGTCATTGTTTCAGCAGAATACAGTCTGAATTTGTAAACTTAGAGGATCTATGAGAATGCGATTCTAATAAAATGGCCAGTGTTTGGAAGCAGAAGCTGCTTCTGATAAAGTGGCCAGTGAGGGGAGATAGTAGGTAAGTGTTTCTGATAAAGTGGCCAGTGAGGGGAGGTTGTAGGTAAGTGTTTCTGATAAAGTGGCCAGTGAGGGGAGGTTGTAGGTAAGTGTTTCTGATAAAGTGGCCAGTGAGGGGAGGTTGTAGGTAAGTGTTTCTGATAAAGTGGCCAGTGAGGGGAGGTTGTAGGTAAGTGTTTCTGATAAAGTGGGCAGTGAGGGGAGGTTGTAGGTAAGTGTTTCTGATAAAGTGGCCAGTGAGGGGAGGTTGTAGGTAAGTGTTTCTGATAAAGTGGCCAGTGAGGGGAGGTTGTAGGTAAGTGTTTCTGATAAAGTGGCCAGTGAGGGGAGGTTGTAGGTAAGTGTTTCTGATAAAGTGGCCAGTGAGGGGAGGTTGTAGGTAAGTGTTTCTGATAAAGTGGGCAGTGAGGGGAGGTTGTAGGTAAGTGTTTCTGATAAAGTGGCCAGTGAGGGGAGGTTGTAGGTAAGTGTTTCTGATAAAGTGGGCAGTGAGGGGAGGTTGTAGGTAAGTGTTTCTGATAAAGTGGCCAGTGAGGGGAGGTTGTAGGTAAGTGTTTCTGATAAAGTGGCCAGTGAGGGGAGGTTGTAGGTAAGTGTTTCTGATAAAGTGGCCAGTGAGGGGAGGTTGTAGGTAAGTGTTTCTGATAAAGTGGGCAGTGAGGGGAGGTTGTAGGTAAGTGTTTCTGATAAAGTGGCCAGTGAGGGGAGGTTGTAGGTAAGTGTTTCTGATAAAGTGGGCAGCGAGTAAAAGGTGTTTCTAATAAAGTGGCCGGTGCTATAATAGAAGGTAAGTGTTTGTAGTGAAGTGTCTTGAAAACACACAGGAACTACTTTATTGCGCATATTTTCTCATAAGAAAAAAGGCGATTGATTAGGGAAAGATGCCGTTTCCAGACAGTGGGCAGTTTAAAATGAGCTTGTTTTTCTTCTTGCAAGTCCTAAACTGTCTGTATTTGGCCGCGCGCCTGGCTGCTCGGTGACCCCTCACACGAGGTGCACATGTCTGACTGCGTCATTTGGAGTGGGCGGGGCGAGGTACGCGCAGTGGGCGTGGCTATTGGTAAAGCTGCATGGAATGAGCTGAAGCTCAGTCTGACCGCGCTGTTTCACATCCAGGGCGGCTGGACGGGGCCGGACAGAGCTCAGTCCGGACCTGCGGACACAATGTCAGAGGGCCACGTTACCGTGCTGAATGTGGAGCAGAGCCAACCCGCCTCCAGCCCGCTGAAGAGACTCTACTGCAAAAACGAGGGGCATCACCTGAGGGTCCTGCCCAGCGGAGCGGTGGACGGCAGCAGGCACCACAACGACGTGCACAGTAAGAGAACATCACACTCTCTCTACCCACTGCTTTAGTGTTCACACTGTCCTATAGAGAACACCTACAGCTACAGTTTATTATTGCTATTATTAGTCGTAGTAGTATTGTTATTATTATTATATAGTATCAGTAATAGTAATATTTCTATTGTCATCATCTCGATTATTATTACTGTGATTGTCGTTATAATGTTGGTAGTAGTTCTATTATTGTCATCAACATTAGTATTGTTGTTGTTGTTGTTGTTTTTGTTTATGTCTAGTGTTTGGTATGTTCACACATTTACTTACACCAGAAAAAAACACATTAAATACTATTTTGTTAAATAGTAAATACGAGTTTGTATGTCATTAATGTTTTTAATAATAATAATAATAATAATAATAATAATAATTCAGTCTTACCTAAAAGCAGAGACATGCAGACAGGCAGTGAACTGACTGATAGCACTTGGCAGCATTTAACTACCAGCTTTCACCTCTGATCATGATCTCTTTTTGTCTCTTTCTTACTCACTGCAGCTGTTCTAAAGGTGAAATCTGTGAGTGTAGGTGTG